>NW_020174938.1:3310321-3347527 GCF_003031525.2 Neophocaena asiaeorientalis asiaeorientalis
CGCCGCGAGCTTACCCAGGACAGTGCCGGGCCCGCCCGGACCGCTGGACCCGCCCCCCCACCCGCGGCTCTCCGCCCGGGTCCAGGGAAGCAGGGCGCAGACAAAGGTGCCCGGTGTCCACTCCACCAGCCAGTGCGGGGACCTAAGCCGAGCCCCATGACTCCCCAGGGCTGATCCTCGGGCTGTAACTGAGACCTTTTACCTCTACTTTTGCGGGCCACCTCGCATTTTCGTACCTGGAAATAACGTCTCTTCGCTGGTAAAGCGGGAGCAGGAGGGATGTGATTTTAAACCACTTGGTAATCGTGAGGCAGCACCCAGGCTACCCAAAGTTAGGAGTAAGCAGTTTGGACTTATACTGCTGATGAGAATACTGAAAATCTTATAAGTTACACCCATGGAAAATATTTTGAGAAAATTTTGTTGTGTTGGTTATGCACTTGGAGAGTCACGTTCGATTGTTAATATGAGTTGGATTTTTATTCACTGTTCCGTATACCCGGTAACCAAAATGTGTTGCTTTCCGCAAGTAGATGGCTAGTTCTCTGACTTCCACAGCCCTCTGTGCCTTCTCGTAATTACTTTCTTCAGATATTTTCTTTTATTCTCAAGTGGCAGAAAGCAGTGTGAGGTTTGCGGTAACATTGGGAGGGGTAAGCTCAGAGTCCTCATAAAACCTCTCAAACCGTCAAAACGGTGGAATCAGGAGCCCTTTGAAACAATTGACGCTTAAAAGAGCAAACACGGGCTTATTGTTTTCCACTAGGGAAACAATTTAAATATCTTTTTGTTTTGGTTAGACTTGTTAACCAGCAAAAATATTTCCTAAATACCCCTGATTGACCAGTTACATTAGAAATAGATTACCTCCCAATTACTTCACAAGTATTTGCTTAATTAACCTTTAATAATCACATCATTATTCAGTTTTCTGAGGTAATTAATGAGAAAGCTCTTTGGAAACTGTAAATTGCCTGGCAAATGTTAATATTCAGTCATCTTTTCTAAGTCTGGAAAATTTTCATTGTATCATAAGTATAAAATGCATAATAATGTGACTTTGAAAAGGAAACTTGCATTTATCTCCAAGTTTGAAAAATAAATGAGTTGTGGCTAATAAAGTAATCAGATTGTTTTTCATGTATGACCTTTGTGAACTCTCTAGTTAATTTATCAGTCCACTGTGTGTGTCAGGATTAGATCAGAAGTTTAAAGCACCTTCTGTAAAATAGGGTTGACCGAATAGTATATTGCTGGCTTGTGCTTAAATCAGTTTTAACAAAACCCACTCTAATAAACCAGTAATAAATGAAGCCCCAGACTAAAAATTACAGATTTTATAACAGTTCAAGAGTAAGACTGTAAAGTAACCCAGACACACACTTGAATTCAGATCCTTCACCTTGTTTCAATGTAACCGACATTGTAGACATTCCCTTTCAAAATCATCATTTGGAGTAATTAACCTCTCCTTTCTTTAGTAAGGCATCTCTGAGAAAACATTTTCTTAGGCATCTTATTTATCATTTTCATTCTCCAAACAAGATTTCCAACTAATACATCAATCCACATTTATACGGCTAGCCAACGTATTTTTATGTAGTCTATTAATCTACGAAGTGATATTAGACCATTCATGAAATTAACACTTTTTTTCATCTAAGTAAAGTTAGAACGTGAGACCCATGTTCAAGGAATAGTGCACAAAGAAACTTTTACAGCAAAGAAAACAGACTGGCCATTGTGTTAGTGTAAGTTATCAAAGTGCAGGCCAAAAATAACTAGAGCAAATATTCTTGTGAAATTTATTCTAAGTACTATAATATAAAAATTAATAAAGCCTATGAATATAAAACTTGGTCAGAATCTTATTCTCTATAGTGAAAGGATTATTTTTCAACTTTAGAGAGGCAATATAGTTCAGTGTTTAATTGCTGGCAGTAATTAGATTCTGCAGCTGATTCCCTGGCTGAATCCCAGTATCCAAGGTAGAGAAGAAAGTACAGAACACTCCCAAGTCACAGCAGTTTTAAACTAGGAATTACCCAGGTCTTAAGAACATGATTTTCTTCTGCATAGATGTTGACATTTTTACATTTGCTCTTTACATTCCACTAGGTAAGAATTTTTATTTCTCCCTTTCTCTTCCAAAAGCCACCTGTTCGAGGGAGCCATCTCTAATTAAGCCCAGTTAAGAAGGATATGTGCTCCTTAAGGACAAAGCCTTCGCAGTATTAATTTTGCTTGTTACACGTTGCTTTAGTTAATCACACATCTTTAGTTCAACAACAATCTATTGACTCAACAAATATTACTGAGGACCTCTTATTTGCCAGATATCCTGGGTACTGGGATAACAAAATTATTGGTTCTTTTGTTTAATATTTATAATGCACTTCATATGTCTCAGGTCCTGCCCTCTCTTAGGGGAATGCAATGGTGACCCATATAGACAAGGTTCCCGGCCTAGCAGGAAAGGTAAACAATTATAACAAAGAAGTGTGAAGAGTGTTATGGTAGGGAAAGATAAGGAGTGTGGGAAAACATAGTAAGAGCATCTAATCTCACTAAATTGTGGGGGGAGGCGCTAGGGAGGAAAGAGGAGGAGGGCTGGGGAATTAGAGAAGCAGCATGAGTCTCTAAACTGAGATGAATGTGGAAGAAGAAGGGAAGGACTTGACTACCCCTGCAGTGGGAATTGACATCAGATTTGCATTTTAGAAGGATTACTCAGGCTGCTTCAAGGAGTGTAGGGTAAAAGGAGACAAGACCAAGAAAACCAGTTTAGATTTTTGTTAACAGTAGTCTGGGGAGGAAATGTGGGTGGCCTGGAGTAAAACGGAGGGAATTAAGAGAAGCGAACAGATAAGAGAGAGATTTAAGAGATAGAAACCACCGGGGTGTGTGGGAGAGGCGATATGGGTGATAGATTTCAGCTTGGGCCACTGAATGAAGGTGGCGACATTCACTGAGAAGGGACCAAAGAAGAGGAGTAGATTGGAGGCACTGTGAGTTTAACTTTGGATAAATTTAAGGTGTCTATGTGATATTTGAGTAGAAATATCAGTAAACTGTTATTTGTCTCTGTAGTTTAGCAGAGAGAACTGGGCCAGAGAGAGGTGAGTCATCAGTGTATACCATATATTCCCAGATATAAGGTGCCTTTGAATACAGGGTGAGCCCCCATTTTCCCAAATAAAATCCATCCACCTAATAAAACTTTGTGGTCAACTTGCATGTATAAATTTTTAGAGATATAGATGAAATAATCAAGGATCTACTTATAATGTTCCCTGTATTAATTTAATTATACTTAAATACTTTAAGTTACATATTATATAAAATGTAATTTTTAAAATAATTTTATTGAAACTCCTCACAGTGATTTATGATCACCAGGGTCACATTTTGAATCTCTGACATAGTTCTTAAGGACAGTCATCTTCACTTCCACCTAAGTTTTTGACCCTATATATGGTGTTGTCACGGGGAATTTTATTCCAGGCCACTGTATCTAATCACATTATATCATTCATCCTGTAATCATATTCACTATCATATCATCTTCCATATCATCTTTCATTGGATGTTTACAAGGACATCCAATATTTGCAAATGTGAAGGAATTTCTCTAGAACTAATTTCTAAATCTGTGTTAAATTTCCTTCTTTCCTTTCTTACCAATTCTGTCAGGTGGCTTCTATATGAACA
This sequence comes from Neophocaena asiaeorientalis asiaeorientalis, assembly GCF_003031525.2. Classification (NCBI taxonomy): domain Eukaryota; kingdom Metazoa; phylum Chordata; class Mammalia; order Artiodactyla; family Phocoenidae; genus Neophocaena; species Neophocaena asiaeorientalis. The sequence continues at coordinate 3,314,033 of NW_020174938.1, forward strand.
TTGAATGAGATCATTGCATGCTAATGTGTATTCCCCCAAAGAGCATTTTGTTATTCAAGGACTTTTTAAGGGTCAGAATATAAGGTGACTTCCTCAAGAGATTATTGTGAACTGGAAGAAGGCAGGTGTTGGTCTTATATTCAGGTATGTATGATAATGCCAAGAAAGTGGTTGAGATTGTCCCAGGAAAGTTGAGGACAGAAAGGAGGATTGAGGACTAGGACCAAACCCAAGGAACACCAATATGTTTAAAGTATAGAACAGAAAGAGGAACTTGCAAAGAAAGAAACAAGCAGACATGTGAAAGAAAACCAGAGGCGTATGGTATCACAAAAACCAAGGAAAGTGTTTCAGGAATACAGGAGCAGTCAGTAGTGGCATGTGCTCCTGAGACGTCAAGTAAGGTAAGACCTGAAAAACACCCGTTGAATTTGGTGATAAGGTGGTCATGGACAACCTTAGTAAGTGTAGTTACAGCAGAGAGTAAGGCCACCTGATTGCTACAGCTTGTCACTGAGTATGAACAACTTCTTTAAGGAAGAAGAAGGAGGAAGAAAGAGTTGTGAAATCTAGGATTTTGTTGAGAGGGCTGTGGACTTCAATGCTAATATAAGGAGCAAATATAGCGGGAAGTGTTGAAGATTCAAGAGAGAAAGGGAATAATTGATAGCTGTAGAAAAAGCGTAGTAGATAATTTGGCAGCTGTAATTCAGTAAAGCCCGTGATTATCTGACCTCAGTAGTCTCAGGCAACTGGCAATAGGCAAAAAGGACTTCACAGAACAGAGTTACACCCTGGCCTTGTGGTTTCCAGGCAGCTTTCAGCTGTATTTGAACATGTTCCCTTCTCGTGACACCTTAATGAAGACTGAAAATAGGAGGCAGTATTCTGACATTCGCTACCCAGTCCTCTAAAATTCTATCCTCAAAGGATACATGGTTGGGTTCCAACAGACAGCAGTCACAAAACAAGGTAGTCCAGCTTTCCAATAAGAATGACAGAATCTTGCTTTTTGATTGCAAGTAACAAAAACCTAAAACAAAATACTATCTTAAGCAGAAAGAAATTTTAATGGAAGAACCCTGGAATCTTAGAGCAAGGATGCAGCCGGACCTCAGGAATAGAACCAGAGCCTAGAGCACCTTAAAGAACCCAGAAAGTCCTCTTTTGGAAAGTGCCTTGCCTCTATACCTATCTCTGAATCTGCCTCAGCGTCACTCTTGTTACAGAATGGCTTTCTGCGTGTCTTGGTCCACATCACAGAAAACGGCCACTACCATCAACTTCCAAGTTACTCTGTTGCCGTGTGATGCTGACTGTCAGTCCCAATTACAAATTTCCCAGGGGAGGGATTGATTGCCAATCTTGGTTTAGATGCCCACTCCAAATCATTCGGGGAGTAATATGACAGCTCCCATTGTAACCAAATAAATAAAGGAGGAATGTGAAATTCATGGAAAAGAGGTGCCAAACAATTCAATAGGCATTATGGCAGCTGGGTTCTATTTGTTGCTATATCTCAATTGCCCAGCCTGGTACCTGGTGTTTAATAAACATTTGTCTAAGGAATAGATATTTGATGTTGATATAAAGATTTTTTTTAATATGGAAGGGAATTTAGATATAGGTCAAGGGATTTGCTTGGATGGGAAGAGCCAGAAAAGAAGGAGGCAAAGATGGGTATAGGCAAATAGGGTTGTAAGAAGATACAAAATTTGTCCTTGAGCGTCTTGATATTCTCTGTGAAGTAGGCAACAAGGCCATCTGCTGCAAGAAGAGAAGGGTTGTGGTAGGGTGTTTGACGAGAGTGGTAAATGTTTGAAAGAGTCACAGAAGGGTTTAAGAGAAAGAAATATATATATATATATATATATATAAGCCCAGCTGAAATTATCAGTAGTAATAATATATTTGTGATTTTTCTCCATCAGGCAATGCATGGTAAGAAGAGAGATGGTAGATGGTTGCAATGACCCAGTTTCTAGGAGTAGGTGAAGAAGCAGAAGGACAAGGGACTGAGGCACTCAAGGATTCTGAAAAGTGAATTTATTGAAGTGGTAAATCATGTGGTTTAGTCTATATAGGGAAGGAAATAAATCGAAAATGGGCAGAATGACTAAGATAAAAGGAGAGTGTCAAGGAGTTGGAGCACTCAAGAAAACCAAAGAGTAAATGCACTATGTATGAGAAAGGAAGCAGAAGCATAAAAGAGAAGATTATGTATTCAACAGTAAAACTTTACTGTTTCAGAAGAGTTAAGGAAACCGAGAAACTTTTAGATAGTAGTCTTCGGTGCATTGCCTTGGGGTGCATTACTCTTATGTGTTGGAAATGTTGGGAGTTTCTTTCTTACTGCTCTGGACTCAGCTCCATCCAGTTGCCTGCATTGAGCTTGCATATGATAAACACACACACACACCAAGCTGCTTTCCACAAAGGATTTGAAGTGGCCAAAAAAAGAGATTACCAGAAGTGGTGATGTAATTAGATAACAGAAATAAGCAGTGACTCAAGCAAAGATTACCAGGCTCCTTATTCCAAGTTATAACTCCCGGCACATGCACAGACAGCTCTCCAACACTAGGAAGCTGAAGTAGGCAACATTAAAAACCCCAAGAAGCTTATTTATTCCTTTAGCTTGTGTTCTATATAAGGGTCACCTGCGTTTTGGTCCCTTTTTCTCAGTCCTCCTGGGCCATCCTGAGCTGAGAAACTCCCACACAGAAGACACCCCCAACCTTACCACTAATTGGGAAACAAAAGAGAGTTGCCTCTTTCCAGGTTTCAATGGGATGAAGGAATCAACGGGAATGCTATTCTGTATTGGTCTTTTCCTGCCCTGCATGTTGCCATGCAATCTCCTCCTAGGTTTTGAAGGTGGTGGGGAGGGAGAAGGAGGAGAGCAGAGGCAGTGTTGTCAAGAGATGGGTCATCCACAAGGCCAATGAAGTCACCCAGGATGCTAGGCGTGCAGTGGAGAGAAAGAGTGCAAGCCACTCTACACATAAGATATCTGAGAAGTGACTCAGATGTCAGTCATTAGATGACCAAAAAAAAAGGGCTTCCCTGGTAGTGCAGTGGTTGAGAGTCTGCCTGCCGATGCAGGGGACACGGGTTCATGCCCAGGTCCGGGAGGATCCTACGTGCCATGGAGCGGCTGGGCCCATGAGCCATGGCCTCGGAGCCTGCGCGTCCAGAGCCTGTGCTCTGCAACAGGAGAGGCCACAACAGTGAGAGGCTCGCGTACCACAAAAAAAAAAAAGAAAGAAAGAAAGAAAGAAAAAAGACAGTGAACTGGATGCCTGGATGCCATGATTCTCAAAATCAAACAGAATTCCTATTTTGCTTGGAATTTTTTGTTTTTGCCTCAAAACATAAGCAAAATGTTGAGAAATGACAGTGGAGGCCCAGGTGAATATTAACACCACCTCCTGGTCACTTGAGATCTGAACAAATGAGGTCCACAGAAGTGGCCTCAGGAGAGACAGTCAGCTTTCAAATAAAGCAGGAGATAGAGGGAGTCCCTGTGCAGAGACTGGGGGAATGGAGGCATTTGTTTACCATCCAGAGGGACTTCCAGGGGAACAGAGGAAATGGTTAGGATGGAGGGTCGGCACTGAGAGCTTGCATCAATGAGGAGGAAGCACAGAACATTTTAAAATAAGCCTGCAGGACAATGACCACTAGCATGAGGGGTTCTGACTTCAGTGGTGACACTAAGCCGATGTATCACATTGAGGTCTGTGGACTGTGTTTGGGTCAGTAGGTGGAGGCCCAAGGGCCAGAGGAGGGTCAGTCTGTTGGCTCCTCGCATGAGGGTTCTAGATCTCTCACACACACCTTCAGGTGGACAGCCAAGAACAATAGCAGCTGGGGCAACACTGCAGGAGCAGTAGTGACCCAAGGACAAATGTAAGAGAGGTTCCTCCACCCCAGAAGTTCAAGGGTGCTGCTCCTCGGAGGGAAAGCCTCCCTGCCACTTAGGTCAGGTATTCTCAGAGTCACCCAGGGACTGTGTTTAAACAAACACAGATTCCTAGACCTCACCCCAATCCTCTTGAATGAGAAACTCCCAGGGGTAGGACCTAGGAATATGTATTTTTGAGAAGTCACTCAGTGACCTTCTGTATAGGAGGAACTTAAGGGTGGTGATGTAATTAGGTAACAGAAGTAAGCAGTGACTCAAAGTATAATCAGCTTTATAGATTTTCATATGCTTAAGCCCAAACTTATATAATTATACTAAAATAAATCAAAACATTCTCTTATAATTCCTTATTTTTAGCACTTTTGCTTTTTCTCCTCTCTTTTTCCTGCTTGTCATTGTTTTAAGTTGATTTCATACCCTCTTATCATTGATGATTTTAAAAACTGTCCCTTTTGGTGTTGCATTTATCATATTTTCCAATATTAAAGAAATGCATCTTATGGAACACCCGAAAATGTCAAAAGTAAATAGAAGAGGAAAATCACCTGTATTCCCTTTTCCCACACCATTCTGAAGGTGTAGCTGTATCTCCTTCCATTTTTATTTCTCTCCACAAAGTTTCTTTTTCTATATTTGTAATCATAACATATATAGAAAAAGAAACGTTATAAGCTTTTCTATAGGTACTTTCTTAAACGAGTTTCTAACTTTGTAGGAAAATTCGTTATTCTTACATATGTATCCTGCTCTGTTAAACTTATTATTTCATCATAAATACTTCCCCATGTTATAAATTATTACTCTTAAAAATGTAGGTAGGGCTTCCCTGGTGGCGCAGTGGTTGAGAGTCCGCCTGCCAATGCAGGGGACACGGGTTCGTGCCCCGGTCCGGGAAGATGCCACGTGCCGTGGAGTGGCTGGGTCCGTGAGCCATGGCCGCTGGGCCTGCGCGTCCAGAGCCTGTGCTCTGCAACGGGAGAGGACACAGCAGTGAGAGGCCCGCGCACCACAAAAAAAAAAAAAAAAATGTAGGTAATAGCTTCACAATATTATATTAGGTAGGTGAATATTATTATCTAAACCATTTCTTATTATTGGACATTTGGAGTTGTTCATTCATTCCACAAATATTTATTAACTTCCTACTATGTGCTGGGCAGGGTTCTGGAGCCTGGAAATACAGTAGTAAAGGAAGTAGGCAGGGACTTCCCTGGTGGTGCAGTGGTTAAGAATCTGCCTGCCAATGCAGGGGACAAGGGTTCGAGCCCTGGTCCAGGAAGATCCCACATGCCACGGAGCAACAAAGCCCATGTGCCACAACTACTGAGGCTGTGCTCTAGAGTCTGTGAACCACACCTACTGAAGCCCACGCGCCGAGAGCAGAGAGCCTGTGCTCAGCAACAAGAGACGACCCCGCAATGAGAGGCCCGAGCACCGCAACGAAGAGTAGCCCGCGCCCGCCACAACTAGAGAAAGCCCCCCACACGCAGCAACAAAGACCCAATGCAGCCAAAAATAAATACATAAATTTATCTTAAAAAAAAAGAGAAGAAATGAAAGTAAGCACATTCTCACGGGGCTTACATTCTAGTGGGGGGAGACTGGCAAAAAACAAAAGTCAGATGATAATAAATGCCATAAAAATAAAACAGGGAAAGGGGGCTAGAAGATGACAGATCTGCTATTTTATAGAGCACAGTTAGCACAAATAATGCTGCAGTGAGTAGATTAATTTACAGTACTTTCAACTTCTTCAAATTATTTTGTCACGATAATTTACCAGCGAAAGATTTACTGCATCAAGAAATGTGAATATTTTCATATTCTTGATACATACTCTTAATTACATTCCAAAGGGTTATGGCAATCTGTATTCCTACCTTTGCAGCGGCATCATTGGATTTTTACACTATTTTATAATCTTTGCTTATTTGGATTTCTTGTTGATTTGAATGAGATTTTAAAGAGCACAAAATTAACTTTTTTCATATTTGCCGCAAATAACTTTTCCAGATTCTTGATTGACTCAATTTTGGTGGTGTGCTGCTTTCTCTTTCCATAACCACCATTTGTCCCAACACTCTGCTGAATGAAATTTCCCTCATACATTGGTTTGTGCAGTTACATTTATCATATACAGTATTAAGATTTTAAGTACATCAGGATCTGTTTCAAGGTTATTTACCTTGTTCAGTTATCTGTCTATTTTGAGTTAATACCACACTGTTTTAACTATACAAGTATAAGACATTCTAATATCTGGCCTGGCTAACTCACCCTCATTATGCATTTTAGTTTATATTTTTTGTTTTTTTTATGGTTTTTCTTCTAAGTAAATTTTATACTAATTTGATCAAATATTCATTCCAGTCTGCTCCCTACCATTTTTGCATTTTTGATGCCATTTAGGAATGATATTTCCTTTTTCATCACATTTTAATACATTATTGCTGTTACACAGGCTACCTATTGATTTTTTGTGTATTTATCTAATCCTACCATTTTATTGAACTCTTTTTACCAATTCAAATAGCTTTTTAATGGAATCTCTTTGGTTTTATAGATATATAATTCGTTTTCCCTTCTCTTTCTAACAGATTTTACTCTGTGTTCTTGATAATATGTTACTTGATGTTTTAGGATTTATTACTGTTACGTTTTTATTTTGAAATACACCTCTTATCAAAATAACATTAGACTCTTTACTGAATGGTTTTGGCTTTGTATTTTACTTTCTTTATGTTTATTTATGCCTAATATATCTTTGCTTTGCTTTTATTTTTAAATTTTATCCTTCTTGTTTTAGCTTTGTATAGCGGACACTTGTGGGAGTGTTTGTCATTCACCCATTCTCTTCCAAGCACTTGGTGCTACCATGTTAGTTCAGTGTGACCCTACTTCCTGGCCACAGCTGATTGGGCTTGATGTAGACAGTTCACCTGAGATTGGCCAGTCATGGCACCCTAATGCACTGGCCATATTTGATTGGTTCATGTATGTGTACCTGACCTAAATGGAGTCCATAAGGGACTCTTTGACTTGAATCCTGAAAAAATGAGTCTAGTTTCTTTCTGGTGGTTTAAAGTCTAAAATTCTAAAACCAGAAACTGTCCAAGGCCATGTTTTTCAGCATGTGTTCAGCAAGAGAGAATGAAGCTGATATACAGAAGCTCAGCAACAATGGATGGGTGAATGTCATCCAAGTCCTCAGTTTCTGGTGTTTCTGAGGTACAGCTGCATCTCTGCACCTAGAGATGTTCAACAATACTTGCAATCAAAAGATTCCTAGCTAATATAATATATACCTTTGTAAACAGTTGAGATTCACTGTTGAAGCAGGAATGCAAGTGAGATAGCTTTCCAATCTCTCAAGGTGATAAATAATTGTTTTTGATGTTATATTGGCCAGATCAGTTCATCAGAGAACTAAGAGCGGGAAGAATACAATACATTAGTTTAGGTTATCTAGGTCCCATTCCCCTCACCTCTTTTGCCACCAATTCTCCCACTGGATTCAGGTCATAGGTGGTCTGGTCACAATGTGACCACTTTTCTAGAGCACATATCTGGGCCGCAGCCAATTAGTTTCATGGCCTCTGGATGAAGTGAGAGGAAAAGAGACTAGATTCATAGCCTTTGAGAATAAACTACTCCCCTTGTAAAACATGCCCTGCAGTGCTGTCCCCAGGACTGTCAGCTTGTACCTTTTGCCAGATAAAGGTAGTTAGAGAAGAAAAAGAATCACTTCAGGGAACTGACTTTCCAAAAGGAACATCTGTCCTGTCACCTCCCAACATTCTTAGGGAATTGATGGTCAAAGTCACACTCTCCAGGCACGTGACACTGAGGGGTACTGATCCTAGATGAAAACGGAATCAAATACTACCACATTTCCCTGACAGTTAAGCCACCAAGAATGTCAAGATCTGTACGTCTGCTTTCAGGACGATGGAGTCATCGTTTTGGATAGTTTTAGTCCCTTACTAGCAGCTTAGAAATCAAATTACTTGGCTGGCTGCCAGAGGCTCTAGCTCACCGACTGAACCACTAAATCAGACTAATTGAGGTAACAAATATGCCTGAATAGTGCTTCCTTGAGAAAACGCAACCTTCAGAAGCCACAACATTTACTTGTGACTTGGCTGGACATATTGACAGCTAAGCATTACTGAGGCTGCCTTTGATTTGTATTGATTAAAAGAAATACGGAACGAATTTTACGAGTCCAAATGTACCTTTGCCCTGATTCAAAAAAACAAATGGAAACACCAGATGGAAATGTATAAGTAGAATACAAACCTAGCCCAAGTCAGTAACAAATGAGAGCATTTATTGCCTGACAGCCACTTTATGAAATGATCAGAGGGGTTCGGTGCAGTTCATAATATGCCAAATGTCAATGGCACAGATGCCTTCTAGAAATTATGACAGTTGTTTGGCTGCTGTGTTGACTGTCTCAGCAAGACAAATAAGAAGTATAAGGTTACCAACAGCATACATTCCTTTCTCAGTCCTAGATGTGGTGCTCTGAAGACAAAAATGAGGAGAGGACATATAACTTTTACTATTTCAGCCAACTCGACAGTTATCTTCAAAATGTTCAGTTTAGCTCTTTTAATCACAGTGAAGCAAACATTTAGGGAGAAAAATCAGAGGATTCCTTTAATAATTGGATTGTAAAGTTAATGGCAAGAAGGAAATGTTGTAATATAATTCAATATGATATAATGCAAAAGGAATCCACTGGAAGTGTGTGACGGCACATGGAAGGAAGACATTTTCCTGAGGATTGCCATGCGCTGTTATTTTCATCAATGCTTTGGACACTAAAATGAGCTCAAAGATGTTTAGATTTTATTTTAAATGAATTATTCGTAGACCAAATAGCAAATTAAAAATAGCATTACTGCCCAATCCTTTTTCGCCAACACAAAAACTCTAAGAGAAAGAAAGGGTAACCACGGCAAGTAGAATAGTTCAGCCACAACTCAAAAGAATTGAACTTTTTGTGTGCCTAGCTTTGCCACTCACTCACTAGTTTACTTTCATAGATTACCCAAATTCCCTGTAGCTACATGTGCCAGATTCCAGAGATACTTCAACAACTGTGAGCAATGAGGTGGACCATATCAATGTAGAAAGTAATCTATGAACTACCTAGTTCATTTTTCTTCCTCTGACTTTGGTACTGAAAGATACTTTATGAGGAAACATGATTTTCTTCCAGGGGGTCAGCCCTGAATATCCACAGCTTCCCTGATTGGCTATTATGAACTCTTTGCCCATTTTTCTACGTCCTGAGAGAGTAATTCTCCTAAAGCACAGCTCCAAGAGGCAGCATGGATGAATTAGAGGAAAAGAAGGTATAACACGAGTCAGGAGGCCAAAGCCTGGCTTCCTGTTCTACTCTAGTTGAACTTGTTTATTATTACTTCATCTGTTTCCAATATAGCTAGACTCTGAGTGCCGCTGAGTCACGAAGAGTATCTCCACTGGGTTACAGGTGAAGCTGAGATGCTGATTTCCTCAGCCCTTGGGGGTGGCTGAGGGATCACAAGCATACTCAGTAGAATGTTCAACCCCAGCACGCTGTAAACATATTATCAGTTTCTATAAGATCCAAGGTATTAAAAACACTGGGTTTACTAATATTGACATTTCTCAGTCTAGAAATACAAAGGCTAAAATAGGAGCAAAACTTTAAAAAGATATGGTGTGAACACAGTGACAACTCACCCTTCTTGGGTTTCCTGTTCTGCTCTTACTTTCCTCCTGTCCATTTTCCTTATAGCCATCATAAAGATGATTCAAAACACATGTCCTCCTTCAATCCCATCAGTGATGCCAATTGTCTACAGGGAGATGTCAAAACGTGGCCTATCAGATCCATCTTACTCTAGCCTCTGTCTACTTTCCAAGGCTCATCTCCAATACTGCCACCCGAAACCCTGCAGCACTATTACATAGCTTCTAGCTCCTTAGTTATCCCATGCTTTTTCACGCCTCCATGCTTTTACTCAAGCTGTGCCCTCTGATTAGAATGTGTACGCCTGGTAAATTCCAAGTCCTCTTTCATATATCAACTCTTCTAGGAAGCTTTCCTTGCCCCAAACCCCATACTCCCACAATCGCACCATCATACAGCTCCCTCCTTTATAGTTACCATCTTGATCACACTTCTGTGATTGTACTTTTTTGCCATATTATGATTTGCAGGTCTGGCTCTCCCACTAGGGCAGGGACCACGCCTTATATTTCTCATTAATTCTGAGGGCTGGCACTGTAGATGCTAGGGTAACGTTTGTTGGGCAGATGGACACACCAACAGATGGTTGAATGGATGAATGAATTCAAGTTAATGTGGCCTTGTTCACAAAATCTCAAAACTGTGGTACAACAGCTTTATGAATAAAAAGAGGTAAAATTTTATATAATGTACGCTCATTTGGCACTTAGCATGTCACAATTTATCCTTTTATATTAATCTCCTGTTTCTCCCAGGAGATCATAAATTACCAACATACATACTGGTGAGGCATGCTGTAGGTAGCAAGACACTTGATTCTTCTGGGACTTTGTATTGCAAATGTCTGGTCTCCAAGACAAGTCCAGCCACTATTGTTCCAGGGGTCCTCCTGGGAGCAGCGTTATTTAATGGGCAACCAGTTAGAACCGTGTGGAGCTTAAGATTTGTTGCCAAAGCCAAAGGTCTGCCCTCCTTCTAATCTCTGGAGGTGTTCCTATGAATTAGTAAGAACACTCCCTTATCTTTACTTCTGAGCCCAGAGCTTAGCTGAGTAAAGTAAACAGACTAGAATCAAATGGCTGAGTTTCCTCTCTAATTCAAAGCATCATCTCTGAATAGGATAATGAAGTTTCATCAGGGATTTGGGTCTTTTACGGTGATTTCCAAAAAAAGTGGTTGCTACAGCAAAGAAAAATATCAGAATAAAACAGGACTCAAACTGAGAAAGACTCACCTTTCTATTTCCTTCTCTTCCTTTCAGTGCTGGGGTTCAAGAACTGTGGTGATTCATTATATAGATTAGTAGTATCTACTGTTATTCTTCTCATCTAAATCAGAGGCCCCAAATCATGGAAATGCAATTTACTAGGGTAACAGGACGTTCTGCCATTAAGTAAAGCCTCTGTGATGCCCCTGTAAGAAAGCCCTTGGCTTTTTAGCCCTCATCAGCTCAGCCCTTGCAGTGTCAGCTTTCAGGAAATATCAGACTCTCCTAAGTTTATGGAGTTCCTGCTTTCAGGAAGCATTTTTTACTGCACAGCTAGAGAGTGTCTTTTTGAGTTTGGACTTCCTAACCTTGAGAAGGAGTTGACGTGCTTCTTCAGAGTGTGAAATGAGCAGATGGTGTTGTTTCACTCCAATTTGTTTTGCGTGGAGTGAGGAGAAGTCTGTGGGGGAAGGGATAAATGTGTTCCATTCCTGATTGCTAAACACAACTTATTGGCACAAAACAGCCACTTCACTGACGTTGGATCATCTACTTCTTAATAAGGACTGGCACTTTACTTACTCCACTTCAGTCTGGAAGTCATTTTCACCATGTTTTTCACTTTATCCAGAAGGGATTATACTCTCATTACAGCAAAAAACAACATCTTTGGACTGCTCAAGCTGATAACTGTGAGTCCTTTGAGGTTATGAAGTCAACCAATGCATATTCTTTTTAATAGTAGTTACCCCTCTCCAGGTATGTCCACTTCACTTTCGACCCTACATTCAGCTCACCAACACCCAAAGATGTCCCCAGTGAATCAAGACAAGGAGCCTGAATACACTCGTGGAAATGTTCATAAGTTTCCAGTGACCCTCAGCTAGCTGACCCTCTGTCAGCTGTCACCATGTGTGTGCTCTGTTTCCACTACACACTGCTTTGCTGCAGCTCTAGCAGCTTTTTATGCCGTCCACCAACCCTGTTTCATCCACTGGCACAAAACCTCAGTAATTGACGTCAACTTTGCTGAAGATTTCACTGGGGGAGAGAGAAGGAATGGAGAAGAGAAATAACATTCATACCACTCAGAAACACCCCCCAGACATCATCATCTACATGTGCATTGTGTTTCTCTCTACCCTTCATCCATACAGCTCTAAATTCAGCTCTGCCCTCTGATTTGCAGAGTCCCGTCAGTAAAAGCTTTGCAGTTATTGGACCTATCACCCTCTTTAGAAGGCAAGTTAGTAACCACTTATTATTATATAAGCCTACCCTCTGGGGGTTTCACCCTCACCCAAAGAGACACTGAACAACACCAATATTCTCCCCAGTGAGTAATCTTGTTAATATAATCTTCTTCACCTCCTTGTGTCAGCTCCAGCCTAGTCTCCAGAGTCACTAAGGCTACTTCTTACTTTGTTTATTTAACCTGTTACTCCCTACTGTTGTCTCCAGTTTCTTTGACCTCCTTTGTTCTCTGCCCCTTGGCAACCAAGACTCATTTTAGCCCTTCCTTGCTTTGGTGATCTGTTTTGGATACCCTTCTTCAACCAGGCCCGCCCATCTCCCTAGAACAAGGATGCATACACTGCTGCCTCTTTAGGGGAGGGCACCCCCCACACACACACTTCTTCCATCCTGCCTGGACCACTCGCTGAGAGTGGTGAATTGGGTGACACCAAATCCCAGTTCTTAAATGAGATCCTGACATAGCATACAAGGAATTTACAAATGTGTCCATCCTCCACTAATATCTTTAACTCTGAGGGACAGGATACTAGTAGCCTCAGAGACTGACCATAAGCTGGAGATGGCTGATCACAGCTCAGTTCTGGAATTCTCCCTGGTCTGTGCCTTGTCGGCTGTTTGTTGAGTTTAACACTTGCAGCCGCCTAGCTGGTTTGACAGCTGTCCATTTGGGCCTGGCTCTGCCTTTGGAATACTAACCCTCGGAATTAGAGCCTAGCCTCTGCACCTCAATGTCAGGTTTGACATTGCCTGGGGGCTTCCTTCCTATAACTTTGGTGGCCTTGCCTTACCATAGCTGTGGGAAGACCCTTATCTGGAGACCTGCTTCATGGGCATCTCCCAGTCCCCCTCCCCCCAAGTCACTAAGGTTGCACAAAACATGTTCAAAGTTTCCAGGAAAAGAGCTATATGAACTTACAAAGTTATAATAGATTTGCCAGGTGTCTGGTACTGAACCAGACAATCTGGTACTTTAACTTCCTGTCTAGTTAAAACAAAACAAAAAAAAATTTTTTTTAAAAAGAAAGCACATATTTCTGAATACTTACGAGATAAAAGAACTATTTCTAAAATGTTATATATATAAGATGCTACACAAATGATAAATACAAACATTTGAAATAGGCAGATAAATTATTTAAATCAGCTTTTATATCATCCCTTCTTCCCTCCAAGTCCCACCCCAAATGCGTGTTTGGTACGTTTATAGAAAAAAACCTAGAAACCTAAATTATTATTGTTGAATGCTGAACCTCCTCTTCTTTTAACTTAAAAATGTACTTTTAAAAGAAAGTACAGGGCTCCCCTGGTGGCGCAATGGTTAAGAATCCACCTGCCAATGCAGGGGACATGGGTTCGAGCCGTGGTCCAGGAAGATCCCACATGCTGCGGAGCAACTAAGCCCTTGTGCCAAAACTACTGAGCCTGCTCTCTAGAGCCCACGAGCCACAACTACTGAGCATGCGTGCCACAACTACTGAAGCTGGCGTGCCTAGAGCCCATGCTCCTCAACAAGAGAAGCCACCGCAATGAGAAGCCTGGGCACCACAACGAAGAGTAGCCCTGACTCGCTGCAACTAGAGAAAGTCCTCGGGTGGCAACGAAGATCCAAGGCAGCCAAAATTAATTAATTAACTATTTTAAGAAAGAAAGTACAATAACTTGCTCTGCCATTTTTTAAAACAAACTATGTATGTTAGGAAGATATATAGATAACAAAAGTATGTGTTCCATCAACTATTTAGAATTATTTTCAAATGTTTGGTTTTCAACAGAATACAAAATGTGGTCTCTCTGAAATTTGTCTCCTAATCTTTAAAATACAGATGGATTTCAAAGGATATTTAATCATGATTTTTATTCCTTTTTCATTTAATGATGTATTTTTAAAGTGCTATTTGATATCTAAGAGCACCTCATGAATTCTTTTAATAATTTCTTCTGTTTTGAGCTAAGAAGCATTTTTTGCCAAAAAGAGCTGGAACATACAAAGCTTTGGGACTATATTAAACTGTACTGGTTTTTCATTTTTTGAAAGCTTGCCAGAATATTATCTTCTCCAGTTTATAATTTTTTCCTTTTATTCCTCACCTAACAATTGAATAAAAGTTAAAAGTTCGCATCTTTCTCATCGTAACACCGAAGCAAACATTTCTCCAATTACCCATAAAGGGCAGATGTTTCCAAGGAATTATTTATTGTATATTAGCACAAAGGTACAGGCTGTAATAGAAGGCTCTGTGTCACACATATAAGTTCTTAGCAATAACAATAAAGTATCCCCAAGCCTAGGGGAAAAAAAAAAAGAAATCCTGCCACATGGACTATATTTCTAAGAATGTGTTACCCAACTGGCTGCTAAAATGCAACTCTATTGTGGATCTGAGGAATTGCTTCTTGTAAGTATCACCTTCACAATTCATTTGTTTCACAAATGTTTATTGCCTGGCACTGTTATAGGCACCAGAAATACAGCAGCAAACAAAATAGAGGAAAATCCCTGCACTCTACAGCTGTGAGAAGAAAGTCACAGTTCCTTTAACAGTACTAGCTTACTAAAAGTATATATAGTACATGAGAGATGACTAGAATCTAAAGAAATCCAGGCTTCCACAGTCAGATTATAAATTTCTTTCTGGGTGGTACCCTCCTGGAAAAAAGGACTGAGAAGTATCCCTCTCCAAACTCTTCCTCTGCCCAGATCAGTGTTTGTCAAACCCATCAGTAATTTGTTGAAACCATGGATGGTCCATTTCTGGACAAAACATTTCTGAATCCCTGGAAGAATTTCTTTATGTAAATAACCAACATATTTTTCAGGTTTACCTGATTGCCGCATGAAACAACCATTCTTCACACATCTCTAGTAATATAAGAAAAAGTAGTTTGGGTCAATGAAAGTTAATCAAATCAAATAAGGAAATATTCTCATACTGTTGCATGTAGGTTTGTCTTACAAGTACAATGCTATAAAATGGCATGTATTATGCAGTCAACTGGGAAAAGCCAGGTAAGTCCCATCCACCCACACTCCCCTCTCCCTACCCCAATTTCTCTCTTCTACCCAGATGTCTCACTGCAGGAAAAAAAGTCCACCATGGGACTGTACTGAATTGCCTTCTCTAGGTATCATTTTTTAAAAATATGCAGACACCTCTTGGAGGAAGTTATCATACTCTGCTAACAGTCACTACATCCAGAAGATTGAAGGGAACTAACACTGAAAGGGGTCACACTGCGTGCTAGGCACTTCACATGTCACGTTGGTTAATTCCTACAACGATCTCTAAGAGGAGCTTTTCTCATCTTACTGATGAGGAATCTGGGGTCCAGACAGGTTAAATGACAAACTGCCAGATCACACAGCCCTCAGTGTAGGAGCCAAGAGTCAAATGTGACCTTTCCCTCCCTCCGTCTGAATTCATTTATCAAATCCCTCTCCTCTGCGGCACAGCAAACCTAAAGATAACCTTGAGAGCGATGACTGCCTGGCAAGAGGGTTGAAAGTGAGGGGAAAGAACAAAGAAATGAAAATAGAGACAAAAAGGAAACATTTTGCTGACTTTTCAGTTTTCTAGGAGGTCAGATTCAGCACAGAGCTACATTCTTACTGCTTTGATAAAATTCCTGATCCTCAGAAATACTGACTTGGCAGGACCTTAGAGGTCATCTAGCCCAACCCATCATTAAAAGCTTTATTCAGTCATTAACTCACTTTATTACTATTGGTGATCTGGGAAGGAGTGTCACTGACTTGGCAAGTGAGAGCATTTCTCTGGACCACAGTTTTCCACGATCTCATTGTGGGCTGGTCTGGAGAGATCTGACTGTAAATTATAAGAATTCTTTACAACTATTTAGCTTTTCACAATTATCAAAAAGCCTTCACATACATTATGCTCTTTAAACCCTCATTTCTGTGATACAGGGAGGGGGGTTGTTTTACAGGGGCAAAAGCCCAGACCTAGGCTGGGTAATCGGGGTTGAAATTCTCACTAGCAACACACTAGCCATGGGAACTTGGGGAGATCATTTAATCTCTTTAAGCTTCCTTGGGAAAGTTGCCTTTTCCTTTAAGCCTCCAAGTCCTCATCTGTAAAATGGGGACAATCATATCCCCCACACGAGGTTGATCTTAAGTGAGGCCATGTGTGTAAAGTGCTTACTCTTGGCAGGTGCTGAGGGTTGGTTGCTTTTCTCTTTCCCGCTCTTCTTTTTACAGCCCAAGAACTGGTGGTGAGAAGAGGTCAAGCAACTTTCCCAAGAAAAAACAGCCAGAGATTGGTGAACAGAGGCCAAGCCCTTTTTCTGCAATTCTAGGGCTCTTTGTACTATACCTTCCTGCCTGGAATAACTTTCTCTTCCTTCTCTGCCCTTTGGATTTGTACACACCTGACTCTTTTTACCTAACTCCTGATTTCTTTGTACAGTACTAGATTTCTTCCACTCCCTTTCTTTATGCTAGGCCTTCTGTTTTGCTCTTTTTGGAGAGCTTGCCAATTTCTGTGCATACTGCCTCTTTCTACTTTCCTGTATGATTTATATGCTCTTTGGAAGTTTAGGACAAATGGACAGAGTGCTTTCAGCCATATCCCTCAAATGTGAAATCTGGTCCTCATACAGGAGACAGAGCAGCTGTGGTGGCATTTGGGCAGATGGGCTCTGAGTCACCTGGCTTCTGGTGCCCAAGTATGACGTGCTACCGGCTGCCTTCTGGATTTTGATTACCGCTCCCATGGCACTGCAGCTTCCCAGCGCTCCTCCAACAAACTCTGATTCAAACAGCCCTACGCTCAGCTTTTCACATACCCTTGTAGCACACGGAATCAGTGCAGCCCACTGAGAGACCCTCAAAGGAATTGCTGCCAAAGGAATTGGTGTTTTTTTTTTTTTGAGGTACGCGGGCCTCTCACTGTTGTGGCCTCTCCCGTGGCGGAGCACAGGCTCCGGACGCGCAGGCTCAGCGGCCATGGCTCACGGGCCTAGCCGCTCTGCGGCAAGTGGGATCTTCCCAGACCGGGGCACGAACCCGCGTCCCCTGCATCAGCAGGCGGACTCTCAACCACTGCGCCACCAGGGAAGCCCAGAATTGGTGTTTTTAAAGAGGTCATGGTTAAACAGAAATACATCCAAGTCTTAAAAACTATCTTTATCTAGGTAGCTTTTGAAATGCATTCAAAATGCGCGGTCACAGTATTGCACCAGAGTGCGAAATAAATGTGTAGGCAAGCAGATTTCCGTTGCAGCGTGCATACATAACGTGGGTACTTACGCAGAGCACATAATAAAAAGATACTTGTCACTCATTTCCTTTGTCATAAATTCAAGTAGTACAATCGGAATATTACCCAACCCAGAGAAAATATAGTATCATAGATCTGAGAGAATTCTCAAGAGATCATCTTGTCGACCTACCTATCTGTAAGCAGAGGAAATGTCTAAACTAATCAGAATTGAGAGTTAATGTTCCCTTATTGTAGATTTCTATTCTGCTATGAAGCCTATTTACATATCTAAAATTGTTTTCTTACAGCAAACAAACAACCCCTTGGGAATTGCCACAAAAAAGAAGGATCATATTTGTTTTCCTTCCCAGGGAAGGCCCTAGGGATATGATCTTAGAAAATCTGTCAAGAAATTCAATGTCACACGCCCCTTAAGTCCACAGGAGACTCTACTCCCTCCAGGCTCTCTCTCTCCCTGCCCAGAAGGTCCTCAGGTGTTGGCCCATCATGGCCCAACTTGTGCAAGGCTGATTGCCTATTTGATGCCTCTAGTCCATAGGACCACAGGCAATTTCTAGAAATCTTAGTTTTCTGGGAGGTCAAAACAAAAATAAATTTAGCTATTGGCAAGAGTTCTATGCTCTTCTGGGTCCCCATTAGAACTAAAGACTCTCACAGTCCATTACAAAACCAGCTTCACTCTTAACGCTTTATTGTTCCCTGCCCCGGAGCACCAGCCCATCCCTCAAGGAATGAGAGAAGAGAAGGGGAAGGACAAACTGAACAGCAGGAGATGGAGATGGTCTTGGTCCCACGTGTCCGGTCCAGCGTGCCCTTCCCCTCGCCGTCTGCTTTTCCTTGTGTTGGTTCCTCCTCCCGTGGAGCAAAGCAAGAAAATCAAAGCAAATCAAAGCAAAGCAAAGCAGACAGTGCAAAACTGCAGACCACATATGGAAGCCTGTAGGACACAAGCAGCCTTTCCTGCACGCGGCCTGTCTACCACACTCAGCATGCTCTTAAACTTCTTCACACAGTTGCCGGAATTCATTTGAAAGGGCAACTGGAGTTTATCTCCCTTTCCCTGGATTCCCGTCTCTCCAGAAAAATCCAAAGTTTTGTGGAGTAACAAAATAGCAATATTCCCCCAAACAGTTTTAAAATATGCTTAGAAGCAACATTGTAGGAAAGAGGGAAAAAGAAGTATGCACAAGAGCTGGCTTAACTATTTTGTGAGCCAATTATAAAAAGAAATCTATTTTTTTTTTTTCTGTGAGATGACAGGGAAAGCAAATAGGTTCTCTTCAGCCTTAAGAATTAGACTCTACAACCCCACTAGGGCAAGTCCTCACCAGGAGCTATTCACTTCCAATCAATATAGAAATTCCACCCCCAGTTACTCTTCCAGGGTCCCAGCAGCCCCCAAGACTCTTAACATCCACTCTCTATGAACCCTGCCACTGGCTCAGAGCTAATTTGGGACACAATTTCTTGCTCTTAAGTCTGTAAATCTAGTTAGAGCCCCATTCACCTCTAGTGTTTCTTAGAAACATGAACACACACTTTCAGCCTTTTACCTTCTTTTGTTTTTCTTTCCTAGAGTACTTCCTGTTCCAGGTCAGGGCCTGGGACTTTGTGAGCTTCTTTCTGGCCTAGCCCAACTTTGCACAGCCCAGCCCAGCCCAGCCTAGGTGCTCACACTATGCCCATTACCTGCAGTCTTTGTCCTGCCCCTCAGCATCTTCCTGTGCATTAACCTGGCTCCATAACATTTCAAGCAAGAGATCCTTGCTGGTGAGGATTGATTGTCAGTAGAGTTAAGAATGTGGGGTCATAAGGGACGTGTCTTCTCAGCTGGACTTCCTGTCTAGATTCCAGTGCTTCCAACTGTACTATGAGAGATCCAAACCTTGCACTTCGTTTCCCCAAAAGGGAGAACTGAATTGGGTGTATATTAGTCTGCAAGGGCTGCCATAACAAAATACCACACACTGGATGTCTTACGCAACATAACTTTATTTCCTCACAGTTCTGGAGGCTGGAAGTTGAAGATCAAAGTGTCAGCAGGTTTGGTTTCTTCTGAAGCCTCTCTCCTTGGCTTACAGACAGCTGCCTCTTGCTGTGTCCTCACATGGTCTTTTCTCGTCACATGCACGCTCATGGTGCCTGTCTGTGTGTATCCCAATTTCCTCTCCTTAGAAGAACAAGAGTCGGGTTGGATTAGGGCCCACTCTAATGACCTCATTTTAACATAATCACCTCTTTAAAGGATCTGTCTCCAAATTCAGTCACATTCTGAGGTACTAGGGGTTAAGGCATCAGCATATGGTTTTGGAGGAGGAACCCAAGTCAGCCTCTAACACGTGAGTTTGCCACCTTCCGATATGAAGTGCCCTCACTGGGCAGATTTTATGCCACGCTACGTCAGAGGCAGTTACCATGTTCGGCTCATGGGTGGCTGCCTTTGGCTTGGCATCTGTGTCTGATGAAGCCAGTTATGGTGAGGGTAATGATTTGGTTTCACTCAAAACATGGCATAAGCGATAGCAACTGCCACAGGAAAGAACCGGTTTGGGCCACTTTCCTGAAAGGTAACTTCAGGTGTGGCAGGTATCCTCACACTCCTGCAGCACAGGCTGAGAATTCATGTGGTTGCCAGCTATTGGCAGCATATCAGGTGCTTCCTCCCTCCCACCCCATCAGACCAGGTCTCAGCCTCTAAGATCTGAAACCCAGGACTCTGTCCTCCCCGCCCAACCTCACCTTGGCCCTCTCCAGCCTGGAGCCAGTTTCTATATCACTGGCTCACCTGGTTTGACTCTTCTAAACATACACACAGCCCTCCCCTGGCAAATTGGCAGCTCTCTCTAATTTCTTTGTTATCTACCCCTTGACTCATCTTCCACTAATACTTCTCATAAACCACTCAGTTCTCTGGGCTTCTAACCTCACTACAACATCCTCACTATTGCTTTCAGATCTTCCCTTAACTCATCAATCCCATGACTTGCTTTCCAGGTCACACTTGACTTGGACTCCAGTACATCTCCATCAGTCTGCTCCCCTGAGGCAGCCCCTATCTGATTATTCTAGGATGGGGACACAAACCTGCACACAGTATCTTGGGCATGAAGGTTTGATGAACATGGTGGGTCAGGGCTCAGGTTTTGGCTTTTGGGGAATGCAGTGCTGAAGCTTCTGACATGGCTAGAAGGCTTATCACCCTACATACTTTGTAATTCTTAGGGTAACTGAGAGAATGGCTCTATTAGTCAGGGTTCTCCAGAGAAACAGATATACATACCTATAAAATGGGAAGTTGGCACATGAGATTACGGAGGCTGAGAAGTCCGGCAGTCTGCCTTCTGCAAGCTGGAGATCTGGGAAACTTAGTGGTATAATTCAGTCTAAATCAAAAGGCTAGAAAACCAAGAGAGCCAATGATGTAAATCGTAGTCCAAGGGCAAGAGAAGATGAGATGAGATGTTTCAGTTCAAGCAGTGAGACAGTTAAAAAAGGGGACAAATTCCTCTTTCCTCTGCTTTTTGTTCTGTTCAGGGCCCCAATGAATTGCATGATGCCCACTCATGTTGGGGAGGGCAATTACTTTACTGAGTCCATTGATTCAAATGTGAATCCAATCCAGAAACACCCTTACAGGCACACTCAGAAATAATGTTTAATCCGGGCACCCCATGGCCAGTCAAGTTGACACATAAAATTAACCATCACAGGGGCCTATCTGGGTTTCCACCTGCTGGGGTGAGGGTAAGAAGTGGGTGGTCTTCATGT
This sequence comes from Neophocaena asiaeorientalis asiaeorientalis, assembly GCF_003031525.2. Lineage (NCBI taxonomy): Eukaryota > Metazoa > Chordata > Mammalia > Artiodactyla > Phocoenidae > Neophocaena > Neophocaena asiaeorientalis. The sequence continues at coordinate 3,335,182 of NW_020174938.1, forward strand.
ACGGCTAGACATGTAAACATAGATAATTTATTTGGCAGTCTGCTCCCTTAGGCATGGCAAAAGTTAGCCAGGCCCATGCTGGAGAGGGGGAGATAGAGGAACAAATGAGACTCTTCCCAGAAGCACCTCCAGCCATGGACCAGGTGGATAGGTTATGCGTAGGTTGAGACGCTTGAGCCAGAAAAGACCTGGACTTCTGCCATAGTAACCCACACCTGGGTGGGCATTCCTCCTGGGGGACCTCTCACCCTTCTCCCCTCCTGGTACCAGGATGACCCAGGACATACAGACTGCCTCCCAGGGAGCAGAAAGTCAAGGAACTACCCCCTTCTTTAGTTTTCAGTTAGAGCCTTGCCCGAGACTCAGCCCCAAGGTGCCTTTCGGCCTAAACACAGCTGCTTCTGCTAGGGTTCTGGTGCTATTTGAAAGGAAAAAACAGCAACCAGTGAGCTGACGTTCCATCTGCTCACCAGGCCTAAATGCAGCATTTGCTGAGAGCTGATACCGGCTCTTCCTCATCTATCTGGTGAAGGGACCCAAGGTTCCCAAAGCTGAATCTTTGAGGGGAGCAGCCAGGCCTACAGAATCGTGTTCATTCACTGAGGAAGGGGGAGAAGGCATCTCCCAGAGCTACTTGGCTCTGTAGATTCCACTGCCTAGCAGGAGACATTAAGTTTGCCCTTTGGGACCCAGGGGTAGTGAAAGTATTCAGGTATTTAGAGAAAACCTGGAGAACCACCTGATGACAAGCCCCTGGGTCTCCTCTTAGGAGATGTGGCCAGTGCTGTCAGAGCCACCCAAGTCCTAGAGTGATGTTTCTTTGAAGTTGCAGAGCTACCGCCACTTTACCATAAACATAAACTTCCGAAGAAGTACAGTTTCAGCTGGTTTTCGAACTAAGGTGTTCAAAGACTCCTTTCACGTTGTTTGGTTGGGATTATGTTTTTGTCCGCCAGGCATCTTTCATCTTGGAAAAATGTCCTTCCCTCACACTGTGTGATTCAGGGAAAGCTACAAATTAGGGGGACCTGACCCTTCTATCACAATCCCCAGACAGACCCTCTTTCCCAGGTATTTGAACCTGGAGTGGGAACCCAGAGAGTCATAAGACAGATGGAACTGGGCTTTCCCCAAAAACTGTTGCACTGAAGGAAGGCAGCACCTCCCTTGTGTTAAAGATGAGAAAACTGAGGGACTTCCCTGGTGGTCCAGTGAGTAAGACTCCGTGCTCCCAATGCAGGGGGCCCGGGTTCGATCCCTACTTAAGGAACTAGATCCCACATGCTTACCGCAACTAAGAGTCTGCATGCCACAACTTAAAAAAAAAAAAAAATTTCCCGCGTGCTACAACTAAAAGATCTCACATGCGGCAGTGAAGATCCCGTGTGCCACAACTAAGACCCAGAGCAGCCAAAATAAGTTTTTTTTAAAAAAAGTAAAATTAAAAAAAAAAAAAAAGATGAGAAAACTTGAGACTCAGAAGATTAAATGTCTTGTCCTAGGTCCCACACTAGTAAATGGCAGAACCAGGATCTGAACACAGGTCTGTACAACCCCAAAGCCCATGATTGTTTTGTTCATCAAAAGAGTCTCCATATACAAAGTACTTATTTCCACTTTTTACAATGGAGAAATTAGGGGGAAATGGCTATAGTGCTTGGTACTTCCATTCAGTGAGCTTGATGTAGAAGCATACATGAGATTCAGTTATTTCTCGTTTATATGCATAGTATCATGGTATTTCATCTCCCCACTTTGCTGCGATTCACACAGCTGATCATCCTTGTGTTTCTCACACCTCCTACCATTAGCCAATGGAGGGTTTGCAGTCTTTTAGAAGGACGCTACTCTCAGATTTCAGATCTGCCCTCATCTTCACCTCCATTAAACAGATACTGTCCTATGCGTGTGCTTGATTTTCCTGAATCTTTCTTTTCTCACCCAATTACTGTGCCCTGTTGGTGTCCCCCCACCCCACCCCAACTGCCTGTAAAAGCAGGCTGGAAGCCAGCATGTCCCAGTAAATACTGAAACTGTTCTTGTGTTCTGTCATTAGACATTACCCTTTAACCAAATAAATCATGTCTGCTGAGGGCACAGGAACCTCTTCAGAGATGGTTTATTTTCATACCACCTGCGAGCTTCTTTCTTCCTGATAAATCAGCACTGCTGCTTTACTCTCAGTGCTCCAGCAGTAACAAGGCACAAAGACCGTCAAGCTTCAGCCCATAAGTGACTCTAAATGCGCCTATTATTCCACTGTTTTTCCAGCTGACTCCTCCTGAGTTCAATACTCTGTTCTAGGCCGTTGTAAGCATCCCTGTATCTTGCTGAAGGCTCACAGGGTTGGAGGAAGCATTTGATTTCTTGGGTGTGCTGCATGCTTTGGGAAAATCAAACCAAACAAACAATTCTTATTTGAAAATCGTATTCTTTTCATAATCCTCAAAGGGAAAACTTAAATACAGTGTCAACCTCATCCAATTAGCCCAGAAGCATATGTCAGGCTGTTTCTGTGAAGATAAACTCCAGAAAAAAGGACCTGCTTGAAATACCCCTTGTGGACTTGAAAAACAGTTTCGGCGCTGTGTAGCCATTGGCCTTGATGTACTTAGAAGCAGTGGAAGGTGCACTGTGATTTAACATAGCTTGAGCACAATTATTTCCTCTTTGGAGTCTAAGGGTCATGATCAGTCGTGCTTGGGTTAATTCTTGCAGTCACTTCTCTGCTTCTGCTATGGACTCTGTCAACTCTTGCCTCCTCCCCAACCCCATCCCCCTTTTATTTAAAGTGCCTGCCTTTCTAGGCAGTGTGGGGAGGGAGACACAAGAAATGGCCAAATAGATCCCTTTCAAGGGCCTCTCAATACCAGTAATGTAAGCAGATTGTATCGCTGGTGGCTGGACCCTGAAGAGAATTTCAATTCTATCAGAAGCAGACAGAAATAGGCTTTTAAAATCCTTCCTCGATGAATTCTAACCTGCTTGGGAGCTGGCTGCCCACTTTTGCCGGTCTCCTAGCAACCAAGACCCTTTCTCTGCAGGCACTGCTGCTGTCCACCAGGCCGGACTTGGGAGAGTCAGCCTCTCCCTGCTCTACCCAGCACAGGGCATGGATGTCACCAAGGGAACGGGTGTGAGCACTTGGAGAAATTGCTAAACGATCTGTAAATTCATGGTGAGGATGGCAATCTAAACAGGGCCACCTTTCACACATTTTCAGGGGATCTGGGGATTTAAATTCATCCTTCTGCTTCCTTCCAATAATAGCTTGCATGGGTGGAATGCTTTGTATTTTACAAAATACTTTTGCATCCATTACCTCATGCAATTCCTCACAAGAGCCTTCAGAGACCTCTACAGTGGGAGAAAGCATAGGGAAATTGTATAAGTTCACTTTTAGATGCTTTTAAAGGACCCAAGAAGAAACTCCAGGTCATTCGATTAATAGGATAAAAAAAAGTGGGGAAAATTCCAAAGACCAGTCTTTATTACTATTATAGTAGTCGTAGTAGTCGTCGTAGTAGTAGTAACAAGGTAGTGTTCTGGCCCGCTAAACTTTGCCTTGTGCCTAGGAGTTTGAGTAGGGCCCAGGAAAGGTGATGTATTTTCTATCATTCTTGTCTCTTCCCCAGCAGCCACTATAGGGATTAAAAGTGATAGAAGTCCCTTTGTTTATAATGGCCTTATTCTGAGTTTTACCTATAACATTCTTCCCTTCCAGTGAAAAGAGGAAAAGCAGAAGGGAGAAAAAGCTCTATATTAGTCTGCTCAGGCTTCCATAACAAAATACCACAGACTGGGTGGCTTAACCAACAAAATTTATTTCTCAGAGTTCTGGAGGCTGGGAAGTCCCAGATCAAGGTCTGGCTGGGTTGGGGTCTGGTGAGGCCTCTCTTCCTGGGTTACAGATGGCTGCCTTCTCACTGTGTCTTCACATGGTGGAGAGAGCTCTGGTGTCTCTTCCTCTACTTATAAGGGCACCAGTTTTATCAGATCAGGGCTCCACCCTTATGATCTCTAACAAAAATCACCTCCTGAAGGGCCCCATCTCCAATACAGTCACATGGGGGGTTTGAGCCTCAACATACGAATTTTGAGGGAACACAACACAGTCCTTATCAATCTCCTTCATTCTTCTGCAGGATGGAGGGAAGAGAAGCAAAATCTTTTCATCTATTCAGAAACCCTGCAAAATCTCCCTTATTTGGGGTGGAGGCAGTCTTTAACCTGTGGGTCAGGAACTTTGGCCCAGTGATAAAAATGTTTGTTTGTGTTTCCTTGTCTCACGTGTGGATTGGAACCCTTTGAAATAAGTTATTGATTCTCTGTGGTTTACAGCATCTTTATCATTTTAATAGTGTTCAAACAACTAGCATGATTGTTCTAAAAGACTCTGCTATTAAAGATGGGGTCTAAGAATGCCATTGAGGAAGACGCTACTGCCATCTCACTTATCACAGCACAGTTACCAGCAGCCTAAGCTCATTGGGAGAGATGGCAGCAGCTGGAGATCTCAGAGTGACCCCTTCTAATGTGACCACACGTTAGAAAGCAGCAGCTGCAGTGATGGTGGTACCCCAGGTGCCAGGAAGACCAGAGACGGTGGTCTTCCGGGAAACACACACTCCCTCACTCTTGCCCTGGCTGTTGATGTCATCTTCTCACCAGTATTTCTGGTTGTTAGACTGAGAGGAGAAATGAGAACTCTTTGTTGCAGCCACAAATTTCTTCATCATATCATAGAAGGCTCTGGATAAAGGCAATCAGGCTAAACAAAGTCCTAACTGCACTGGTTCACAATCTTGAAAAGAGACAACACAAATATAAACTTTTTAAATAAACTTTAAATTTTGGAATAAATTTAGATTTACAGAAAAGTTACAAAGATAGTGCAGAGAGTCCCTGTATACCCCTCAGCTATTTTCAGTGTCCCCTAATGTCATCTTACATTACTAAGGGACATTTGTCAAATTAAGAAACTAACATTGGGACATTACTATTAACTATAGTCTAACTTTACCCAGATTTCACCAGATTTTCCGTTAAGGTCCTTTTTCTGTTCCAGGATCCAGTTTTGGGTCTCACATTGCATTGAATTGTTATGTTTCCTTAGGCTCTTCTAATCTGTTGCAGGTCCTTAGTCTTTCCCTGTCTTCCATGCCCTTGATATTCTTGAAAAATACTGGTCAGGTATTTTGTAGGATATTTCTCAATTTGGGTTTGTTCTGATATATTTTTTATGATCAGATTGATGTTATGGCTTTTTTTTTTTTTTGGAAAGAATACCACTGGGGTCATGTGCCCTTCTCATCACACCATATCAGAGGGTACCTGATAGCTACATGACATCAGTGATGATGCTAACCTTGATCATTTAATGAGGGTGGTGTTTGCCAAGTTTCTCCACTGTAAAGTTATATTTTCATACTCTATTCTTTGCAAGTGAGTCACTAAGTCCAGCTAATCCTGGGTGGTGGGGGATGAGAGGAGACAGTATCTATATATATTATTTGGGAAGATTTGTCTCTTTTTCCCCACTTATTTATGAGATACGCATTTTTAAAATATCACAGTACATGTCCTGGAAGTTCAACGCTCCTGGTCTGAAACAAAGTCAAGTATTCTCAGGCAAGAATACCAAAAAAAAAAAAAGAATCAAAAAATAGAAGGCTTAGATCCCATTTCAAAATCATGGAATTTTGAAATTGTTAATGGAGTCTTTCATTTTAAAAAATGCTTTAAAATACCCTCTCTTTAACCACTTTGTAATACATACTAGTTATTAGAAAAGATATCAAATCACAAGATTCAAGTCACAAGACTGCAACAGGCCTTGCTAAGGACTGGGAGTTACTTCTGAATTGAGGCCATAGAGGGGAATTTTCAGGGAAAAAATGATCTTGTCTCTTGTGAAAGGTGAATGTTAATCTTCAGGATTAAAAAGAGAAGAAAAGGAAGGGTACAAGCTCCTTCACAAACCAGAGAGCAGAAGCTTGACAGGGTAGTGTAGACCAGAGATAGTGCTTCTCCTGTCTGGAAATGCAGAAAAAATTGCAGTATTGATACCATAGGCAGCCTGGAGGATCTTTTGAAGAAAAAGTGCCTCTTTCTAACTTGGGGTTGGGAGAGAACAATCAGCTGGATTTGCAGAAACGAGTTGTCCTTTGGAAAAGTCCAACAAGGCCAAGAATCAAGCAACAGAGAGCCAGAGGCTTCCCAGGTCAAAGCAGAATCAGTGGGGAGGCCTAAACCCAACATTCATTCTAAAACCAAGGCAAAAACATCAACCATCAGTCAAAACAAAACCAGAGAAACCTTTTTTTAAATGTTTACTTTTTAATTTTAAAATAAAAATTATATCGCAAAAATAAAGTAATCAAAAGTGTATACAATGAAAAGGAAGTCTCCTTCTAACTTCAAATCTGTGGGCCCATTCTTAAAAGGCAACCTCTATTCATGGTTTCTTATGTTTTCAAAGATGCCCACTGCAGCATTATTTATAATAACAAAAAGGCTAGAAGTTACCGAGTGTTCATTGATAGTGACTAGTAAAATAAACTTTTAAAATTTATTTAATACAATGGGATGCTATGTAGATATTACAAAGAATGAATTCATTTTAAGCACTTATATGGGGAGGTCTGCAGAACATATTATTAAGTGAAAAAAAAAGCAAGGTATGTAGAACATGACTTGTCTTTCTGATTAAGGTCACATGAGCCATATTTAAAAGTAATTGCTCATTGGGCTTCCCTGGTGGTGCAGTGGTTGAGAGTCCGCCTGCCGATGCAGGGGACACAGGTTTGTGCCCCGGTCCGGGAGGATCCCACATGCCGCGGAGTGGCTGGGCCCATGAGCCATGGCCGCTGGGCCTGCACGTCTGGAGCCTGTGCTCTGCAACAGAAGAGGCCACAACAGTGAGAGGCCCGCGTACCGCAAAAAAAAAAAAAAAAAGTAATTGCCCCAGCATCACCACTAAGGTTAGTCTTATCAGAAAATGGGAAAGAAGTCATAGACTTGGCAACAGTATGTTGGAGAAGATTGTATCTACTAAAATGATGTTACTACTGCATTGTCTTGAATCTAAATGTCACCAGAAATTTTGCCCTTGACATTAACATGGCACTTCCTGATGTAACTCATGGCACACTGCAATAACCTGTTATGAATACTGTGTTTCAATGGTTCTAAAACACTCTTTTTGTCATATTTTAAGAACTCTGAAATCAGGATGTGTCTTAAAAATCTCTGTCCTCCAGGTAGCAGTTGGTGAGGGGGCTGTCATTGCCTGCACGTGCACAGCAAAATTTGATCAGGGGCTTGGAAGAAAATCTAAGAGATGTTAGTTCTAAAATTCTAAAAGAAATGTTGCATCAGCAAGGATGATACTTGTGTGTGTGTGTGTGTGTGTGTGTGTGTGTAAGGACGGGAAAGGAACAGTCTTAAAAAAACACTAATTCAAAAAATAACTTACCAGAACCGAACTCTGAATGTGAAAAGTTTTAAGAACACTGTAACCAATTTATTTTGTTTAGATTTTTCCTTTTTATGTACACACAAGAGTAATGTAGGATAAAATTCTATGTCTAAATAAATTTAAAGAGTTCTTTCAACAAGTATAAAAAATTCTAAGCAATAAAACAGCGTGATATCAGAGTTTAATCGGCAGCCTTTATTATTTCTTAGAAGAACATAAGACAATGGCATGTCTTAAAAACAATGGTATTTTAGATTCAATGAAACATGGGGTGTGTTTCTTATTTTTTTAAAAAAAAAGACAACCTGCTGAGGGATTCAGAATACACAGCTCATATCTTTGGTGGACCCTGCTCTTAAATAAATTGGTTGAGTTTCAGGCACTCTTCTGCACCTATAAAAGGAAAGGTTTGGATCTGAAAAACGTTGTTTGGGAAAGGACGAGAGAGAGGTGGTTAGTAAAAGTGAATGTATTCTTTCTTTCCTATAAATTGTCTTTTTCATTGTAACAAGAGTGTATTAACAATCATTCAGGGACTTCCCTGGCAGTCCAGTGGTTGGGACTTCGCCTTCCAGTGAGATACCTGGGGTGCCTCTCATGCACCTAGCAAGTATGTTAGGTCCACTGCATGAGGTTCTGTTATTTTTTTCTTCTCCTTTGGTCTGTACTCCTTCCCTTGGGAGTGCTCAAGTCCACTCAGTGTTGGCATTTAGCCAGGCACTGCTGCTGCTTCCTCTGGTTGCTGCTGGTACATGGTTGTCCCCATGTTCTATTGCAAACTAGGGGAAATAACTACTGTATCTCCCTTTTTGGCTTACACTATTGCCATGTTTTCAGTCCTCTTTACTGTATAGAAATGGGCAAGTGACCTAAACTGAGCCAATAAAGGCTCTTCCCTGGAATTTTTGAACTTGGGGAACTCAAGTCTCTAGAGTGGTCAATCTAATGTGAACTTGGGAATTGCTGGCAGATAAGTTTCTAGAACTGGTTTGAGTCAAGAAAGTCAGCATGGGACTTCCACATTTCACCTTAAATAGTTGTATGCTATATCTTCCATATCTTTGTTTTAAATAAATAATTTCTTTCAGAATTTAAAAAGTTAGTTAAATGAGAGAATGTGCAGTTTTTCATGTTTAATCTTAAGATCCAGACTTCTCTGGTGGCGCAGTGGTTAAGAATCCACCTGCCAACGCAGGGGACACAGGTTCGATCCCTGGTCTGGGGAGATCCCACATACTGTGGAGCAACTAAGCCCGTGCACCACAACTGCTGAGCCTGCGCTCTAGAGTCCATGAGCCACAACTACTGAGCTCACAAGCCACAACTACTGAAGCCCACGTGTCTAGAGCCCGTGCTCGGCAACAAGAGAAGCCACCGCAGTGAGAAGCCCACACACCACAAAGAAGAGTAGCCTCTGCTTGCTGCAACTAGAGAAAGCCCTCGTGCAGCAACGAAGACCCAACGCAGCCAAAAATAAATAAAAATTTATAAAAAAAGAAAAAAAAGAAAGCCAGCATGCAGAGAAAAGCAGAGACCTGGATTTCAGGCCCGGCTGAACCCTTGCCCTTCCTTGTGATTTGGATACATGAGTCAAATTTGTGTGAGCTAGTTTAATTTGGGTCCTGTTACTTGTAAACCGAAGTATACTCACCACACCGTGATACTCCTCATTCAGTATTCACACCTACCCTTCTTCATACCTAAGTCCACGATGGGTTGCAGTGGGAGATAAACCCAGGCGAGAGATCCTGCATGGAGCCATCACTCACCAGCTGCACCAGCCAAAACTACGGCCTTGGGCTAAACTGGTTTGTGGCTAAACAGTTTAGCTTGCGGCTGAAGTGGCTAAACTCTCCTACGGGCTTCCCTGGTGGCGCAGTGGTTAAGAATCCGCCTGCCAATGCAGGGGACACGGGTTCGAGCCCTGGTCCGGGAAGATCCCACATGCCGCGGGGCAACTGGGCCCGTGAGCCACAACTACTGAGCCTGCGCGTCTGGAGCCTGCGCTCCACAACGAGAGGCCGCGACAGTGAGAGGCCCGCGCACCGCGATGAAGAGTGGGCCCTGCTCGCTGCAACTAGCGAAAGCCCTCGCATAGAAACGAAGACCCAACACAGCCAAAAATAAATAAATAAATAAATGTTTAAACTCTCCTACGATAAATTCTCTACCTGACCTTTCATCTTTATAAGCTCGGTACTTCCTCTCTGTTACTCAAACTCTATTTTTGCCCTCCCTCACAAACCCCATCTCTTTTCCTCTGATGCTCCCATTCCTTTATTACCAAATTCCTTTATATCTTCAATATTTTCCTCAAATATTTCCTGCATTTCCAATCTTCACTGGTGCCAAACTTTCTCCCAGAGACATCACTTTCTCTGCTGCCCTCCTGAAAGGAGGCTGCTTGTTTCTATATGCTTCCTGTTCTTCAGCCTCAGAAATTGACATCTTGTCCTCCTTGTTCCAAAAGGCTGCTTCTAGAACATTATCTCCTTATTCTGTTGTGAAACTAAGAAGCCCATTTTTAGCCCTACTACCCTCTCCTCATCTTGATGCCGCCTTTTACTGCCCTCTTAGTATCTCTCCTTCATTTACTGGTGACATTGCCCCTGACTCACAGACTCTCTCTCCATCCCAACGCATGCCATCATCCTGGGGAACTTCAAGGTCTCCCCAGGAACAACCATCCAAAATCTTGGTCTCCCAGTCACTGACTTTTTCACTGCTAAAGACCTTCCCTCTGACACCACCCCAGACATCTCCTCCCACTGTTTCTGTTTGGATGCTGTCATTTCCCCAAAACTGCACTCGTGTCCTTGCCACTAATTTCAACATCCTGCTAATCTAACCACCACTTCTTACCTTATCTTGCTCATCCGATGACTCACCGTTTCTGCCCTTCAACAATATTGGGGCCTCATTGGAGCTACTCCTTTGACCTTTCTGCTTTCTCCTTGTCTGTCAGCTCCTTTAGCAGAAACGGCATTCTAGTGCCGTTCTAATTCTAATGTCATTAATTCAGAGACATTAGTATCGGAAGTGGTCTCTGGTGCTAGAGATGGCATGATGCCGTGTCCAGCAGAGATGGAAGCAGAGCTATATTTGATTTCCCCACATTCTTGACATCGCTGAGGAGTATTAATCTTTCTAGGCCTTGCCAATATGATTTAAAAAAAAAAAAAGCTCCTTCACTGATTACTTAATTTGTATATCTGTTTACTAGTAAGGCTAAACATCTTTTTGTATGGCTATTGGTCATTTGTGTTCTTTTGTGAATTGCCCGTTAATGTCTTTTGCCTATATTTACATTTGGGTGCTCATCTTTTCTTATTAATTCATAAGAACTCTAAATATTAAAGAAATTAGTTCCTTGTTATACATGTTGCAAACACATATTTGTCTTTTAACTTTTATTACGGAGTGGTTTCCCCTGTCTAGGAATTTTTAATTTTAAGATAGTTACCCTAGTGGTCTTTTCTTTACATTTCCTGCCTTTGATGGCAAGTTTCAAAAAAAACTTCCCCATTTGTTCTCTAGACATCTTTATGGTTCAAGTTTTTACATTTTAAATTTGTAATCACCCATGAATTTACTTTGATATGAACAAGTGCAATGTGGATCTAGCCATTTTTTTCCCACAAAATGGCCAGCAAGATGTCTCAACATCATTTATTGAATGTTATCTGATTTCCAGTAATTTGAATTCTATTCCATTGATCTGTCTTTTCTTATGCCAGAACCAGACTGTTTTAATTTCTATAGCTTTATAAAATGTTTATAATCTCCTAGAGTAAGTTTCTCTCACCTGCAAGATATCGTTATCCTGATTCTCCATTAGGCAAGTGTTATCTCATAACCTTCAAGTAAAGTTTTTGTTGTTTCCACAGAAACTAAATATACAAATTTATTTACATCTTTTGCCAAAGGGATTATTTTTTATCAAATTGTTTTTTGCTTTTTGTGTTTTATAGGTATTTCCTTTGTTTTCTATATTTTATTCCATATTCTATGTTGTATTAAAAACAACAATGGGGCGCTTCCCTGGTGGCGCAGTGGTTGAGAGTCTGCCTGGCAATGCAGGGGACATGGGTTCGTGCCTCGGTCCGGGAAGATCCCACATGCCACAAAGTGGCTGGGCCCGTGAGCCATGGCCGCTGGGCCTGTGCGTCCAGAGCCTGTGTTCCGCAATGGGAGAGGCCACAACAGTGTGAGGCCCGAATACCGCAAAAACAAACAAACAAACAAAAAACAATAATGGGAATGTTTTTTAATTGAAATACAGTTGATGTACAATATTATATAAATTACAGGTGTACAATATAGTGAATCACAATGTTTAAATGTTATACTCCAATTATAGTTATAAAATATTGACTATATTCCTTGCATTGTGCAATATATGCTTTTTTGTTTTTTTTTAAAATTGAAGTATAGCTGATATATAATATTATATAAATTACAGGTGTACAATATAGTGACTCACAATTTTTTAAGGCTACCCTCCATTTATAGTTATTATAAAATATTTGCTATATTCTGCATGTTGTACAATATATCCTTGTAGATTATTTTATACCTAATAGTTTGTACCTCTTAATCCCCTACCCCTATATTATTACCCCTCCTCCCTTCCCTCTCCCCACTAGTAACCACTGGCTTATTCTCTATATCTGTGAGTCTGTTTCTTTTTTGTTATATTCACTAGTTTGTTGTATTTTTTAGATATAAGTGATATCATACAGTATTTGCCTTTCTCTTTCTGACATTTTACTAAGAATAACACTCTCCAAGTTTATCCATGTTGTTGCAAATGGCAAAATTTCATTCGTTTTGTGGCTTAGTAATATTCCATTTTATATATATATA
>NW_020174938.1:3347544-3367763 GCF_003031525.2 Neophocaena asiaeorientalis asiaeorientalis
ATATATATATATACACCACATCTTGTTTATCCATTGATCTATTGATGGACATAGGTTGCTTCCATATCTTGGCTATTGTAAATAATGCTGCTATGAACATTGGGGTGCATGTACCTTTTCAAATTAGTGTTTTCTGTTTTTCTCAAATGTATACGCAAGAGTGGGATTGCTGGATCATATGGTAGTTCTATTTTTAGTTTTTTGAGAAACCTCCATATTGTTTTCCACAGTGTCTGTACCAAATTACATCCCTACCAGCAGTGTAGGAAGCTTCCCTTTTCTTCACATCCTATAATAGGAATGTTTTATTTGCTTGAATTATCTGTGGTAATTTATAATTCAGAAGTTCTGTTTAAACTATTCTACTAATGTCTTTCAGCTTAGAAAAGTAATCCTTAAATCTTCATTTCTTTATCAATGGCAAAAGCATAAATCTTTTCATAAAACTCATGTTGGTTTTTTATAATTAATATTTTTTCTTTTTTAAAAATATCTTTATTGGAGTATAATTGCTTTACAATGGTGTGTTACTTTCTGCTTTATAACAAAGTGAATAAGCTATATGTATACATATATCCCCATATCCCCTCCCTCTTGCATCTCCCTCCCACCTTCCCTATCCCACCCCTCTAGGTGGTCACAAAGCACCGAGCTGATCTCCCTGTGCGATGCAGCTGCTTCCCACTAGCTATCTATTTTACATCTGGTAGTCTATATATGTCAATGCTACTCTCTCACTTTTCCCCAGCTTACCCTTCCCCCTCCCTGTGTCCTCAAGTCCATTCTCTACATCTGCATCTTTACTTATGTTGTTTTTTTTTCTGTTTAGTCATCAATGAATGAAGTAAGTAGATTCAGACTCAGGGTTTGCCAACAGACAAGATACAGGAATTTGCTTGACCCTTTCTGCTCGAAACCCATAGACTGGATTGATAAAGGAGCTCCCAGCAGACATTTTTTGGCATATTTCTGCTGGATGCAGAGACATACTCCAATCTACCTGCCATCCATTTCAACCTGTAAATTTTCTAAACAAGAGGGTCAGATGCAGTTGGTGGCTTTTCTCTGAACAGGGTCAGACTGAAGGCCGCACACCTCCAGCGGTCTTCCTATTTCCACTCCTGCTCTCACTGTAGAGGTGACTCTCTGTCCAGGATGTGGTGCTTCTCGGCTTGCCTCCTGCCACTTCCTGCTCTATTGCATGCTGGGAGTTTCAGTCTCCAAGTGCCTGGAGAGCAATGTGAATGCTGGTAGACTGACAGGAGGCTGAGCCCAGCTCATTCCGAATGTGACTCCAGAACAGTTAGGAAATGGCAATTTGTTTTTCTGGATTGTCTGGTCTGCACCTGAATTATGTTTAGATAATGAAGGATGACTCTAAGTAATTCCTTCTTTCTCTAGGCCATCTACCCTGTTCTCCTTCGGAGGTTAGAGCATGCAGGAGGCAAATCAAATAATATGCTTCTTAATCCTTCCTCTTGTCTGCCCCACTGCAGGCCTATGACATGGTCTTATTTATAGTTTCCAACACTGTTGCTAGTTTTGTATCATGGTCTATCCTCCTGGCATGTTAATGGGAAGGCAGGGGGAACTGTATCAGGAACAGCACTCTGCCAACCAGAGCCATTTATATATCTTTTTTTCAAAGTAAATGATGTAACTTAAAACCTACCCAGTTCAGGAAATGCAAAATTTGCAGTTCTTGTGGGAATATTGTATCACCATCTTTGCATTCACTTAGGGTATTTCACCTAAGAGGCAGAGTAATAATCTAAGGTACTTCATACTTTACATGTATTAATGCAACAGTCATAGGTTAATATTTCATTAGGACTGAATTAACTATTTACGGATGTGCGTATTAAGGGGGACTATCTTAATATTATACTGGTGAGGGGAGGTTGACAAATCTCTCCGTTTCAAAATGATTCATACTGACCATAATGGTGTCTCATTATAAGAAAGTATAGTATTGTATCGGCACATTTCTCCTAGTGTGATATTAGTAACTTTCTTTTCTTTCTTTTTAAAAAATATTTATTTATTTATTTGGTTGCACCGGGTCTTAGTTGTGGCACACATGTGGGATCTAGTTCCCCGGCCAGGGATCAAACCCAGGCCCCCTGCATTGGGAGCATGGAGTCTTAACCACTGTGCCACCAGGGAAGTCCCAGTAACTTTATTTTCTAAGAAGTCCTGTATAGTGCCTTCAAATGTGAAAAGAGAGTTTTTTAAGTTAGGGGCAGGGAGGAGGGCAAATGAGTTACTAGGACAACAAAGAGGAAAAAAGGAGAAAATAATATTTTAATTTTTTTTCTTAGCCTTCCCCCGCACCAAACTGTTGTTTCTTTGCTATGAAATGCAGCAGCCCTAAGCTTTGATGTGTCAGCATTTGTTCTGCCTCTACTAACTGTACGAGCCTGGACAAGTCCTGCCCCTGATTTTTCATAAACTGTAGAGTGAGGCAGGGATATGCCGGGCCAAGGAAATATGTTACATGACAGCAGGTATAGCTGGGGTTTTTCAATGAACCACCAGGTCTTGGGGGTAGAGAGTGGGAAGCAAACATTTATCAATCTCTGTTAATAGACTCTGGCACAAGAAATCTGTGATCCAGATCCTGCCAGACTCAGGACCACAACGGAAGCATCGTGTTCACATCCAGGCCCCTCATTTTAAGACAGACACACTACACTGAGAGAATGCAATGTGCCTGGGAAAAAGTATCCAGGTGGCAGAAATTAAAATGAAAGAAACACACACACACACACACACACACACACACACACACACACAAACACTCCATGGATGGTAGAAGAACATATTGAGAAAGGGGCAGAATTAGAATATTTTAAGTGGCAGTATGGAGAAAAGATGTTACAATTTGCCTCTGTAGCTCCAGGGGGCAGGACTAAGAAAAATGCCTGGAAGTCTCAAGGGGACAAATTTGACTCAGTGAGAGGCAGAATTTTCTCACAATGGGGGTTATTTAGCTCTGAGAGGGGCTGCCTGCTGAGTTGTTGCATTTCCTTAGTACTTAGAGTTCATGTGTTAAGTCAGGGGCTCAGAGATATAGGTCAGGGTTCCTACTTGGAGGCGACAAATAATTAGATGATCCCTAATGTAAGATTCCTATTCCACTTTCCTGTTACAGGCTGGGATTATAATTGAAACATTACATTATAATATTTAAATCATGTAATACTTTTATATACCATCAGACCATGCAGTAATAGAAACGCATGTCATGGAGTGATTTGAATCACAAGGAAATCACAAAGAGGCTTATTCTTTGTTCCAGAATTTCAGAGCTAAATTTTTATGACCCAAACTTTTAATGGTTCAAAAAATATCCTGGTTCTTTTTCAATGTTTGATGGTATTTTCAAAATATCTCTCAGCGAAGGTTAAATTATTTTTAAGCCTCTCTCTCTCTTGCCCTCCCCACTGACTGTTAAGGCTTAGCCATAAGACTGAAAGGAGTAGGAGGGAAAGTAGGGAGGAAAAGGAAGAGGGCGCCCACCTCTTCTGGCCAAGGTTACTGAGAAGGAGTCCCAGGCAAACAGCAAGAAGAAGTAAAAGAAACACCCCCTCCTCTGGCCTAGGAGACTGGAACAAAGAATGAGAACAAAAGCAGGAGAAACGAGACTGTGCCCAGAATTCTTCAGGGAGACTTCAGCTCAGAGTGGAGAGGAGTGTTAGCTGGGTTATGGGGGATGCTAGGTGGGGGGCAGATGTCTTTGACACTCTGGAAGGAGTTGTCTCAAAGGCTGCACTGCCCCAGCTTTTGGGGGTTATATCAGAGTACTGTTTGGTGGGGCAGCATGGTTTGCAGAAGGAGTTTGGTTTTTCTGAGTAGCTGCTGGTTTTGTTGAGACATGGGTAGGACCTAGAAGTTTCCACATGCCCCTGTGTGAGTGCAAATTCAAGACACAGCTGATCTGAAGCCTGGGGGACCTGCAAGAGGGCCTGTGATGGTGAGGGGCAAAGAGTCGGACCTGTCCAGGAATTGGGGGGAAGCCAAGGCAGAACCTCAGAGGGCTCCGTGATGCCCACAGGAGCTGAGGAACCAGTCAGCCAGGGAGCTTCTCTGTGGCTTGCTCAGGCTGAGACCAGACCACAGACAATGGCAGAGGAGGCTCACAGAGCAAATGAAGGTGTCAGAAAGAGACACCATTGCCAGAGAGGCCAGTGAGGATGTGGAGAGCCACACAGGAACACAGATCTGGATCTAAGACCTTCTTTCCTACTCACAGGCACTGAGCCATGCCCCTTTCTCACACACCTAGGTGCCATCTTGCAGAGGAGCAGGGAGAACAGCTGGATATCTGAGAGGCAGAGCATTTTTACTTAAAGGGATTGAGCATTTTCTTAAGGACATCGTTTAAATGATTGTACCACTATACCAGGTTATAAGATTGGCCTAAAATTTAAACGTTTTTGCTGGCTTCCCAGTAGGTGAGACCTCATCAAAGATTTGTTATGAACAACCTAGAGAAGCAACATTCTCTTCGCACGTCTGAGTTGGAGCACACATAAATCTTTGACTCCATTACAAACGTCAATAGCGTAAAAATTGTGACACTGAGCTTGCAGATAGACATTTGTATTTCCGGTGCCTAGGGTGGTACCTAGAATGTAGAATGTGCCAGATAATTATTTGTTAAGTTAATAAATTAATTAATGCCAATTTTCAGTAACAGAGTGAAAGAACATTTTTACAAACTCAGACGTATTATTGTAGAAATATCAGTCACTTCCTTGGTTCGATGCAGGCTCTCTGGGGGAATCTATATAATTCAGTCTCTGTCTGAAACAGGACCAGCAAGATAAGGTATCTCATCAGGGAGAAATTGAAAAGAAGAAATGGAGTAGGAGGGACTAGCAACAGAAAGGACTGTGTAATAAAGGTCACTGAGAGGAGATGGAAGAAAAAATCAATGAAGAGCTGCAAAAGACCAAAAAAAAATTGTAATAGCCAAAGATAATTTAAGGCAATGACAAATGGAGTTGAGTTTGGGTTATGTATATGAGGTCTACCTTGTATAATCCATTTTATTTTTATGCAATCTCCTTAATACTCCATGTCATAAAGCACTTAACATAAAACACTCAATAAGAGAACCAGTTACAGACTGGAAAAGACATAAAAATAATTTAACATTTTTTCACATTGCATTTTCATACCAATTAATTTCAAAATGAGTTGCTGTGTTTGTTGATCTGCATATTTACTATTGAACACAAATCTCCTCTTTGCATCAGCATAGCTCAATACAGTCATGGGATAGAATCAAAGACCCTGGGGGTGATGCTTTCATAATACACTTTATGATAGAATTTCTGCAAGGCTAAAGATGGTCCACTCATCCTAAACACCTTTTTCTTCCTTATCCATCTCTTTCGATTCTTTTTTTATATTATTAACACTTCGTATCTCAGATCTACCCCAGCTCAGACTCTCAACACTTCTTGTCTAAACCAAGGATAGAAGATATATTTAACTCCTGTGCCAATTCAAATGGTGCTGTATTGAAAAGGATTCTGAGGCCTCATCGGGTACACAGGGAAAGAATATCAAGATCACTGAGTGGTGTCTACTGTGGATGTGGGAGAAGGAGGGCCAGTATGTCAACCATGCATGCACCATCCCTGGCCCAGGTGTTTTAACAATTTCCCCACTATCTCTTCATCTTCAGTCTCTTGCCTGCATAATACTATCTTCCTAAAATAGTCAGGAACATTCACTTTCCCCCTCCTACATCTTTCATGGCTCCTTATTTCTTACTTATGGGAGTCTAGTCTCCTTAGCATGGTGTTCAGGGCCTTCACAGTCTGGCTTTACTTTTCCAACCTTCTATTCTGTTATAGCTTTACATCCCTTTACTAATTTCCCCACTTTCCAGCCACTCTGGACTCTAGATTCCAGGAGTATGCCTGCATTCGTGTTTTTCCCTTTCTATGAAATAGCCTTCACTTGTATATCCTCCATATCTTTTGTGATTTAGTTCAAATGCCCACTGCTTTGAAAAACCTTCTCATGTCCCTCCCAACCAGTCAGATTTAATTGATGATTCCTGGAATATATTGTGTACCCAGATGAAAATGAGTTCAGATAAACACTGTGAACAAGAAGCTACTTGTCAGGTTTTGCCAACTCTGGGTCCCAGGGCCTTTATTGTGATAGAGTAGTAGCCTCCTAACCAGAAATGTATGTTTTGTAATACAGGGACAGACTTTATAAAAGGAACGAAGGGAGAATCAGTGAACCCATATTCTGGAATGAAACTAAATACTATTAATTTTTAAGCATAAATATATTTGGTGAGCTTTGAAATTAAGTTCTTAGCACAAATGAACCAGTGGAAATCTTACCTAGACTCTGTTCTGATTCGACAGCAATGAATGTAAATGTAAATGAGATAAAATTACCTATTAAAAGTAAAAGACTCACTGGGTTTTTATTTTTTAAATTACATTATATGGGTTATTTATTTGAGATATTTTTACAATATACTGACTCTGAAAAATGGAAAATTCAAACATGGGAAAATATGTGCAAGGAATGTGAACAAACCAAAAAAAGAAAACACAAACAGATTAAGATATTATTATCAGATAAAGTTGAATTCAAAGCAAAAAGTGCTAAATGGAAAATACTATGGCCATAATGAAATACGAGAGCAATGAATATTTTTGTACTAATCAACATAGCAGCAAAGTTAATCAATGGGCTATATAGCGAGAACAAATGAAAATAAGTCTTTCTGCAAAGGCTACACACAGAAAGGCCCAGGTAACTCTTGTGAGATCCAGGCTTCATTGATGCCAAGCTACCTACTAAACATCTTCACTGGATGTCTAATAGGCATCTTAAACTTAGATTTTAAACACAAATTATTAATTTATCTCCAAATCTGTCCTTCTGGCAATCTCCTTCCATTCTTCCAATTGCTCGAGCCAAAAACCTTGGAGTTTTTCTTGACTCCCTTCATTCTTCCACAGCTCACATCCATTCTTTCAGCAAATTCTGTTCTACCTCCAAAATACAGCCCAAACCTGATCACTTTGTGTCATATCTTCAGTTGCAATGCTGGTCCAAGCCACCCTCACCTTTCATCTGGATTATTGCAATACCTTTATAGCTGGTCTCTCTTGCTCTCATGAGAGCAGCCAGACTGGTCTCTTTTAAACCCAAGATTGTGTCATCCTCCTGCTCAAAGCTCTTCAATCACCTTCCGTCGACTCCGGAAGTCCTTACTCCAGCCTGCAAGGCCCTACGTAATCTGGCCCCCGCTTACCTCACTTTATCTCCTTTCACTTTTCCCCTTGTCTCACTGTGCTCCAGACATGCTGACCTCCATGCCACTCGTAAAATAAGTGAGGCCTGTCCCTGCCTCTGGAGCTCTGCCCTAGCTGTTCCCTCTGGCTGGAACACTTTTTCCTGGAGAGCAACATGATTCACAGGAGGTACTGATCGAAGGAGGCCTTCCCTGATCACCCTCAATGAAATAGCAATTCCCCTCATTCTCCGCCTTTCCCTCCTCTCTCACTTCCCATCTTCATACCTGCTGTTTCTCTGCATAGTCCTTCTCACTCTCTGACCTATGATATGTACTTACTATTACTATAGTTTGTCTGATTTCTGCAGCTCCTCTTTCCACTCTAGAATGGGCCATGAGGCCCACTCAGGGATTTTTTTTTGGGGGGTGGGGTGGGGTGGGAAATGAGTTGTTTGTTTTTTGCTCTAGCCCCAGAATCTATAACAATGCCTGGCATATGGTAGACATTTAATAGAAGGATTGAATGATCGGCCAGTTACCCTTAGCTATCCCTTGGAACTCAGGAAAGATCCATGAAGGCCAGGGAGAGGTAAAGGTGGTTGGCCGAGCTGGCCGAGACTGACTCCTCAAGGAGGGGCCTTGGCGCCTGGCTCCCCCTCAGTTAAGGGAGCAGACATTGTTAGTTCTTGCCCTGTTTGTAGGACCTCTATGTCATTAGTTCTTGCCTTGTTTGCAGGACCTCTACGGTGTCTCTCTTGGTCTTTCTTGCTTTCACTTCCCTCCCTTTCCTCTCACTACCATCACCATCACCCTGGTCAAAAAGCCTTTCTAAAGGCCTTATGAAGCACTTTCTAGTTCTAGGGCATCTGCCGTGAGCAGCTGTGGGGCTCCAGGGTGTGGACAGCCTGATATTTTTAGGCAAAGAGAGTGTTTAGCAATGAGCTCACCCACATGAACTGGAAGAGAATAGGGTCAAACCACCTGCCCCAGCTCCTGCAGTGTAACTGATGCCTCCAGGTGCTGTTAGCACACGATTCAATTTGTGCTTGTACTCGAAGGTCACATGTAATTAGTTCATTAATGAAGAGGTTAAGAGTATGGACTTTGACAGACCTGAGTTCAAGATCTGCCACTGAGTAGCTCTAAGACCTTGGGAAAGTCACTTGAACTATGTAGGCCTCAATTTCCTCATTCATGAAATGGAAATAATAATAGTACTTGCTTCAGAGAGCAACTGTTAGGGTTAAATGAAAACCCAGGTCAAACATTTAGTACGGTAGCACAGTGCTTGGCCCACAGCAAGGACTCAACTAGTACCAGACGCTGCTGTTACAATGGCTGGTATTTCCACCCAAATTATATAGTGAAGCACATGTACCGTGAGAGATTCCTGACAAGAGGAAAATCTCTTAATTCTCATCCTGACCCCAAATGCTTAATATGGACCATTTGTGTTCTGAATTCTCAGTAACTGTGTTGTGTCCTTGAAGTTGCTGAGTAGCTAAAACTGGGGAGGGTCTGTGAGACAGAGCCTGAGGGATTAAGAAACAAAGTAAATGTTTACCTGCATGTTATGTGCTTGGTCTGTTAAATATCTCTGTTTTCATTGACTTGGCCCAAATTCATCAGTGATTCACAGGAGACCTTAACTGTGCACTCCTGTATATAAAGTTGATTTAGCTGTTTGTTTTGTAATGGTATTGGTTGGACTTTTAGAGTAGACTTTACCATTATTATCAACTGAAAAGTAATGTACCCTGCTCAGTATGGACTTCCAATCACTACTGAAGGAAATGTGACCAGATTTGTGTTTGTGTGTACCATGGGCTAGCTGCTGTCAGACACTATTTTCTCTTGCTTGTTGTATGTCTTTGTAGTTTTGGTGTACATGTTAACCTGGAGACCCCTTTGAGATTAAAAAAATAAAAGTAAAAATCTGAGGTTTTCACTTTCTTTTGTTCTCCTCCACAAAATTTAGTTGTGGTCTGTTCAGTGAGAGATCTTGAACAGGGGAAGTGGTTGGATGCCTGAAGAGTGGGTTCCTGACTCCCATTTGCATTCTGCCGTCTCAGTGTTTTTTGGAACCCAAGTTTCCTCTCTCTTCAATCCCTTAAGACTCATTCCTTCACATTCTTAGCTCTACAGGTCTCTGTTTAATATGCATTTGTGTATGTGTCTGTGTGTATGTGTGTAAGATAAAGAGAAAGACCTGTCCTTGACATGCAGTGAGATTCAAACCTATCCAGGAATGTCTGATGAACCAAAGGACAGATCCACAAGAAGGAGTTGATTTATATGAAGGTTTAGTATGAAACATAAGGCATTGGTTGGAGCTTATGAAGGGAGAGCTAGTGTCAGCTGGAAACTTGTTCTATGCTCCTCTCCCAAGGACTCAGGCCTGAGGTCTGTGGAGAGAGGGACTGGAAGAAGGAACCATTTCCACAGGGACTTGGAACACCCAGAGATCACTGGGTAGCTCCCACGCAGTAAGGAACTCTGCTGGTATAGGCCTTCTTTGGCAACACTGGGAACCCAAGGAGAGAGGACTTCAGGACAAGCAGTAGCATTCTCACAGAGGACCCAGCAAAGGCGGAAAGGATGAGGCACCCCTCCCAGCAGCTTCTTAGATAATACCCATCACCCATCGTAATGGGTGGGAACCACACCAACATTCTTATCCTCATTGTTAACATAGTGTGCCCTTGTGCCAGGCATAGTGCAGGGCACATTTAATCCCATTTTACAGATTAAGATAGTAAATTGTCCTAGGTCACCCACACAGCATATGATGTATTTGATTTTAATCTAGGCAGTTTGACCCCAAACCTCTTGCTCTTAATCACCCCCTTGATACATCTCCAGGGTTGTATGGAGCAGAATAGAAAGTCCAGAAATAGACCCAAATACTTGTGAGTGTCTTATAGACGATAAAGGGGCTATCTTTTTTTTTTTTTTTTTTCCTCTTTTTTTTGCGGTATGCGGGCCTCTCACTGTTGTGGCCTCTCCCGTTGCAGAGCACAGGCTCCGGACGTGCAGGCCCAGCGACCATGGCTCACGGGCCCAGCCGCTCCGCGGCATGTGGGATCCTCGCGGACCAGGGCACAAACCCATGTCCCCTGCATCAGTAGGCGGACTCTCAACCACTGCGCCACCAGGGAAGCCCCCAAAGGGCCTATCTTTAAAAAGTGCAGGTAAAAAAGGATTTATAAAAAAATGGTATTGGGGCAAGTGTGCAGCCAACTGGAGAAAGGTAAAATTGGATCCCTACCTCACACTGCACACTAGGACAAACTCCATATGGATCAAATATATGTTTCAGTATAAAGTCATACGCATGCTAGATGAAAACATGGACAAATTCCTCTATAACACTGGGGTAGGAAAAGCCTTTCTAACAGGAATTCAAAAGTCATACATGAAAACCATGGTAAGTTCAATTATATAAAAGAGCCAGAAGACAAATGACAAAAATGGAAAAAAATGAACACA
This sequence comes from Neophocaena asiaeorientalis asiaeorientalis, assembly GCF_003031525.2. Taxonomy (NCBI): domain Eukaryota; kingdom Metazoa; phylum Chordata; class Mammalia; order Artiodactyla; family Phocoenidae; genus Neophocaena; species Neophocaena asiaeorientalis. Next base: position 3,358,316 of record NW_020174938.1, read on the forward strand.
TATCAGAAAAAGGACTAATCTCTGTTTATATAAAGAGGTCTAAAAACTGAGAAGATAAAGACTGCTTACTCAGTAGAAAATTAGGTAAAGGACATGGACTGTTGACAGGAAAAAATGCAAATGATTCTTTTTTTTTTTTTTTTTTTTTTTTACAGACTCTCAACCACTGCACCACCAGGGAAGCCCACAAATGATTCTTAAACATATGAAAAGATTCTCATCCTAACTCATAATAAGAGAAATGCAATGAGATGTCATTTGAAATGATGTTGAGATACCATTTTTCACATATCTAATTGGTAATAATCCAAGCATTTGACAACATATTCTGTAGGCAAAGTTATTTGGGAAAACAAGCATTCTCCTCCATACACCATTGGTGGCAGTGCACAGTGCTACGACACGGTGGTGGGCAATATGAAAATATCTATTAATATACAAACGCACTGACTTTCTAACCCAACAAGTCTATTTCTAGGAATTCATCCTACAGATCCACCTGCACACGTGCAAAATGACAGATGCCTAAGTTAAGTCATGGCAGCATTGTTAGTCTCGGCAAACTGGAAATAACCCAAGTGTCCATAGTTTGGGATCTGATGTAACTAGGATAAAGACACCCAGTGGAATACTGTGCATTTGTAAAATGAAAGGAAAAATACATAGGAACCTCTCTAAATATTGTTTTGTCAAAATATACAGGCCATATTGCAAAATTTTTAAAAAAGACACAAAAGAAGGTATATAATTTGTTACCTCTTAAGAAAGGAAAAAGCAATAAAACTATATTCTCATTGGCATAAAGAAATGGAGGGAAATGTAAAATAGTTTAAAAGTGTCTCTTGGAGCAGAGGAATAAAGAACAAAGTGGTTGGGTGTGGGAGAAAAACCTTACATTCACTCTATAACTTTTTATACTGCTTTGATTTTTAACCATGAGAATACATTAATAAAAAAAAAAGAACCAAAAATACTTACTTATCTATATATTTATGTTTGTTGGCTGCTTTCCTTAACACTGTGTGTTGATTTTAGCCTTGGTTAACAGAGGCTGACCTAGTTTTGGTCTATCTTCAAAACAGTGAACTGATCCCAGAGTTATCAGCCGTGCAAATTAGAACCAGGTCAGTTGTGTTTGGTCCAAGAGTGCAGGCAGTAGCAGCTGAGCAGGACAATTTCTTAAAGATTTTTGGAAGAGGCTTATAACTGAATATTATTAGGCCAAAGAATGACAATAACCCAATTTAAAGTTATAAGTAGCCTACTCCAAAAGAAATGCAGTTTTCCAGACTATTCTAGAATCGAGACACAGGTCGAAGTCAACATGGGGCTCTACTGTCAGCTCTGTGGTATCCAGGAGTTCTCTGCATGGCTAACCCATCTGACAACAAGGGGGAAGTAGGTCTCAGAACTGGAGGCATGGCCAAGGACAAGGAAAGTTAATGTATACCTTTAGCCTCCACCATTTGTTGAATGACAATAGAGGGAGTTGAAATTGAGAAAAGACATAATTGAAGGAGAAGAGTAAGTGACCTGTGGGCAGAAGAATCTGAATAGACATTTTTCCAGAGAAAACATACAGATGGCCAACATGCACATGAAAAGATGCTCAGCATCACTAATTATCAGAGAAATGCAAATCAAAACCACTACGAGATATCACCTGACACCTGTCAGATGGCTACAATCAAAAAATCCACAGATAACAAATGTTGGCAAGGATGTAGGGAAGACAGAACCGTAGTACACTGTTGGTAGGAATGTAATTTGGTGTAGCCACTATGGAAAACAGTATGGAGGTTCCTCAAAAAACTACAAATAGAGCTACTGTATGATCCAGCAATTCCACTCTTGGGTACATATCGGAAGAAAACGAAAACACTAATTTGAAAAGATACATGTACTCCAACGTTCATGGCAGAATTATTTACAATAGCCAAGATATGGAAGCAACGTAAGTGTCCATCAACAGATGAATGGATAAAGAAGATGTGGGGCATATATATATGATGGAATACTACTCAGCCATAAAAAGAATGAAATTTTGCCATTTACAACAACATGGATGGACTTGGACAGTATTATGCTTTGTAAAATAAGTCAGGCAGAGAAAGACAAATACTGTACGTTATTACTTAAAAATGGAATCTAAAAAATAAAACAAACTACTAAATATAACAAAAAAGAAGCAGATTCACAAGCAAAGAGAACAAACTAGTGGTTACCAGTGGGGAGAAGGAAAAGGGGAGGGGCAACATAGGGGTAGGGGATTAAGAGGTACAAACTATCATGTGTAAAATAAATAAGCTACAAGGATATATTGTACAGCACATGGAACATAGCCAATATTTTATAATAACTACTAATGGAGTATATTCTTTAAAAATTGTGAATCACTACATTGTATACCTGAGACTAATATAATATTGTAAATCAACTATCCTTCAATTTTTTTTTTTTTTTGCGGTATGCGAGCCTCCCACTGTTGTGGCCTCTCCCGTTGCGCAGCACAGGCTCCGGACGCACAGGCTCAGCGGCCATGGCTCACGGGCCCAGCCGCTCTGCGGCATGTGGAATCCTCCCGGACTGGGGCACGAACCCGTGTCCCCTGCATCGGCAGGCGGACTCTCAACCACTGCACCACCAGGGAAGCCCGTATACTTCAATTTTTAAAAAAAAGAATAAATGACCTGAATCAAGAAGGTTAAATAGGGGAGAGAAGGAAGGAGAAGGGAACTAACACTTTTTTTTTTTTTTTTTTTTTTTTGGGGTATGCGAGCCTCCCACTGTTGTGGCCTCTCCCGTTGCGCAGCACAGGCTCCGGACGCACAGGCTCAGCGGTCATGGCTCACGGGCCCAGCTGCTCTGCAGCAAGTGGGATCTTCCCGGACCGGGGCACGAACCCGTGTCCCCTGCATCCGCAGGTGGACTCTCAACCACTGTGCCACCAGGGAAGCCCAGGAACTAACACTTTTTGAGAGCCTACTGTTTGCAAGTATTTTGCTATTAAATCCTTCCAACAGCCCTGTGAGGTAGGTTTTATTACACATATTTTAAAGGTGAGGAAACTGAGGCTCAAATTGTTTAACTAAGCCAAGCTCAGGAAGGTAGTAAGCGATGAAGTCACAGCTCTTTGATGCCATAGCCCATGCTTCTGGTTCTGTAACTTTCAAGTTCATATTTAGCAACAAGTTTTTCAAGTCATTGTCACCCTTTTCTAAATAGCCTTAGTTTCTCCTGGTATCCCGAGCCCCAGCTTCCACCAGTAGAGAAAGCTTTGAAGCCTTCCAAGACCTGCCCTTCAGCTGCCAGAGCTCCCCCGGTCACACCTTCCCTTGGATTTTTTCCTGTTGGTCCTTGATCTCTCCCTGCCCTGGCCAAGGCCTCACATAGTCAGTGTTACAACTCTGAATGCCTACTGAAAAGATGACCATCCACTCTCAAGGTTTTTGTTTGTTTTTAGAGCTTTTTCTCTTGAGGAATTTTCTCCCTGGTTCTGTCGATTCCCAGTTCAAGTGGTACCACCTTAGGTCAAAATTCAAGTTGCCCTTTGGTACCTAGCATTGCAGGTGGAGTCCAGGCATCCCCATTCCCCTCCTGATGATTGGTCTCTTGCTTAACTGTTTCAGGGAACTCTGATGAGTTAGGAAGAAGCCTGTGCCTTCTCTTTGACTTAGAGGTTTTATCTTGAGGTAGAAGGTCTTTTTGACTTCACCTCCTCTTTAGGAGATCGTGGGTCTTGATGTCAACTCTTAAGGTGCCAGGTTGTATGGCCAGATTTGCCTTTAGACCTTTGAAGTCTATATTCAGATAAGCCAGTAGCCATATTCGATCTGGTCCCAGATGGTGGTGGCTAACTCAAGCATTTCTCTCCTGGCCCAAGACTTCCCAGCCACCCAGCAAGGCAGCACATCCTTCTCTTGTTTGCAGCCTACATACTGCTTTCTGCCTGCCCATCCCTCCTTTCATGTGCCACCTCTTCTAGAATCAATAAAATCTCAAATACACTTAATCACTTCAATAGCCGTTTCGTGGTGCTATTCATCTGACTGAGGCATAAACATACATGTGTAAGACACACCACATGCTGGTGTTTACCCAAGTTAATATGCTGCCATTCTGAGGCGTTGTGCACCTTTTTTTTTTTTCTCACTGAATCTTTCAGTGACAGCCCAGTGGCCTTTTTTCTGAAACAAGGCTGTAATCTGTGAAGTTAACTTCCATTGCTGCACGCATTTTGACTTGGAAGTCATAAAGGGACATCCACAAGACCTGATTCTTTATAGATAAATTTAACACATTCATATGTATCTTCCCCGGGCACCTCAGATTAGATGCCTTTGGAAGAACACAGTGTTCATTTTTATTCCTCTCATAGCTGGAAGCTGCATTAAGCTGTTACTTTTTTATTGATGAGCCTAGAGCCCAAAGGCTGGAGAGTTCTGTCTCCTGCCTGTCACTCCTCCCCTTTAGGAAGCCTATGAAAGCTATTTCGCATCTTGGAATAGCTAAGAGCCCTGTGTAGAAGCATCTGGAAGAGATGCCACTGGCAGCTACAGTCCATGCTTGAACTCTGGGAAACAAATCACCCACTTTCCAAACTGTTGCAATTTACTACAAGTCTTAGCATTAACAGTCCCTGTTTCAGACTGGCACCCAAATGTCTGGGGTTTGGAAATTTATAATTGGTACTTGAAAGAGCCACCAAACCTTCTTGGGAAAAAAAGGTTGAAAGACTTTCTCATAAACATCGGTATTTACGCTTGCCAGGTAATTTACAACGATGGTCCACTTGCCCGTCTCACCTTTGGAAAAGTGAGTACCCAGTTTCTCTGTGGGACAGCTGTGCCCCTTGACACCCCCCTTTCACAGCCAGCTTTCTATGGCTTTGCTTCCTTCCGCTCTGGAAATTGCAAAGGAATGACTTGGAGATTCAGGTGGGAATATTCAGCAGGTACAAATGAATTTTGCCAGCCATCAGCGCACGTTCCTGTTTGCATACAAATAATCCCGAAGATTTAAAAATACTGAAGTGAGATGTGTAAGTCAGTGATTTTCTACCTTCTTCGTAAGGCTTCGGGGTGGGAAACTGACAGGAGAAAAGCTCTCCGCTTCAGCAGATAACCCAAGCATACTTAAATGTGTGCCTACGTCTCTCTATTTAAAATTTAGCCCTTCCATTTTTAAATAGTTGGTCAATAAACTTGTTTTTGTATGATGAAAGTGATAAGGTTATCTCTGTATAATATTTGAAAAAGTCAGAAATAAAATGTGGCAGGGGGGGACTCCCAATCATCATCCTACCATCCAAAATCAAGTACTGTAACATTTTGTTGCATTTTCTTCCAGTCTTTTGAAAGCTTTGACTTTCAAGATTTTGCTCTTTTTTTTTTTTTTTTAAAGAAACTGATTCCCTTGCCAATATTTGCCTCACCAAATACAAAGTAAACCTTATAAGACAACTGTACTTTTCTCATTCACCACTGGGCCATGTAGACAGCCCTGGGGCACTCTTCCTCTCCCACAGCCCTTTCAAGAGATGGGGCTGAACTTCTTCACAGCTTGGGAAGTAACCTTCCCCTCTCTCCTTTTGGAATCTATACATTAAGGTTTTCGGGAGTGGGCCCTGCTTTCCCTTTATGTAATTCTCTGGTGATTTAGCCAACAGGCTCTGTCCCCCTTCCCTTTGGACATGGTTTATCAAACAGCCCCCATCACTGCCCCGAGGAAGCGTTTTTTACACTCAGTCTGTCCTCCAAGCTCAGGAGTTAGCAGCTTCCTTTCAAGGGAGACAGATGTCCCCTTAACAGCACCCTCAGTGAGCAGGAAGTCCGAGAAAGGTGGCAGGGTCCAAACAGCCCACTGCCAGGATATTTCTGGTGGCAGTTCTATTTCAGAAGAGCTAGGCTTAAACTTGGCAAGATTAATAGGCACGTTAAAGAAATCTAAACACGGGCTGGAGGAGTGCCACAAAAGTCATTAGCACATGGACACACACAAACTTTTCTCTCTTTCCCCACTCCTTCTTTGCCATCAGATTCTGGATGAATTTCCGTTTGGTTTTTGCTCGAAGTTGGATGAGAAGGCCTTAAGAAGACGGGTTCTGGGGTATCTGTAGGAATAGATACCTAATTTGTGGGACACGATGCACTATAAAAATGCCTGCCCTTTGTTCAAAAAGTATTAAGAATGTCACAGAGGTGACAGCAGGGCATTAAAACAAGTACAGGGTCTGTCTGAGCATGGGGTCCTACGTGACTGTACAGGCTGCATGTACGATTCATATTCTTGTAAGCATGTATCCATGTGCCTGTTCTGGTCTTAGGGATCTGCTTTGCGTGTAGAAAACACTACTTCACTTTCTTTAAGCAGAGCAGTAGAGATGGCCTGTAATGCAATAAGCCAAATAGGATATTCCTGGGCCCATTCCTCTAATAAGCTCAGCTATTAATGATTAATTCAGGGTCTGGAATTAAACCAGCAAGTGACTGAAAGGGAGAATATATTGACGAGTGATATGTTGTCGTTAAGAGAACATGAGTAGCTTTATTTCTTCCCGTTATTATCTCAAGTACATGCTCTCCCTATGTTATCACACATTTTATACAAAAGATACCGATTCTGGTCAATCCTTGGGAGCCAGGTCCGTTTTGGTTTCACTTCTAACTCCTCCAAGGCACTTAGCGCTGTGCTTGGCAATGATATTGAATGAATCAATTCAGGAATGGCCAGAATGTCAGGTTTTGGAGAATGAAGGGACAAAGGGAGACCTAACGCCTTTATTTCTTTAAAAAAAAAAAAGGTTGAAAATACAGGAAATGTTTCTTCGCTCGGCCTGGGCAGAGCAAAGAAAGATTGAACCACGTTCAAGGTTCGGTGGAAAAAAGTAAACAAGGGAGAGATTATACATAATTATAGACAATCGTGTTTTGGGGGATAAACAGCAATCAAAAGCAAGGAGGTGCCAAGGCCTGGCCCCTTTCCAGCCTCAGCCAGGACCCAGTAGTGGAGAGAAAGCCGTGGTAGGAAACACTCCCCTGAGACCTGTGTTCAGTTAGTTAGGGGACAGCCTGTTGAGCTATTTTGTGTTGTTTGGATTTTACTTTTTCTGCCCAGGGGTGGGGTGGCAGTTATGGAGTTGCGCTAGCTGTTCCTTTGGCACTTTGGAGTTGATTTTTCTTTTAAATTTTTGTCCTAAGGCATTACCAGAAAAAAAAAAAAACAGCTCTCCAAAGGAACACTGAAACTAAAGCCAAATCATTTGAAATTCTTGGCCAGTACAGAGGAAAAAAGAATTTCTGAACCCAAATCTCTCCATTTGTTTAACACATCATAGGCCAGCACACTAAAATGTATTCTTTGCAAAAATCTAACAGTGACCAAGTTACTGCAAGAGACAAAACAAGAGACCAAGGAGATGTTGACCGCTCAGACCCCAAAAATACATTTTGGGAAAATAAAATTACATTTCATTTTGCACATTTTGTGGTCAAGTTATCCAAATAATTACACCTAGATCTCTGCTGGGTGTTATCTATGGGACTCCACTGTTGTTTTTCTGAACTTAAGCCCCTAGCGGCACTAAGACTTGATTGGATGCTGTAAAGACTGACTTGGGAATGGGAGAGCCCAAATCTTGAGAATCCTACCAGCACCAGATGGCTATGGCATAAGCCTAGGAAGGAACAGTTCTCATCCCCTGTTCAAAACCTGCTCTTCACACCCTTAGGCCGCTGAGCATCATCAGAGCAATCTTTACCCCTGTGTTTAAATTAAATGTGTATTTCACACATAATCATAAGGTACTATGGGACTTCCAAGATGGTATCCACCTGAATTAATCACGTTAAGCTTCTACACAGGTAATTAACTGGGTAGAAATACCCTGGGGCATTGAAATAACCAAAACTGCTGCGGTGTTGGGATTTTGAAATGTCTTCAGAAGCCTAGCAAGGGTGAGGCACGGTAGTTCTTGAAGTGAACATGCATTAGCATCACCTGGGAAGCTTGTGTAACCTGCAGAATTGAGGCTTCACCCTCTGAGGATCTGATTAGATGAGCTGGGGTGGGGTCCACCAATCTGCGTGTTATAAAGCCAGGTGATTCTGACTAAGGTGGTCAAAGGCCCATGCATGGAGGGGTATGCTGTAGGTTTTCAAACTTGAGCAAGCATCAGAAATCACCAGGAGGGGTTGTTAAAACAAGGATGCTGGGCCCCACCCCCCGAGTTTCTGATTCAGGAGAAATTCGTGGAGAACCCGAATTTCTAACAAGTTCCCAGGTGATCCTGCTGCTGCTGCTGGTCTAGACATCACACCGTGCCTGCACCCACTGCTTTAGACCCTTAATATTCAGAATATGGTTCCTAGAAATCAGCAGCATTAGCATCACACAGAAGCTTGTTAGAAATGCAGGAACTGAAGCACCATGCCACACTTCATGAATCAGGATTTGCGTTTTACTAAGATCCCTACGTGATTCACATCCCATGAAAGTTTGAAACGTGTTGATTTCGATAATAGCCGTTTACAACCTTAACTACATATTAGAATCACCTGGGAAGCTTATAGCACGGACCCATTCCTGGAACCCAGCTCTAGAGAGTTCTGGTTTCATTGCTCTGGGTACAGCCCAGGCAACAGGAGTTGTAAAAGCTCTCCAGGTGATTCTAACACGCAGTCAAGATGGAGAACCACTGCTGAAGAAGACACTGGGTGAGTATTTGTTGCATGATTGTTGACGGGAATTTCTAGCAATGCCGGGGAGATAACTGCACTTTAACTCGAGTCTTCTTCCTGCCGCATCGCCTGTTTGTAAACAGGGCGTCCGCCACACTGAGCATTCACAGCCCTGACACGAGAGGCCAAGGCAGAAGAGAAGTCTCTTAAAATGTGAGTACTCTGGGCAGCACAGAAACTAATACAGAAAAAAAGAAGAGAACTTAAACACACACACACACACCTCTAATTCCTATTCTCAGGGAGACTTGAGAGGACATTGCAGTGCTAAAATAGAAAAAAAAAAAAAAACTGCCATGAAAAAGGAGCAATCTGAGAACGAAAAGTTCTTAGAGATGAAAAGCATTGTAAAAATGCTCGGTAGAGCAGTAAATAGCAGAATGTATATTATAGAGTGAGGAATTAGTTATAAAAGTGGTTTCTAAATGCCCAGCTAGCTGAATTAAAGTCAGCAATCTTCCAGCGCACTTTAATATTAAAAATGTCTCTGGACCCTACCCTAGACTTGTAGAATCAGAATCATCAGGTGGGGGCTGGGAATCCATATCTTTAACAAGCTTCTGGAGGTCATTTTGATGGGGTACCAGATCTTAGAACCATTCAGTCAGAAGACAGGCTTAAGGGATTCTCCCAGAACCCTTAAAAAAAAGACAGAGGGAAATTTTGAGAAACAACAAACAATAAAGGGCACAGAAAGGGCCATAATGTTG
>NW_020174938.1:3367780-3395033 GCF_003031525.2 Neophocaena asiaeorientalis asiaeorientalis
TTGCTTGTGCACCTTTCACCACCTGTGAGTGGTGGCTTCCGGGTTGTGTAATGTTGTGGTCTTTATTTATTTATTTAAGTATGTTTGGCCGCGTCGGGTCTTCGTCACTGCGTGTGGGCTTTCTCTAGTTGCGGCGACTCGTTGCGGCGCGCGGGCTTCTCGTGGCACGGGCTCTAGGCGCGCAGGCTTCAGTATTTGTGGCTCGCAGGCTCCGTAGGTGTGACGCACAGGCTTAGCCGCTCCATGGCATGGGGGATCTTCCCGGACCAGGGCTCGAACCTGTGTCCCCTGCTTTGGTAGGCCGATTCTTAACCTCTGTGCCACCAGGCAAGTCCCGATGTTGTGGTCTTAAATGGAGGATGGATGTCGGAAATATACTATAGGTAACAGAAGTTCCAGAAATAGATAAATGAACAAGTGCAGATGAAATTATCAAACAAATAATAGAAGATCATCTTCAGATCAAAAGGCACACCAAATGAGAGGCTGGCTCTATTTTGTTTGAGATATAACTCTCATAGCCTACAATCACTCATTTAAAGTGTACAATTCAATGGGTTTTAGCATATACACAGTCATGCAATTATTAATTATAGAACATTTTCATAATCTCAAAATGAAGCCCCATACTTATTAGCAGTCATTTCTCATTCTCTACCTCCCACTGTCCCACCCCCCAGACTTAGGCAACCGCTAATCTACTTTCTATTATTTGCCTGTTCTGTACATTTCATATAAATGGAATCATACAATATTGGTCTTTTGTGACTGGCTTCTTTCACTTAGCATATTTTCGAGGTCCATCCATGCTGTAGCATGTTTCAGTATTTCATTTCTTTTTGTGCTGAATAATATTCCATGGTATAGATATACCACAGTTTATTAATCTATTCATTACTTGATGGGAATTTGGATTATTTCCACATTTTGGCTGTTATGAATAATGCTGCTATGAACATCTGTGTACAAGTTTTTGTGTGGATGTATGTTTTCATTTCTCTTGGGCATATACCTGGGAGTAAAATCTCTGCATCATAGAGTAGCTCTATGTTTAGCATTTTGAGGAATTACCAAACTGTTTTTCAAAGTGGCTGTACCATTTTACAATTCACCAGCAATACATGAGCGTTTCAATTTCTCCACATCCTCAAGAATAATTGTTATTGCCTGTCTTTTGATTTTAACCACTTAGTGGGTAATGAAATGACATCCTGTTGTGGTCTTCATTTGCATTTCCTTGATGGCTAATGATGTTCAGCATATTTTCATGTGTTTATTGGCCACTTGTATATCTTCTTTGGAGAAATGTTTATTCAAATTCTTTGCCTATTTTTTAATTGGGTTGTTTGTCTTTTTATTGTTGAGTTGTTTGTATATTCTAGGTCCTAGACCCTTCTCAGATGTATAATTTGCAAATATTTTCTCCCATTCTGTGGGTTGTCTTTTAGTTTTCTTAGTAGTGTCCTTTGAAGTGCAAAACTTTAAGCTTGCTTAAGTCCAATTTATCTTTTTTTTTCATTTGTGCATATGGTATCACACCTAAGAAGGCTGTCTAACCCAAGATCACAAAAATGTTCTCCTTGATTTCCTTCTAAGAGTTTTATAGTTTTAGCTCTTTAGGTCTATTATCCATTTTCACATAATATTTGTGTATATGGTATGAAGTAGGAGTCCAACTTCATTGTTTTACATGTGGCTCTCTAGTTGTCCTAACACCATTTGTTATAAAGATGATTCTTTCCCCCATTCAATTGTCTTGGAACCCTTTTGGAGAATTAGTTAACTATAAATGTAAGAACTTATTTCTAGACCTCAATTCTGTTTCATTGATCTATATATCTAACCCCTGCCAGTACCATGCTGTCTTGACTACTGCAGCTTTGTAGTAAGTTTTGAAATTGGGAAGTGAGTCCTTCAATTTTATTCTTCTTTTTCAAGATTGTTTTGTGATTCTGGGCCTCTTGGTTTTCTATATACACTTTAGGATCAGTTTGTCAATTTCTGGGGAAAAAAAGGCAGCTGGGATTTTGATAGGGTTTGTATTGAATCTGTTGCTCCATCTGAGACGCATTGCCATCTTAACCCCTTCCAATTATGTCTCATTGGCCAGAGCTGGTTACGTGTAGGTTTGCCAAATAAAATACAGGATTCCCCATCAGAGAAATGCAAATCAAAACTACAATGAGGTATCACCTCACACCTGTCAGAATGGCCATCACCAAAAAATCTACAAACAATAAATGCTGGAGACGGTGTGGAGAAAGGGAACCCTCTTGTACTGTTGGTGGGAGTGTAAATTGATACAGCCACTATGTAGAACAGTGTGGAGGTTCCTTAAAAATAGAACTACCATATGACCTAGCTATCCCACTACTGGGCATATACCCTGAGAAAACCATAATTCAAAAAGAGACATGTACCTCATTGTTCATTGCATCTCTATTTACAATAGCCAGGACATGGAAGCAACCAAAGTGTCTATCGACAGATGAATGGATAAAGAAGATGTGGCACATATATACAATGGAATATTACTCAGCCATAAAAAGGAACGAAATTGAGTTATTTGTAGTGAGGTGTATGGACCTAGAGTCTGTCATACAGAGTGAAGTAAATCAGAAAGAGAAAAACAAATACCGTATGCTAACACATATATATGGAATCTAAAAAAAAAAACGGTCATGAAGAACCTAGGGGCAAGATGGGAATAAAGACACAGACCTACTAGAGAATGGACTTGAGGATATGGGGAGAGGGAAGGGTAAGCTGGGACAAAGTGAGAGAGAGGCATGGACATATATACACTACCAAACGTAAAATAGATAGCTAGTGGGAAGCAGCCACATAGCACAGGGAGATCAGCTCGGTGCTTTGTGACCGCCTAGAGGGGTGGGACAGGGAGGGTGGGAGGGAGACGCGAGAGGGAGGAGATATGGGGATGTATGTATATGTATAGCCGATTCACTTTGTTATAAAGCAGAAAGTAACACACCATTGTAAAGCAATTATACTCCAATAAAGATGTTAAAAAAAATATAGGATTCCCAGTTCAGTTTGAATTTCAGATAAACCATAAATAATTTTTTATCATAAGAATATCCCAAATATTGACTAAGACATACTTTTACTAAAAATTATTTGTGGTTGATCTGAAATACAAATTGAACTGGGCTTCCTGTGTCCTTATTTGCTTAATCTGGCAACTCTATTCACATGGCCACCCAGAGCTGTATGGGGTGTTGGAAAGGTGAAGTGAATATTTAGCTTTTCTAGCCTCTATTTAAGGAAGAAAAAGATGAAGGGGTTGGCAGTTGATGTTAGATTACCTAACGAGTAGTATCTGCTCTCGCCTTGTTCTTTAAGTCCCAAATTCTTCTTTGTCTAAAATTAGATTTCGGACCCAGATTTTTGTTTTTTATTTTGACCTGGAATACATTTGTCCATCCGTCTCTTTTCAAACTGGCTATGTCGTTTTGTTTTAGGCAGAGCTCTAGAATGTAGTTGACAGCTCATTTCACCTTTAAAAATGATCCCAACCTCAATCTTTATCTTTTAATAGAGAGATCCAGTACTCTTATGTGTTTTATGGTCATTTGCCTTCTTAATGTATTATTTTTTGTTTTGTTTCCTTTCTTCTTTTTCTGTCACCCCGACCTCTCATAATGGCTTTGTTTCCTCTCTTCTTTTAGGATTTGAAATCTACATATTCTATTTCTGATTTGCCTGTGGTTACCTTTATCCTACAATTTGTAACAAAAATATTTGAGCCTATGTTTCTCTGAGTTCCCTGCTCAACAAGAAATGACAGTTGGCAGTTATCAATTCTTGCCTCCTCTGCTACCTTATAATCTTGTTTAAGAATTCCAGAGTATTACTGATTTTGTTTGACATCATATGTCCTTCTCCATAAAGAAATGTTTAAAACACGTTTGCATTGTAATTTACACTGAGAGTATCAGCATTTAAATTTAACTGTTTTTCAGTTTTTCATGCTCCTTCATCCTTTCATTCCTTTATTCCTATTTTTCATTTGGATGAAATTTTTCTTTGAGAAAAATTTTTGAAAGGATACATGAGTGACACCCTTCCCAAACCTTTGCATGTCTAAGCATGTTTTTCTCTCTCCTTACACATGAACAGCCATTGGTTTGCCATAGACTCTTCGGGCCTAATCCTCTACCTTCAGAAGTCTGTGAACATTGTCATCTCCTGATATTTAGTATCTCTACAGAAGAAAAGTCCAGCACCAATCTATTTCACTTTTCATGGTAGCAAATATATTACTTTCTGACTAGATGATTTTAAGATGTTCCTTAGAATTCATAAGGTGTGAGGCTTAAAGAAAAAAAACAACCCATTGTTTGTGATAAGTATACTCAAAGTAGAAATACAAGGTGTATTCATTCTGTATTGTTGCTGTAAAAAATTACCACAAACTTCTGGCTTAAACAACACACATTTATTGTTTTACTGTTCTGAGGTCAGAAGTCTGACACTTGTGGGCTACTGGGATAAAATTTAAGGCATACGCAGGGCTGTGTTCCATCTGGAGTCTCCAGGAAAGAATCCATTTCCTTCCATTTTCCCTCTTCTAGAAGCTGCCTGCATTCTTTGGCTAGTGCCCCCCTTCCTCCATGGCAAAGCCAGCAACATAGCATTTCTCTGACTCTGCTTCTACTGTCATATCTCTTTTACTTTTCTGCTCTCCTGCTTCCACATTTAAGGACTACTGTGATCACATTGGGCTCACCTGGATATTCCCAGTGACTTGCCCTATTTTAAAGCCAGGTGATTAGCAACATTAATCATATCTGCTAACTTAATTCCTGTTTGCCATGTAACCTAACATATTCACAAGGTCCAGGGATGTGGGCCTGTTTGAGGATCCACTATTCTCTATTCTGCCTACCATTCTATTCTTCAACCTTATAAAGTACATCTGCAAAAAACGAAACAAACAACAGAAAAGCATAGCTAATAGTCATACTTAATGGTGAAAGACAATGTTTTCCCCCTAAGATCAAGAATAAAACAAGGATGTCTGCTCTTGTGGACATTGTGCTGGTGGTTCTAGCCAGGGCAATTAGGCAATAAAAAAGAAATAAAAGGTATCTGGATTGAAAAGGAAGAAATAAAACTATATTTTCAGATGACATGTTCTTATAAATAGAAAATCCTAAGGAATCCACTAAAAACTGCTAGAACTAGTAAACAAGTTGAGCAAATTATAGGACATAGGGTCAATAAAAAATAGTCAACTGTATTTCTATACACTAGCAATGAAAAATATGAAAATAAAATTTAAAAGACAATTCCATTATAATAGCATCAAAAAAATAAAAGTGAATTTAATAGAAGTACAAAACTTGTACTCTGAAAACTGTAAAACGTTTTTGAGAGCGATTAAGGACAACCTAAATAAATGTTCATGGCAATGCTGGTGGAAATGTAAAATGGTATAGCTGCTATAGAAAACATCCATCTCCAGAACTCTTTCCATCTTACAAAACTGAAACTCTGTACCCATTAAACAATAACTCTCCATTTTCCCCGTTCCCTCAGGCCCTGGAAACCACCATTCTACTTTGTATCTTTACGAATTTGATTAAGCACTTTGTGTAAGTGTAATCATACAGTATTTGTCCATTTGTGACTGCCTTATATAAGTCACTGGCTTAGTATAATGTTCAAAGTTCATCCATGTCATAGCATGTTTCAGAATTTCCTTCCTTTATAAGGCTGAATAATATTCTGTTGGATGTGTAGGCCATATTTTGTTTATCTATGCATCAAGGGACATTTGGGTTTCTTCCACCTTTTGTCTATTGTGAATAATGCATGCTAACTGGGTCAACACCCTTTAGAAAGCTTTGCCTGTAGCCACATCTAATGACTGTTATTTTTGGTCAGAACTGAATCCTACCTGCAAGGGAGTCTCAGAAATGTAGTTTTTATCGGGGTACATTGAGTCCCAAAATAAAGTTGGAGTTCTATAAGGTTACTAGGTAAACTAATAGCAATCTCTGCATCAGGTTGTTAAGCCTATAAAAAGTGAGTGTAGAGCAGCTGGCAGTCATCATATACAGCATATGGAAAGAGCCTACCAAGAGCTGGGGAGACAGAAGTCAAACATCATTTGACTCCTTGTTCCAGCTGTGCTTTAACCTCCCAGCTACACTAATACATTCCTTTGTTTCTTACAAGCTAGTTTGAGTTGGGCATTTGTCATTTGCAAGAGAAACAGTTCTGAATAATGCAAGGATCACCAGGAAAAGATTGGTTAAATAAATTCTAGTACATCCTTAGAATAAAATGCATATGTCTATTAAAATTAAATGTGTATAACAATATATATTTATCTCTATCTATATATCTCTGAAAAAGTTTTTTAAATACACCAAAATGTTCATGGTGATTTATCTCTGAGTGATGACACTTTCAATAATATTTACTTTCTCCTTTATATCTTTCTGAATGCTGCATAGTGGACATGTATTACTTCTAAAATAAAAAAATACATAGAGTTATTTTCTTTTGTAAAAATGAACAGAATTTATACCATGATCTTATTTTAAAGTGTGTGTGTGTGTGTGTGTGTGTGTGTGTGTGTGTGTGTGTGTGTATTTGCATAGAATAAAGTCTGGGAGGATATTCACTGAGAGGTTAGCAGTGGTATCTCTGGCTGGTGGGTCTCCTGGTAGTTTTCATTATCATATTTTCTATTTGGAGTTTGTCTAAATATTTTGCCTTAATTACCTATTTACAGTGTGTGATGGTTAGTTTTATGTGTCAGTTTGGCTTGGCTATTGTCCCCAGTTATTCAATCAAACACTAATATAAGTGTTGCTGTGAAGGTGTTTTATAGATGTGATTAATTTCTATAATCAGTTGTCTTTATTAAAGGAGATTATCCTCAATATGGGTGGGCCTGATTCAATCAGTCGAAAGGTCTTAAGAGCAGAACTGAGGCTTTCCTAAAGAAGAAATTCCACCTGGGACCTGAAGCTTCAGCTTGTGTCTGAGGGTTCCAGACTCCCCCTCCTTAAGGCCTACCATATGGATTTCAGACATGCCCGGCCAGCCCCAAATTATACAGTATAAGCCAGTTCCTTGAAATTGATCAACCTCCCACCTTTCTTCTAGCTCTCTCTCTCTCTCTCCACACACAGACACACACTTTATACCTATGTGTGTGTATATATGTATTGTATATATAATTTTTTAAACTGGTTCTGTTTCTCTGGCAGATCCCTGACTGATACAGATTTTGACACCTTGAAGTAGAGTGCTACGGTAACAAATACAGTCCACCTTTGAACAACAAGGGGTTACATATGCTAACTCTCTGCACAGTCAAAACTCTGGGTATAATTTATAGTTGGCCCTCTGTATCTGCGCTTCCTCTGTATCCATGGTTTTGCATCATGGATTCAATCAACCTCAGATTGTGTAGTACTGTAGTATATAGTTCGTGAAAAAAATCTGTATCTAAGTGGATCTGTGCAGTTAAAACCCATGTTGTTCAAGGGTCAACTGCACCTAAAAGTGTGGAAGTGACTTTGGAAATGGAAAATGGGTAGAGGCTGGTAGAATTGGGGGGCACATGATAGGAAAAGCCTAGATTGTCTTGAACAGACTGTTGGTAGAAATGTGGCTGTTAAAGACTCTGTCCAGTAAGGGCTCAGGAGGAAGTAAGGAACATGGTAGAGAAAGCCTGTACCATCTTCAAGTATAACACGTATCGTCATAAATAGAATGTTGGCAGATATATGAATATTAAAGGTGCTGCTGGTGAGACTTCTGAAGGAAATGAAGAACATGTTATTGGAACTTGGAAAGGAGATCTTTCTTATACAGTGGCAGGGAGCCTAGCTGAATTGTGTCCTACAGTGATGTGGAAAGCAGAACTTGTAAGCAATAGACTTGAATATTTAGCTGAAGAGCATTCCAAGCAAAGTGTTGAAGATGCAGACTGGTTTCTTCTTATCGCTCCTATAAAATGTGAGAGGAAAGACACAAATTCGGGAGAGAAATGTTAAGCAAAAAGGAACCAGTACTTAATGATCTGGGAGATTCACAGCCTATCTAGATTGCAGAAAATGCTAATATTAAGAGATTAACTGTTAGGAAATTGTGCTCTGGAGAGAAAGCCAAGGTTATGGCTGGACAACCTTTTGCTAATGCTGAAGCATTAAAGGTGGGACTCATGGAGCCACTTAATAATCTCAACAGAAGTCAGAAATAGATGTGGGATGAGCCAGGGGTCTGTGGAGGACCCTTCTATCTAACGGTATGAGTCTCTGAAATACAGGGGAGACTTACAAAGTTTTTGAGCACATTAAGCCAGCAGAAATACTGCTAACTTGTATTAAAAAGGACAGGGAGGGCTTCCCTGGTGGTGCAGTGGTTGAGGGTCCACCTGCCGATGCGGGGGACGCGGGTTCGTGCCCCCGTCCGGGAGGATCCCACGTGCCGCGGAAGAGGATGAAATAAAGGATGGCTGTCAGACTCCCAGAATTCTATAGGCAGGAAAACTATTCAGCCGCAAACAAGGAAAAGGAAGAATAACTCCTTGGGCCTTGAGCCCAGATGTCAAGAGGCCGAAGTCAGAGCCCTGGCCCCAGAGGAAAGACTCTTGAACAAGAGAGAGTTGCTCGCAGGCCTTGAAACCTAATGGAATTTTCTTTGCTGGCTTTGGAAATTGCTTAGAAGCAGTGATCCCTTTATTCCTTCCATTTTTTTCCCGTTGGAATGGGAATATCTACAACTATTATACTATGACTGTACCACCATTTTATTTTGGGAACAGAGACTTGTTTTTTAGTTTCACAAGTGCACAAATAGTGAAGAATTTACCCCAGGATGGATGATGCTTAATCTCACCCATACCTGATATAGATGGTGAGATTTTAGACTTCTGAGCTGGTTAGATTTTGGACTTGAGTTGATGCTATAATGGGTTGAAACTCTGGGGATGTTGGGATAGGGTGACTGTATTTCTCATGTGTGACAGGTATGAATCTTTGAGGCCAAAGGGTAGACTGTGATAGGGTGGGGAAAAAATGTCCCTTCAAAAGTATCCATATCCTAATTTATGTGGAAAAAAATGTCTTGGCAGATATGATTAAGTTAAGGATATTGAAATGGGAAGATTATCCTGGATTATTCAGGTTGGCCCTAATGCAATTCTTATGCAAGGGATGCAGAAGGAGGGAATGTTTACACACAGAGAAAAGGCAATGTGATGACCTCAGCATGGAGAGAGAGATTGGAAGATACTCCGGGTTTTGAAAATGGAGAAAGAGGCCATGACCCAAGGAATACAGGCAGAAATGAGAAACTGAAAAAGGCAAGGAATATAGCTCTAGAAGCTGGGAAAGGCAAGAAAATGGACTTTCTCCTAGAGTCTCTGGATGAAGCACAGCCCTGCAGACATCTTGGTTTTGGCCCAGTGAAACGAATTCAAACTTCTTGCCTCCAAAACCATAAGAGAATAAATTTGTGTGTTTTTAAGTCACCAAGTTTGTGGTGATTTGTTACAGTAGCAATGGGAAACTAGTGCACTATATGATCAGAGACATAATGTAGCAATATTAATTTGACCCATATGCTATATATAAATACTACTGAGGTTGAGTTCTAAGATTTTATTTGGAAAGTTTATATTGGTATTCCTAAGAGGGTTGGTCTGTACTTTTCTTTCATGTATTATCTTTGTCAGGTTTTGGTGTCAGGATGTACTAGTCTCTTAAAAAGAAATGGGGTGCCTTTCCACTTTTTCTAAGTTCTAAAACACCTGAAATAGCAGTGGAAGCCGTGAAACTCTTTGTTTGCAGTGTTCTGATGAGGGCTGGTTCTTTGCCAACATTCTTAATTTCTTCCATGGTCTTTTAAAATTTTCACAATCACAGCAGTGCATCAGACAAGCTGTTTGCATATATCTTTTAAAATCTCCACATAATATTTCTATGGGGTAAGTTCTATTGTTTGTATCATTTCACAGATAGGGAAACTGAGGATGAGAGAGGTGAAGTAATTTGATAAAGTTACACAGCTCCCATAGGGCAGAGCTCAGACCTGAAATGAGGATTGTCTGGCTCCAAGCTCTGTACTTTCTACCTTTGCTTTGATGATGTCTCCTGATTCTATACTTCTTGCATACTTTTTACTAGTCTATATTTTCTTAGGAAATCTCTCATTTCATTTAGATTATTAAATGAACAGCATAGCATAGAAAGTATTCTTTAACTTCTGCTAAATTTCATCTGCATTTGTGGCTGCATCTCCTTCCTTATTCTAAATTTTGCAGAGTTATGCTTCCTCTCTCTCTCTCCTTGAATTGACTGCTTTATGGATAATCTATTTCATTGCCCTCTCCCTCCCCATCCAGCTATCTGACTTAATTCTTTTTGTTGTTTTCAAACTAGTAATTAAGGTTTTAAAATGTTTTCTTTTATCCTATTTGCCCTAACTATGTTTTGTTGTTTTTCTCTAGTTTCTTCACTCACTAAATGTTTATTGGTTGCTTAATATGTGCCAGACATATTCAATTGATTACCTAATTCATTTTCATTTTTTTCTAATTTGGTAAGCGAGGTGTTTAAGTCTATACATTTCCTTCCAAGTACAGCTTTGGCTACATCTTAAAAGTTTCAAAGTGTACTGTCCACACTATTAATATTAACAAACATTCTGTATTTACATTTTTGTTCCAAGAAGTTTTTGGTTATTCTCCCATTACCTATTTATAGTGGCACTGAATTGTAATCAGAGAATATAGTTTATTTGTACATTTTAGAATGTCTCATAGACCAAGACATCAGGTTTTATAAATATTCCACGGACATGAAAACACTGTGTATTCTCTAGTTACCAGATCTGGCAATCAATATTAGTATTAATATTAATATTAGATCATCTTTGTTCTTTCAATTATTCAACTCCTTTGGATTTCTCTCTATTTGGCCAGCTTAACAGACAGCAACTGAAAGGGATATGCTAAATACAGAGGATTTTTTCATTCAACAGGATTTGTTGTATATAGGTCAGTTTAACAATGATGGTATAGGCTGTCAGCCAGGATATAAAAATAGAGTTCAGCAGTATCCTGAGACTCACATATCCTGCAGAATGTCTCTTCAGTTTGTTTTCCCAGTAGAATCCCTCTGGGTTTTTAATACCCAAACTTTATTGAACACATGTATTTGTCAATATATTTTTGTATGATGTTTACATAGGAAAAAATTGTATTTACATACCAAAAACTCAATTCAACATTTTTAACAAAACAACATGCAGAGACGTCTTAACATACTTTCCAAATGTAAATGGTAGATTATCAGAATCATGTACGTTCACAGGGTCATTGGGAACTGCACGTGCTACTGCATATGAAGCAACTGGCCTTTGCTGCTTTGGCTGCTGCTGTTTTTTAAGGTATAATTTGTATACGGTAAAATATGCTCTTTTAAAAAAAAGTGCACAGATCTGCAGTTTCGACAAACCTCACCACAATCAAGATAAAGAATATTTCTTTCATTCCCCAAACTCCCCTCTGTGCCCCGTTGTAGTCAACTCCTCCCCCACCCCTGCCACCCTGGCAACCTCTGATCTGTTTTCTGACCTATAAGTTCAGAAAAACTCTAAGTTTTGCCTTTTCAGAGTAACATATAAATGGAATCATACAGTAGGTGGCCTTTTGAGTCTGGCTTCTTTCACTTAGCATGATGCATTTTGAGATTCACTTGTATTGATGTGTGTATCATGGTTTGTTCCTTCTTATTGCTAATAACCTTCCATTGCATGGATAGGCCAGTCCATTTATCCATTCCGCAACTGAGGAACATTGAGTTGTTTCCAGACTTTGATTCTTATGAATAAATGCTATAAATTCACATACAGGTTTTTGTGTGAACATACATTTTCATTTCCTTTGGATAAATATCTAAGAGAGAGATTGCTGAGTCAGGTGGTTATTGTATATTTCTCTTTATAAGATACCATTGAACTGTCTTCCAAAGTGACTGTGCCATTTTACATTTCCACCAGCAACGAATGAAAATTCCTGTTGCTCCACGTCCTGGTCAGCACGTGCTATTGTCAGCTTTAAAAAAAAAAAATAAGTTAGCTATTCTAATGGGAGCATAGTGCATTTCTCTGATGACTAATGAGGATAAGCATCTTTGTATGTGCTTTTTTGTCATCCATATACCTTCTTCAGTGACATCTCTGTTTAAATCTTTTGCCCGTTTAAAGTTGGATTATTTATATTTTCTAATGTTGAGTTCTGAAAGTTCTTTATAGATTCCTGAGTTAAGTTCTTTATCAGATGTGTACCTTGAAAATATTTTTTCCCCTGTCTATGGCTAGTCTTTTCATTCTCTTAACAGTATCTTTGGAAGAGGAGAAGTTCTCAATTTTGGTGATGCCCAATTTAGCAATCTTTTTTCTTTTATAGACTGTGTTTTTGGTGTCATATTTGAGAAATTTTTACCTAATTCAAAGTCAGAAATATTTTCTTTTAGAAGTTTTATAGGTTGAGATTTTTCACTTAAATGTTAGATCCGTTTTGATTTAGACTTTATAATTTTGACAATCAAATGATGGTGTCTTAAGCATTTAACAAGCAAAAATGATAGTTGTTACATACATAGGCATTTTGCTGTTTCAGTTATGTTTTAGGAAATTAGAGTTTTGGGTTGTTACAGAATGGATTATCTCCTTTTAAAATAATGATCAGTGTTTGGGAGCAGAACTTTTGGTTTTTCAGGAACATACTACTGATGTTAAGTTAGATATGCTTGGTGTTTTGGGTTTTTTTTTTTTTTTTTTTTGCCATACGCGGACCTCTCACTGCCGTGGCCTCTCCTGCCGCGGAGCACAGGCTCCGGACGCACAGGCCCAGCGGCCATGGCTCACGGGCCCAGCCGCTCCGTGGCACGCGGGATCCTCCTGGACTGGGGCACAAACCCATGCCCCCCGCATCGGCAGGCAGACGCCCAACCACTGTGCCACCAGGGAAGCCCAAGATTTTTTTTTTATGTGGACCATTTTTTTAAAGTCTTTATTGAATTTGTTACAATACTGCTTCTGTTTTATGTTGTGGCTTTTTGGTCGCAAGGCATGTGGGATCTTAGCTCCCTGACCAGGGATAAAACCCACACCCCCTGCATTGGAAGGCAAAGTCTTACCCGCTGGACCACCAAGGAAGTCCCTAGATATGCTTGTTTTTGTTAAGATGGGATTGTACCTCTCTAGCTGTCATGCAAAATGTTATTTTATGGAAGCATAAACTCTCTTTTCGTAATTATTATTCAATAGCAGGGTCGGAATAAATAAGAATGGATGAAACTGTATTCAGGTCACTAAAATATGAGTTTATTTGCTTCATTTTAGTCCCACTGAACATCCTTGCTTACAAAACCAAGCTACTTCTCTAAAAAATGAGTGAAATTTTAATAAGCTGGAGGAAGCAGGTGCCCAGGGGAGAATGGATCTGTTGCACTGTCAGAAAACCCCTCTGCCAGCACACACACAGATAAAACATGCACGGCAGAAGGAACGAAAAGAATCAGCCAGCTAAAGAGACTCATACAGATTGTGTTTGCACCTGACAAAACTGTGAGTGGGCAAAGCATTAAATTCTTTTTTGTATTCATTTGCTGTTTTGTTCGAATTTTTTACTGTAAGTAATTCAGCTTGATGTGTTTCTTGCTGGAGATTTTCAATAAATCATCAAGAACTACACGTAAAATCAAATAATTCCTCATGGCATTTATTCACTTATTTATTCTTCCATTTACTTAATATATACTGGCACCTACTCCATGTTTGACATACAACAGTGAATAAGGAAGATGCAGTGCATTGGTTCAAGGGGACTTAGCAATTTGAGAGTGATGGGCAGTGGACAGACGATTCAAACCTGGAGGATCTTGAAGAATATCTACCATAACTGCTACAGGAATGAGGGTCTATTGATAGGCACATAGTCACTGTAGAGTTGCTGGGGGCTCTAGGGGCTGCATCCAGCACAGGTTGTGCTGTGACCCTGGCAAGTTTGGGTGATGGGCTCCCGAGAATGCCCAGGAGCAGGAGGGCATTTTCCCTTGTGTATTAGTTTTTTTTTTTTTTAACATCTTTATTGGGGTATAATTGCTTTACAATGGTGTGTTAGTTTCTGCTTTATAACAAAGCGAATCAGTTATACATATACATATGTTCCCATATCTCTTCCCTCTTGCGTCTCCCTCCCTCCCACCCTCCCGATCCCACCCCTCTAGGTGGTCACAAAGCACGGAGCTGATCTCCCTGTGCAAGTTTTTTACTACTGCTGTAAAAAGTCCTACAAACTTGATTGCCTAAAACAACACAAATATATTATTTTACAGTTCTGGAGGTCAGATGTCTGAAATGGGTCTCCTGGGCTAAAATCAAAGTGTTGGCAGGACTGTGTACCTTCTGGAGGCTCTAGGGGAGAATCTGTCTCCTTGCCTTTTCTGGTTTCTAGAAGCCACCTGCATTACTTGGCACATCATACCCTTTCTCCAACTTCAAAGCTAGTAGCAGAGTATCTTCAAACCTCTGACTCCAATACTCTTGCCTCCCTCTTTCATTTCAAAGGACATTTGTGCTTACATTGGGTCCATCCAGATAATCCAGGGTAGTCTCCCCAGCTCAAGATCCTTAACTTCATCACATCTGTAAAGTCCCTTTTGCCATCTAAGGTAACATAGTCACAGGTCCTAGGAATTAGGATATAGACATATTTGGGGGGCCATTCTTCTGCCTACTAAACCTTGGGCTTCCTGCGCCTATCATTTTTCTCATGCCCTACAGAGAGGCCTTGCATCTTTCATGATGCCCTGCACTCAGAAGCCCAGGACACTATTCTGGGTATCTGGAAGGAGGCCGACCAGGAAGTCCATGGATATGTCCTTAAATGGATAATCACTCCTGGTCCAAGAGATCATGTAGGAGCTTACCTACAACTTCAAGAAACCTGTAGAAGGCTGTCTTCCAGGCCATCCTAGATAGCCACTTTGCCCCTAAGCATCTCTTACCTGTGTATCGGTCAGAGTAGTCTAGGTTATGTTGTGGTAACAAATAATCCCCAAATCTTGATAGCCTATAAAAAACAAGGTTTACTGGGTAAACCTGGTAAATCCATATCCATCATGGATCAATAGGACTCTACTCTGTGCTCCTTACTCAGAGACCCAGGTGGACAGAGCAACCACCATTGCAAACATCACCCATTGTCATGGCAGAAGGATGGAGAGAGATCACGGTGCGGGGAGGAGTGTCTTGCCCAGCAATTAAACACGTGGGGCTTAGAAGTGATACATATCACTTCTGCTCACAATTCATTGGTCAAAGCTAGTCAACTGGTCACACTAAAACACAGTGGGATCAAGAAGAGCAACCATGCCATGTGTCTAGAAGACAGAGAATCAAGAGTATTTGGTGAACAGCATTAATGACTACTAGCTTAGTGTTTTCCACTGGTTCCTGATTTGAATGAGGCTTTGCTCCCTGCAAGGCTGCCTTTGTGAATCCTAGGAATGATCTGAAATAATCCAAAAGCTGGTGTCAAATAGTAGCAAATGGTAACCTCATATCATCACCACATCCCCTCCTTGCAGGCATGGTTTATCTGGAGCTTCCCCTGCAAAAAAAGCCCCAGGATGTGGCAAAAATCTGATGTGCCCTTGAGCTCCTGCAGACCTGAGTATGAGGCTTTGAAAACCAGTCCTTATACTTGGCAAGGCCTGTCCCAGTACAGCTCAGAGGTTGCATGTTTGCTTGGTTCTTATCCAAGTGGGCTGTGAGGGTATTTGCATGGTCCGTTGATACCAGGACATTAGAGTGAAGCTGGCAGAACCGGGGGATTCATTCCAGCTACATATGATTATTAGCAGGAAATAAAAACATGAACATAAGGTGAGTGACAATACCAACCTCTCTTGGGTCCCTCCCGTCCAACTCCAGCCACCCACCCCAAACTCCACAGGTAAGACTCAAAGCATCTTATAGGTGAGAGGTTCCACTCCCACTCCCTACTAAACTCTGCCCCAAATGTAGATGCTCGAAAGATATTAATACATTCACCTGGACTGGGACCAGCTTGCACTGGGTGGTTTATGAGTGCTTTTGAGCCAGAGTCCAGCTCCCAAATTTGGAATGGACGGATTTTAATGAAAATCTCCTTGCATTTTGGTAAGTAGTCAAAACACTCTTTGGATCAGAGAGGAACTTGAGGTGGTTCGTGAAAATCTCAAGTAGAGCTGGCTAATTCCTCTTCCCACATTTCTTCTAGAAGGACACAGGGCCCACCCAACTGGGTCCCCAAGTACCAAACTTCACTATGGTAGTCAGGGTAAATCGTACCCAGCTCTACATCCTCATTGCATTCTCTCTGCAGCTGACTGCTTGGGGCTAAGAATAGAAAACCTGCTGTACTCCTGCCACTACTTCTCCTCAAACCCCTAGTAAGGCAACCCTGGTCCCAGTGCCTAGTAGCATTTTGAGTCAGTGGCTACAGTCCTAGCTGGTTCACTATGGCTCGCTCCTCAGAGATCCTGTTGGTGCAGCCAGCTGGCCTAGCCCTGACAGAGGGCCCTGGGTGCTGAATGGTATCTGCTTAGGTGGATCTCTTGGGAATCCAAGAGCCCTGTGTGGGCTGTTGACAGCTTATGCAGGAAGACCCACCTCTAGGTTCCCCCATTAGGTGTGGGCAGGCAAGCCTCTACTGGTATGATCTGATGGACAATGACCCAGGTGCAGCCTACAAATCTCCACAGTTGCAAAGAAACCTGGCTAGAAAGACTGCAGAGCACAGAGTAGCAGGGACTCTGATATTGGAGCCGTCATGGTCAGTGAGCACGGCTTATGGGTGGCTTAAGGTAAGCAGCTGGACACTGACCTCACCCTTGTCCTCAGCTAGTGAAGGCCTCTCTACATGGAGAAGTTTATGCTTTCCTCCTCCTCAGAGCCTATACTGAGTACCTCCAAACCCTAGGATAGATCTTCCTTACCGTGCAGCCAATAGGACAACCCAGGAATGGTGGGTTCTTGGCTCTATACCCCATGTGAGCTCCAGCTCTGAACTCTGGAGGGGTGAACTTGAGTCTCTAAAAACTTAGTAGAGGAGATTTTTTTCTGGATAACTGAAACTAATGTATATTTTCATATTGGTAAACACAGAATTTACAGATATTGAAGCAGGGCCAATCTCTTGGCTGGCAAATGAATTCTGAAATATCTTTGGAAAAAATGGACATAGGTGGCCCAGGAAAAAAATCAGTTTCTTCCTATGGAATCTACCACAAGGTCTAGGGGACACTGGCCACAAAGCTTCACATTCTGTCTGTGTAGACTACAGTTTCCAAGCAATGCGTGAACTAAGCATAACCAGTTGGTTGATGGAAAGAATTTCTCTTTATAGAAGCATTTTAGCAAATAAATGAAAACCAAAAGATAGAAGGTCACCATTTTGCAACCCTTTATAAAACAGTTGAAATAGTTGATCAGACAGTGACACTCAATGGCTGTTAATATCACACACAAAAAATACAAACAGAATTACGTACTCCCTGATGGAAAAACACAACACCATTTATAACGTATTCTTGTTTAAAAAAAAATCAAACCTGAACTCATTGAAGCTCTTTACCAAATGAAAGAAAATATAGGGGACAGAGGAACATGCTCAATAATACCACAGAGATGCAATCAGCAAAACCAGGCTGCAGGAAACCCTACAATTCAAATAGCTGAGTTTCTTCAGTAAATAAATTTTGAGAGAAAAAGAGAAGCTACATGGAAAAAAAGAAGAAGACTTCTAAGCCACATAAACCAATTATGACATATGGATCTTATCTGGATCCTCACTTGAGCAAATAACACATTGGGAAATTTTAACACTGACCGAACATTTGGAGACATTAGGAATCGTTTATTGTTATGTGTAATAACGGGATTGCATCCAAAAAAGTCTTTCTCATTGGCGATACATGCTAAACTATTTACAGATTAATTGATATCTGAAATTTGCTTCAGAATCATCCCAGTAAAATGACAGATGAGAAGTGGAGGTGAAAGTAAGTGGGTATAAAATTGAAACAACATTGGCCATGAATTGATCATTGTTGGAGCTGGGTGGTGGGTTTATGGTATATAGGGGATCATTTCACTATTCTCTCTACTTTTGTATATTCTTGAGATTTTCTAGAAGGAGAAGGAGAAGAGGAGGAAGGCAGAGGAAGAATGAATCAGGTGATAGTGCAGGGGGTCGAGCAGAGGAGACTGGCAGCAGGGGTGGGGCTGGGGACTGTGAATTGACAAGAGGCTCATGGGGTTCGACTCCAGAGATCAGCGTCTGTGGCCTTCCGTGCTGGCTGGGCGATGTGAGAGGGCCTGCAGGACTGGAAGCTCTCCTCCCACCTTCTCCGCAATAGCAAAGCGGCTCTGAGTCTGTGTGAACAGGGAAAGCCTGCCATCTGTACTTCCATTTCAAAATGAGAATTAACCACCTTTTTCCCTGGAAATTACCAGAATATTTCTCCCAGGTGGGAACTATCTGGTTCTCCCTTTGGCAGAGGGCAGAATTTTCAGCACTGTGCTCTCAGAAGAGTCGATCATGAATCCAGAAAAATTCTCAGTAGAACTGAAGGCAGCTCAGGGCCCCTTGATAAAAAGTATTTGAAATGCAGGGAACTGAGAGAAGGAAAATCAAAGCCTGAGACTGAACCAGGAATTAGACCAGCTCCTGGAATATATTTAAGTCAGATCAATCCACGAGGGAGTTTTAGTCATGGCTCACTTTCTCTCTCCCACAGCCCATGGCTGGAATCCTAGCCCTTCAATCAGCTCACCAGAAATGCAGCAACATCCATCTTCTAAAATGCTTTATCACAGCTTTGCAAAGTCCTAGTATATCCCCACCCACCTCCCTTGTGTGTTTATTTACATATTGATTTATTTATTTCTCTCTCTACAGCAGCAAGCCTCTTGAGATTATACTATTTATATTAAGATTTTAAAAAATTTTTTATTGAAGTATAGTTGATTTACAATGTTTCAGGTGTACAGCAAAGTGATTCAGTTATATATATATATATATGTATATAAGTATAATACTTTTATTGTACCTAGGTTTAATAGAAGTCAAATAAGATCTTGTTATATCTGTTCCAATTTCGTCAGCAAGAAAAATAGCTTGGTATGATAAAATTCTTTTATTTTATTTTTTAATTGAAGTATAGTTAATTTACAATGTTGTGTTAGTTTCAAGTGTACAGCGAAGTGATTGAGTTGTACATATATATAATATATGTATATATACATTCTTTTTAGATTCTTCTCCATTATAGGTTGAGATTATACTATTTTATTTACAAAGATGTTGGGGTCGTGCATCCGGACCATGGAGTCAGGGAGAAGGCCATCCTTTGCATGTGCTGAGCTGCACAGATCAGTCTTGTCAAAAATCACGTGTAGGGAGGGAGTGTGAGGATGCAGCCTCCAGAGTGCTGACTCCCTTGGTCATCTTGCTGCCAAAGGAAAGGGCTTGCACGAGAGGGAAGTCCAGGAGAAGAAGGAAATGGGAATGAAACAGCAAGCAAAGTGATAGCAAAAGCAGCAGGGAGCTCTGGGTAGGACCTCACCAGGACCCCACCAGGCTGAGGAGTCGGGTCTCCCTACTGCAACCCCAAATGGTCCAGTGTCCCCCAACAGCAGGGAGTCTGCCTCATCTGCTGTCAGGGCCTGCACAGCGCAGGCCCCTCTGATTCCCTACAAATTGCTTCCCAGACAGAGAGGACTGCTAGAGGAAAGAAGAAAGGAAGCAAGAGAAAAGGAGAACACACAAGAAAAGGGCCTGGAAGAAACTGAGATGAGGGAGAGAAATCTGTCCCCCTGGCAAAGGCCCCGGGCTGCATGAAAAAGACTTCCAGCACTTTTTATAGACGACCTTGTTTTTTTTGTGTGTGTGTGTGCTAGCAAAGAAAATGCTGGAAAACTCCCTTCCTTCTGATTAGCATTCTTATCACTACATTTCCTCTCTCCTCTCTCTCAGTCTCAGGAGCACTTTTACTTTTAAGGGAAGGATTAGCTGAGACACAGAGAGGACATCTTCTCAGGGATCACAAAGGAATTCTCATTGGCATTGTGTTGGACAAACACATGCTGTCCACCGCCACTGCTTCTGGCCAGCTGACTGGTCAGACTAGAGAAGCTGAGGGTACCCGGAACTTGGCTTTCAACTTCCTTCTTAGGGTGGAGGCTCTGAGACTTCAATGTTTAAAAGGAGATGTTTCTGTTTGCGTGGGATGGGTTTGAGGAGGACAGCCTTGTAGGAGGACGTCAACTCAAGGCTGGGGCAGCTTTCTGGGCAGGACGTGTGTGTTCCAATTGTGGCTTGAACTTCCAACTGAGGTTTGGAGTTGGAGCCCGAATTTGTCCACTTCTTAAAGGGCCACTTCTCACGCAGTACCAGTGGGATAGTCTGATGAACTCAGCTGTCTGGCTGAAGGCTCTGAGATGAAAAACTTCCCCACCAAAGGCTGCATTCTTGAACCTGCTGCCTCAGAGGTTTGAAGGGAAAGCAGCAAAATGAACCTCATCCACTCATCCAGGGAAAGTTCAAGCTAATACATCTTGGCAAACATAATGAAAAACACAGACAGTTGCTTTAAGAGAGGAGCCCAGAAAGAGGTCAAGTTCTGCTGAGAGAGGCAGAGCAGCAATTAGATGGGAGCTTATGTTGCAGCGTGGCGGCAAAGGGGTCAGAGAGAGGGTAGGACATTCTGCATCTGATTTCAGGAAGGGGGCACCTCGCCACCCTGCCACAGCAGTGCTGAGCTCGGTTCTGGGAGAGCAAATCTGGAGCCGCAGAATCCCAGGGCACTGATAGGGCCGGGATGGAGAAGCACTGAGCAGGGCTGGATTTATGGGGCCACATTCAAGAGCTCAGTGTGGCTTGTGTTGCTTGGCTGAGAGGAGAGTCAAGGTTTTATGCTAGTGATGGGTCCAACCACATGTATGCAGGGAAGGAGGAGAGTTACTTTACTCTGATTCGAGGTTTCAGAATGAAGAGTTCTCATTGGAATGTATAAAATAAAATTTTCAGCAAAATCAATGACACCCCCGCCTTCTATCAGCTTGTGGAATACTCTTCCGAGGGAAGTGTTGGAAAAATGATGTTAGGAGATATTTCCAATTATAGAGGGGAAATTAGTACCAAATTCACAAATTACATATCCAGGACCAGCTGGAACATAATAGGCACATGTATCTTAGATGTAGGATCAACCAACTGGAGAAACAATCTGAGGAATCGAGATCAGAGGTGTGATTTCCACCCAAGAAGTCTGGGTAACCGCCACACTCCCCAGCCCCCCAATCCCTCCACAGGCTTATGCTGAGACAATTACTGGGACCAGAGAATAGAGGAAAGCCCATTTATATGCTTTGCTTTGACTCTCAGTATTTTTTTAATTTGCTGCTATTTACCAATAACTTTTTTTTTTGAAAAATTTTTCTTAAAGGGAAAATTATGTATCTCCTGTTCTCCCATTAGGCGCTATATTTCAGAATAACCAAATAGCCCCAGTTGAGAGGCAAAGCTCTTTTTTACAGAACAATGCAAGCTTATAAGTTAAAAAGGAATGATAGAATTGGAAAGTTTCCATTTTGCAACCCCCTATTGGGATACTTGATTCAGACAAGGATCATCAGTGGGTGCTCAAACCATCCAGAGAAAGTTTGATAGTGAATTACATATTGACAAGGTAGCAATTATCACCCTATCGTTTACTTGCTAGTTCCAAGGAGGGGGAAACCTTACTTTGCAGTGAAGGGATCAAGCCATCGCCACTTTAACCCAGTGATCCATGTTGGCATTACTAACAGTAGGCCAAGCCAACATTACAGTTGACCCTGAGAGGTGCCAAACCCAGTGCAGTGGGAAATCCATGTATAGCTTAATTTTTTTTGACATCCCTAGGCTATACAGTTCATCTGTGAGTTTTTTCCAGTTGTCATACGTCTCCAACAAAAATTCCAATATGCTTATTGTAAAAAACTCACAAATAAATTGACCCATACAGTTCAAACCCATGTTGTTCAAGGGTCAACTGTATATGCCTCCTGGTGGGATGCAGTGCTAAGTACACAGCATCATCTATGAGGTTTTCTGGATAAAAATATTTAACCTGAATCACAGCAGGACTTTAGATTTAACTTCTGTCTCAGGAGAAAAACAGGGGAAGCAGGAACATGTTAGGTGTCACCTCAATGAAGCAATGAGGCAAATCCAAAAGATGGGATATTCTGCAGTATCTTCAATAAGTCAGTGTCATAGAAAAAAAGAGTGGGGTGTGAGATCTAGATCAAAAGAGACTTAGAAGAGCTAATTACCAAATGATCCTTTATTTGGTCCTGGAGTGAGCAGATCAGCTGTAAAGGGTATTTTTAGGAATAAGGAAGAAATCTGAATACAGACTAGGTATTATACGATTTTTAGGAATTATTGCTAACTTTGCTGGGTATGATAATGATATCAGGACTATGGAGGAAAATGTCCTTTTTAGAGAAGCATACTATATATAATATCTAAGAATGAAGTGTTATGACTCTTACAATGTATTACAAAATACTTGAGAAAAAAGGTAAGCAAAATTAAAAAATGTTGCCGCTGACCATAGGAAACAATGAGAACAAATTCTCCCCTGCAAATATTTGTTGGCTACATGCTGGGTATACAGCAGTGAACAAGATGGCCACATGGGTCCCACTCTCATGAAACTTAGAGTTCAGAGGAAAAGGTCAAGAAAACCCAATAATGATAATAATAAAGACAACCATTATTTAGCATTTGTTATGTGCCATTGTAAGAGTGCTTACCAGCAGGACCTTATATAATCCTCCCAATCGCTCTATGAAATGGGTACGCTTATGCTTCAGCAATTGGAGCTCAGAGAGGGATGTCACGAATCGCTAGGCACAGAGCTGGTGAGTGGCTGAACCAGCTCCTAAATCTTAGATTTGTGTGTGCTGGTCCTGGCTGCTCCCCAGGTGTGTGGCAGGAAGTCCCTGCAACTCTGTAATGTCTGAGCGTGGATTTACACTGCCTCCTTTTCTCCACTTCCGCCTCTTTTCTCTTGTAGTTGTTGTAAAATGACCTCGATCTTGGCTGTCAACCAAAAGATAAGTGCTGTTTCATTTATAGAAATGATACAAAAAGTAAAAGAATAAAAATGCAGTGCTTCTCATCTCTAAACTCTTTGAAACTGCCTAGATACCTCCTTGGTCTCTGCTACAACCTACATTTTCAACTTCCTCTAGTTAAGACTGCTTTCTCCTCAAACACATTAAGATAAATATATTTAAGACTAAGTATTCAGTTATTTAATGCTATGGATGGTCTTCAGTTATTTTACTTGCTAGCATTAAGCAAAATTGTTTCCCATATTGAAAAAATATGCAGCTTTTCTCTACATTATGCCTCTAAGAGCTAACACTGGACCTTGACCTCCACTTGGCTGTCACTGGTTATCAAATACTTATTCAGTATCTACTATGTGCCACGTACTATACTATATTTATAACGTGGTTTCCTTGGCCCTCCAGGTTCCTCAGGACTGCTTTACAAACAAGGTTTGCAAATCCTGGCTCATTTTGCAAATTGGGAATGGCCTGAATACTGACCATATATGTGCTTAGGGCTAGCACTCAGTGTCCACAGGGAAGTCAGGTTTTATGAGCCTGTCACCACTGCATGATGCATTGCCAAGGGCAGACACCTTTATGGCATTATGGTAACTAGTTTCTGCAATAGAGGCTCCTCCTATCAGAGGAGGTGTTGTGGGTCCCAGGCAGCTCCCAAAAGCTCAGCTGTTCCCTGGGCACCGACAGCAGTGTTGCAGTGAGAGGGCTATGACAAGGGGCATCGGGAAACCCCCCAGCCAGGGATCATTGGCAGTTCAATTGGAGACAGATATGTAGTGTCCCCATCCTTGGGCATCTAAAGCCACCTTATTTGTGGCTTCTTTTTCTCTTCCGCTTAAGCCCTTAGGAGCTCTATTGATGTTAGTGGATTTCCATATCCGAGAGGGACTTGAAGAGCTCCAGAGGTTAAAGGATTTATTCCTTGTTAGCCAGGAAGTCCGAGGCAGAACCAGAAAGGCACAGCTCAGCACTCTGGCTGCGCGTTAGATTCTGTCTTAGTTACAGCCGGAGGACTCCAAGTTCCCTTGTGCCATTAAAGGAAATACTCAGTGGGGCTGCACAGGCTTTGGCATGTGTGAAATTTCACACCTCAGAGATAGCACTTCTGTGTGTGTCCGGGCTGCTTTCTTGCATGTTAGGTTTTTTAAAACCTAAAAGTGTGAGTTATTCTATACCAAGACGTTTATCATAAATTATTTAATTTCTTTCCAGAAAAACATTTCTCCATTATCCATTTTGTTAATCACCTAGCTAGTCACAGAAGCAACTGCTGTGGTTTTTTGTGAGGTTTTTTTTCCACTTTTAATTTTTTATTTTTTTTAACATCTTTAACATCTTTATTGGAGTATAACTGCTTTACAATGGTGTGTTAGTTTCTGTTGTATAACAAAGTGAATCAGCTATACATATATCCCCATATCCCTTCCGTCTTGCATCTCCCTCCCACCCTCCCTCTCCCACCCCTCTAAGTGGTCACAAAGCACCGAGCTGATCTCCCTGTGCTATGTGGCTGCTTCCCACTAGCTATCTATTTTATGTTTGGTAGTGTATATATGTCCACACCACTCTCTCACTTCGTTCCAGCTTACCCTTCCCCCTCCCCATGTCCTCAAGTCCATTCTCTATGTCTGCATCTTTATTCCTGTCCTGCCCCTAGGTTCTTCAGAACCTTTTTTTTAGATTCCATATATATTGTTAGCATACGGTACTTGTTTTTCTCTTTCTGACTTACTTCACCCTGTATGACAGTCTCTAGGTCCATCCAGCTCACTACAAATAACTCAATTTCATTTCTTTTATGGCTGAGTAATATTCCGTTGTATATATGTGCCACATCTTCTTTATCCATTCATCTGTTGATGGACACTTAGGTTGCTTCTATGACCTGGCTATTGTAAATAGTGCTGCAATGAACATTGGGGTGCATGTGTCTTTTTGAATTATGGTTTTCTCTGGGTATATGCCCAGTAGTGGGATTGCTGGGTCATATGGTAATTCTATTTTTAGTTTTTTAAGGAACCTCCATACTGTTCTCCATAGTGGCTGTATCAATTTACATTCCCACCAACAGTGCAAGAGGGTTCCCTTTTCTCCACACCCTCTCCAGCATTTGTTGTTTGTAGATTTTCTGGTGATGGCCATTCTGACAGGTGTGAGGTGATACCTCATTGTAGTTTTGATTTGCATTTCTCTAATAATTAGTGATGTTGAGCAGCTTTTCATGTGCTTCCTGGCCATCTGTATGTCTTCTCTGGAGAAATGTCTATTTAGACCTTCTGCCCATTTTTGGATTGGGTTGTTTGTTTTTTAAATATTGAGCTGCATTAACTGTTTATATCTTTTGGAGATTAATCCTTTGTCCATTGATTCGTTTACAAATATTTTCTCCCATTGTGAGGGTTGTCTTTTCGTCTTGTTTATGGTTTCCTTTGCTGTGCAAAAGCTTTTAAGTATCATTAGGTCCCATTTGTTCATTTTTCTTTTTATTTCCATTACTCTACGAAGTGGGTCAAAAAGGATCTTGCTGTGATTTATGTCATAGAGTGTTCTGAGTATGTTTTCCTCTAAGAGTTTGATAGTGTCCAGTTTTAAATTTAGGTCTCTAATCCACTTTGAGTTTATTTTTGTGTATGGTGTTAGGTAGTGTTCTAATTTCATTCTTTTACATGTACCTGTCCAGTTTTCCCAGCACCACTTATTGAAGAGACTGTCTTTTCTCCATTGTATATCCTTGCCTCCTTTGTCATAGATTAGTTGACCATCGGAGTGTCAGTTTATCTCTGGGCTTTCTATCCTGTTCCATTGATCTATATTTCTGTTTTTGTGCCAGTACCATATTGTCTTGATTACTGTAGCTTTATAGTATAGTCTGAAGTCAGGGCGTCTGATTCCTCCAGCTCCGTTTCGTTCCCTCAAGACTGCTTGGGCTCTTCGGGGTCTTTTGTATCTCCATACAAATTTTAAGATTTTTTGTTCTAGTTCTGTAAAATATGCCATTGGTAATTTGATAGGGATTGCATTGAATCTGTAGATTGCTTTGGGTAGTAGAGTCATTTTCACAATATTGATTCTTCCAACCCAAGAACATGGTATATCTCTCCATCTGTTTGTATATCTTTAATTTCTTTCAGCAGTGACTTATAGTTTTCTGCATACAGGTTTTTTGTCTCCTTAGGTAGGTTTATCCCTAGGTATTTTATTCTTTTTATTGCAATGGTAAATGGGAGTGTTTCCTTAATTTCTCTTTCAGATTTTTCATCATTAGTGTATAGGAATACAAGAGATTTCTGTGCATTAATTTTGTATCCTGCTACTTTACCAAATTCATTGATTAGCTCTAGTAGTTTTCTGGTAGCATCTTTAGGATTCTTTATGTATAGTATCATGTCATCTGCAAACAGTGACAGCTTTATTTCTTCTTTTCCAATTTAGCTTTATTCTTTTCCAATTTCTTCTTTTCCAATTTCTTTTCCAATCTAAATTTCCAATCTAAATTGGAAAATCTAAAATTTTCTTTTATTTCTTTTTCTTCGCTGATTGCTGTGGCTAAAACTTCCAAAACCATGTTGAATAATAGTAGCGAGAGTGGACAACCTTGTCTTGTTCCTGATCTTAAAGGAAATGGTTTCAGTTTTTCACCATTGAGAGGGATGTTGGTTGTGGGTTTGTCATATATGGCCTTTATTATGTTGAGGTAAGTTCCCTCTCTGCTTACTTTCTGGAGGGTTTTTATCATAAATGGGTGTTGAAAGATTTTTCTGCATCTATTGAGATGATCATATGGTTTTTTCTCCTTCAATTTTTTAATATGGTTTATCACATTTATTGATTTGTGTATATTGAAGAATCCTTGCTTTCCTGGGATAAACCCCACTTGATCATGGTGTATGATCCTTTTAATGTGCTGTTGGATTCAGTTTGCTGGTATTTTGTTGACGATTTTTGTATCTATGTTCATCAGTGATATTGGCCTGTAGTTTTCTTTCTTTGTGACATCTTTGTCTGGTTTTGGTATCAGGGTGAT
>NW_020174938.1:3395548-3447620 GCF_003031525.2 Neophocaena asiaeorientalis asiaeorientalis
TTTTTGTTTTTATTTCCATTTCTCTAGGAGGTGGGTCAAAAAGGATCTTGCTGTGATTTATGTCATAGAGTATTCTGCCTACGTTTTCCTCTAAGAGTGATAGTGTCTGGACTTACATTTAGGTCTTTAACCCATTTTGAGTTTACTTTTGTGTATGGTGTTAGATAGTGTTCTAATTTCATTCTTTTACATGTAGCTGTCCAGTTTTCCCAGTACCACTTATTGAAGATGCTGTCTTTTCTCCATTGTATATCCTTGCCTCCTTTTTCAAAGATAAGGTGACCACATGTGTGTGGGCTTATCTCTGGGCTTTCTATCCTGTTCCATTGATCTATCTTTCTGTTTTTGTGCCAGTACCATACTGTCTTGATTAATGTAGATTTGTAGTATAGTCTGAAGTCAGGGAACCTGATTCCTCTACCTCCGTTTTTCTTTCTCAAGATTGCTTTGGCTATTCAGGGTCTTTTGTGTTTCCATACAAATTGTGAAATTTTTTGTTCTAGTTCTGTGAAAAATACCAGTGGTAGTTTGATAGGGATTGCATTGTATCTATAGATTGCTTTGGGTAGTATAGTCATTTTCACAATGTTGATTTTTTCAATCCAAGAACATGGTATATCTCTCCGTCTATTTGTATCATCTTTGATTTCTTTCATCAGTATCTTATAATTTTCTGCATTTCAGGTCTTTTGTCTCTTTAGGTAGGTTTATTCCTAGGTATTTAAATCTTTTTGTTGCAATGGTAAATGGGAGTGTTTTCTTAATTTCACTTTCAGATTTTTCATCATTAATGTGTTATCTCTTGTAATAGTCTTTATTTTAAAGTCTATTTTGTCTGATATGAGAATTGCTACTCCAGCTTTCTTTTGATTTCCATTTGCATGGAATACCTTTTTCCATACCTTGACTTTCAGTCTGTATGTGTCCCTAAGTATGAAGTGGGTCTCTTGTAGACAGCATATATACGGATCTTGTTTTTGTATCCATTCAGCCAGTCTATGTCTCTTAGTCGGTTTACATTTAAGGTAGTTATTGATATGTATGTTCCTATTACCATCTTCTTAATTGTTTTGGGTTTGTTATTGTAGGTCTTTTCTTTCTCCTGTGTCTCCTGCCTAGACAAGTTCCTTTAGCATTTGTTGTAAAGCTTGTTTGGTGGTGCTGAATTCTCTTAGCTTTTGCTTGTCTGTAAAGGTTTTAATTTCTCTGTTGAATCTGCATGAGATCCTTGCTGGGTAAAGTAATCTTGGTTGTAGGTTTTTCCCTTTCATCACTTTAAATATGTCCTGCCACTCCCTTTTGGCTTGCAGAGTTTCTGCTGAAAGATCAGCTGTTAACCTTATGGGGATTCCCTTGTATGTTATTTGTTGTTTTTCCCTTGCTGGTTTTAATATTTTTTCTTTGTTTTTAATTGTTGGTAGTTTGATTAATATGTGTCTTGGCATGTTTCTCCTTGGATTTATCCTTTATGGGACTCTCTGCACTTCCTAGGCTTGATTAACTATTTCCTTTCCCATAGTAGGGAAATTTTTGACTCTAATCTCTTCAAATATTTTCTCAGTCCCTTTCTTTTTCTCTTCTTCTTCTGGGACTCCTATAATTCAAATGTTGGTGTGTTTAGTGTTGTCCCAGAGGTCTCTGAGACTGTCCTCAATTCTTTTCATTCTTTTTTCTTTATTCTGCTCTGTGGTAGTTATTTCCACTATTTTATCTTCCAGGTCACTTATCCGTTCTTCTGCCTCAGTTATTCTGCTATTGATTCCTTCTAGAGAATTTTTAATTTCATTTATTGTGTTGTTCATCATTGTTTGTTTGCTCTTTAGTTCTTCTAGTTTCTTGTTAAACATTTCTTGTATTTTCTATTTCCAAGATTTTGGATCATCTTTACTATCATTACTCTGAATTCTTTTTCAGGTAGACTGCCTATTTCCTCTTCATTTGTTTGGCCTGGTGGGTTTTTGCCTTGCTCCTTCATCTGCTGTGTGTTCCTCTGTCTTCTCATTTTGCTTAACTTACTGTTTTTGGGGTCTCCTTTTCGCAGGCTGCATGTTTGTAGTTCCCATTGTTTTTGGTGTCTGACCCCAGTGGCTAAGGTTGGTTCAGTGGGTTGTGTAGACTTCCTGGTGGAGGGGACTGATGCCTGTGTTCTGGTGGATGAGGGTGGATCTTGTCTTTCTGGTGGACAGGACCATGTCTGGTTGTGTGTTTTGGTGTGTCTGTGACCTTATTATGATTTTAGGCTGTGGGTGGGGTTGTGTTCCTGTCTTGCTAGTTGTTTGGCATAGGGTGTCCGACACTGTAGTTTGCTGGTCATTGAGTGGAGCTGGGTCTTAGCATTGAGATGGAGCTCTCTGGGAGAGCTTTCGCCATTTGGTATTACGTGGAGCTGGGAGGTCTCTGGTGGACCAGTATCCTGAAGTTGGCTCTACCACCTCAGAGGCATGGGCCTGACACCTGGCCAGAGCACCAAGACTCTGTCAGCCACATGGATGTTCGAGGGGAGTGGTTCCATACTGAAGGGTCATGGAGCTCCCTATAGTTAGCCACGTCAGACTCGGAGCAGAGCTTAGACTTCTGTATTCTGTTTTATTTATAGAGAATATCATATTGTAAGCATGCCCTTTCTGTCAAATAATTTTCAAGAACATTATTTTTAATGGCTGTATAATTATTCAGTGATTGAATTAACCATAATATATCATTTAACCAACCTCTGACCATGTAGGTGGTTTCCATTATTTTACTGTCATAAAATATACTTTGTTGTACACCCTCATATGAATAATACCAGGGTTATTTCCTTAGAATAAATTTCTTGGGTGGAATTTTTGCATCAAAAGGAAAGCACTCTTAAAAGTCCTTTATTCGGGCTTCCCTGGTGGCGCAGTGGTTGAGAGTCCGCCTGCCGATGCAGGGGATGCGGGTTCGTGCCCCGGTCCGGGAAGATCCCACATGCCGTGGAGCGGCTGGGCTCGTGAGCCATGGCCGCTAAGCCTGCGTGTCCAGAGCCTGTGCTCCGCAATGGGAGAGGCCGCAACGGTGAGAGGCCCGCGTACCGGAGAAGGAAAAAAAAGGCCTTTATCCTCGAGAAGCCTTGGTAACTCACCCTTCTGTCAGAAAAGTGTTGTCCATTTGATGGTACTAGGCCATTTTACAAATATATTTTTTAAAGCTCTCCCAATTTGATAGACATAAAATGATGTCTCTGTATTGTTCTAAGACTATTTGATTATTGGTGAAGTTATGCCTTATCTATCATACCATAAGTTTCTGGGCAGAAAAAAAAAATCATTTCAAGCTTTGGTTCTATTTTATCATTATGATTTATTACAGGGTTTATTCTGAAGTTCCCTGTTATAAAAATAAGGAAATGTTCAAAACTATTACTTAAAAAGTGTTAATTGTGGAGGATTTTCAAATTTTGCTAATTATCATAGACGTGCTTAGGTTCATTCAGCAACAATTTTCATACATAGGAAAAATGCACACAATATTTTTGCAAAGACTATTACAGTTTGCTTTTGAAAACACTTTCCCTAAACACTTCATAGGTGATCTTGCTTCTGGCGTTTCAAAATAGGTTTTCCCCAGTGTTCTGCACTCAGTCCTCTCCTTTTGTCTTGAAATTAAAGTCAGTAAGCCGTATCTACCTGCTACTTTGTGCTTCACCAAAACAAGACAAGACATGGGCCTTGGCTTATAGAGCCTTACAATTTATATAGATGCCAATATATAGAACTAAATTAAAATGCATATAGTTGCGAGTGTTTTTGTAGGGGTATAAGATGCTGGAAGGCCACTGGAGGGTGTGTTACACCACCCATGAGGATTCGGGGAGGCTTCTTATGCTGGATTTTGGAAGACAAGGCAGATTTTTTTCCCAGAGTGACTAAAAAAATATTTCTGGTCTCATATGCTCTTGTAGAACCTTTGCACTCACTTATGAAGGTTGGAATCTATGTCCCTTCCCCTTGAAAACCTGAGTGGGCCTTTGTGATAGCTTTGAGGAACAAAATGTAGCAAAAGTCATGTTGCATGACTTCTGAGCTTAGGTCATAAAAGGTGATGTGGCTTTCTCCTGGCTCTGTCTCTCTTGAGACATGAACACTTTTGGAGCCACCATGTGAGAAGTCTGGCTACCCTGGACACCTGAGCCACCATGCTGGAGAGATGACAGAGAGGGGGTGAGGCAGAGAGAGAGAGACGCCTGAAGAGCCCCCGCTGTTCCAGGCCCCACCTGTGGGATTCTTCCCAGCCTGAGCTCGAGACGTGTGAGGGAGAGGAACCACCTTCATTATTAGGGATGATTAGTTCATCCCTAATCACCACCTGATTAGAACTATAGTTGACCCTTGAACAACACAGGGAATTAGAGGAGTGGAGTCAGAAATCTGCCTCTAACTTATAGTCGGTCCTCTGTATTCAAGGTTCCTCTGTATCTGCAATTCAACCAACCATGAATGGTGTAGTGTTCACTGTTGAAAAAAATCAGTATATAAGTGTACCTGTGCAGTTCATACCTGTGTTGTTCAAGGGTCAATAGAACCTGAGACATCCTGAGCAAGAACCACCCAATTAAGCCCAATCAATCCACAGAACCATTAGAGTTAACAATAAAGTGACTGTTGTTGTTTTAAGCCACTAATTCTGAGGTCACTTGTTACCCAACAATAGCTAACTGCCCCACCAGATGTGGGAGAAAAAGCATTGCAGACAAAGGGACAGTCTGGGTATTTTTCCCTTTCAGCTTGCTTTCTGTTTTGTTTCCAACCGTCCTTTCTATGCAGATAACTCCTATCGCTGCAACTTCAATTCTCCCCTCTCCCAAACTGATGTGCGGTAGTCCCAACTGCTTACTGGACAGCTCTATCTAGGTATCCTACCTAGATATCCTGCCAACTCAATATACCACAAAAGGAACTCAAAATGATCTCCTAGGAACATATTTTCCTATGTTCAGTATTTTTGTTAATGGCACCACTACAGTCCCAGTCAGCTAAGCTGTTCACTTTGGTGTTTTCATTGATTTTTTCCCCACTACCCAAATTTGACATCCAATCCCTTCCTACATCCTGCAATTCTACTTCCATAATACAGCTGACCCTGAACAACATGGGTTTGAACTGTGCAGATCCACTTATATGTGGATTTATGTCAATAGCAAATAGTACACTACACGATCCTAGGTTGGATAAAACCGTAGATGTGGAGATGGAGGCTCAACTATAAATTATAATAAATGTGGATTTTCAGCTGCAGTGAAGTGTTGGTGCCCCTAACCCTTGCATTGTTCAGGGGTTGACTATATTTTGTATCTGTAGTAATACCACCATCACCATGTTTTCGTACCTACTTGAAGTTTATTTTATTTATTTATTTATTATTATTTACTTTGGCTGTGCTGGGTCTTAGTTGTGGCACACGGGATCTTTGTTGTGGCGTTTGGGCTTCTTAGTTGTGGCATGCGGGCTTCTTAGTTGCAGCACGCGAGCTCTTAGTTGCAGCATGCATGTGGGATCTAGTTCCCCGACTAGGGATTAAACCCAGCCCCCTGCGTTGGGAGTGCACAGTCTCACACACTGGACCACCAGGGAAGTCCCTTAACCTACTTCAAGTTTAGATCCCTCACATGGCCCAGAACAATACCCCCAAAATGGTCTCCAGTTTCCTCCATTCTCTGCTGCCATGATGGTTTTACCACAAAGCAACTCTGATCATGTCATCTTTTGCTCACAAGCCTTCATTAACCTCTTACTCCTTCTCCCCCACCCCAAAGGTCTTACCAATGTATGGAACAAGTAAGAAAAAACAAGCAAACAAGGAGGATGTAAGGCTTCTGATTTGAGCAGATAATGAAATGATACTCAGTTGGAGGGTAAGGAAGGCAGATTAAAAAGTAGAAGGCCTTCTGGGGTCTTCCCTGGTGGTGCAGTGGTTGAGAATCCGCCTGCCGATGCAGGGGACACGGGTTCATGCCTCGGTCTGGGAAGATCCCACATGCCACGGAGCGGCTGGGCCCGTGAGCCATGGCCGCTGAGCCTGTGCGCCTGGAGCCTGTGCTCTGCAACGGGAAAGGCCACAACAGTGAGAGGCCCGCGTACCACAAAAAAAAAATAAGTAGAAGGCCTTCTGCATTTTCTGTCAGTCTCCACTGACCCCAGCATTGTGTAAGTGTCCTACATTCCTGGGGATTTGTCACCTGCCTGGGTCATATTCCTCCTAGTCACCAGTCATCCCCTCTTCCGTCTACATGGCCAGCTCAGGGTGGGACTGGAAAGGGGTTCTGGGAAGAGCATGGAACCAGCCTTGAATGGTGGCTGAAACCTGGGGAATAGGAATGGTCTGCAGTGTACATCCAAGGGTCTAGTACAGTCCTTGGAAGATCAGTGCCAGAGAGGCACAGCAGAGAATCAAGAGCAAGATCCGTAGGAAATACAACTAGGTCTAAGGCCAAGGAGAGTGTGGGCAGAGAGTGAGATTATAAGCACAGGGTAGTTGCCTGGGGTGGAGCAGAGGAGATGGTGGGGATGAGTAGGGAGTCAGTGATGGTCCATGAAGCAATGAGGTGGGTGAGATTCACTGCTTAGGGCATCAGGCTGGGCTCTTTCCAGGGAATCTTGACACGCTATTCCCTCTGTGTCTTAAAGTGGAAGCTGCAAAGCACCTGATCCCATCCTTATTCTTTCTTGGATGAAAGGACTGAGTGGTTGGCATCAGCAGAGCAGGACAAAAAGAGTAAGAAGTGGGATGATAGCAGAGTGCCAGGAGGAGAACTGACCAGCAGGCTGGCCAAGCATTCCAACTTCTAAGTTCAACCATCAGGCCCACAATTCTGGTGCCTTCAACAATTTGAAGAAATGGCAAGACACCTTCCTCCTCTGGTTCAGTAGGTCCTTGGAAGTTCCAATATGGAGCACCCAATATAGGGGTCAGATTATGTGAGGCAGGGAGAGCTTGCAGGAGACTCTGTACAGACCATGACAAAGGTTGTCCTTCTGAAAAATGCCATGCCTGGGAAGCTTGAGGTTAGCAAGGGCTATACGGATCGGGGTGGTGGGGGGCATCCGTCAAGTGTTGGGTAGGATGGGTATTTCAATCATTTAGTACTCATCAACAGCTTTTAGCTGACTTCTTACGGAGCTACATCCTATACCAGTCTAGGGAAATAATGGAGAAAAAGCACAGTCCCTGGCCTCAAAAAATTCAGTGTGTTAGGGGAGCCAGACCAATAAAAAGTGATTTCAGTGCAGTATGAGGCAGGCAGGGAAGCCTCAGGTAGGACACTTAACTCTGACCTGGGTGTCAGGGAAAACTTCCTGGAGAGAATCTTGATAATTTCTTGAACCCAGGAAACCATCTATATTCCCCTAACCCAGGTTAGAAATTTCTCAGCGCAGAAATTTGGCACCAGATTTGGTTTTTGCATTTTAGGAATTTAGGATGTCCTTGACATTTCAGGGAGCAGCTCACCCCAGCCATTACAGGCCAGGAGGTCTCAAAGTAGCTGTACCATTGCAGGTCTCTGGCCGAGTGGCTCGCACTGGGTGATGTGTCCCCTCCACTGGTGGGTGTGGTCATCTCGAGCTCACAGTGGCTGGGCACCTGATTTTCAAGAAAATCGGGCTCACAAACATGTGGGTAGATAAGCACCCATACCGTCCATCCCTAGAAATCTGGGGGCAGCCACTGGGTTGAGAGCAGAAGTAGGTGAAGGTGGGCCCGAATGAATTAGCCCATGGTGTAGTCCTCAGAC
This sequence comes from Neophocaena asiaeorientalis asiaeorientalis, assembly GCF_003031525.2. Lineage (NCBI taxonomy): Eukaryota > Metazoa > Chordata > Mammalia > Artiodactyla > Phocoenidae > Neophocaena > Neophocaena asiaeorientalis. The sequence goes on from NW_020174938.1 coordinate 3,403,302, forward strand.
GCCAGCACAGCCTCTAACTCCTTCCTGGCTCCCCACCTGGCCCAGAGGAAGAACAGTTGCTAGCCTGACAGGTCAGAGTCCAGAACATTCATTGGGCCACATTTTACTGACAAGCAAGTTTACTGTTCTTTAAAGGCACCCACCCTAGGTTCCACTTTCTCTTTCTTCCTGTCTTGATCCTAGGAAGGTCTTCGTCTTTGGGGCCTACTGTGCTTGTGCTTCCTGCCTGTATGTGGTGAGCAGCCCCAGGACAAACCTGGCCACGGCTCTCTCTCTCTGAATAGGTAAATGAGTCAGATTTGGCCCGCTCACTCTTTGGCACGTGTACCTGCATTTGCTCCCCCTAGATTTAGATTCAGGAAGAGGGGAAGTGGAGGGTCTTGCGTAGACCTCAGTCATCTCATATAATCATCGTTGCACCAGCTTCATCATTTTCGTGTCTGCCACTAACAAGGCTGATTTTTAAAGTGGCGCTTTTTAGTTCTCATCCTTCTACTCTTCCTCATACGGGCTCCAAAGGAGCAGGCTGATTGGCAGGATAGTATCAATATTTTAGCCTTCCTGAGTCCCTGGTTATAATACCATTATAATATTTATAATTCCACTGAAAACTTACCCCCGGCCTTTAAGGGTAAAGGGAAAGCAGAGCTTTCTGTTTATGGGCACCTTGGACCAAAGCCCGAAGTCCTTGGGATCCTCCCAGGCATACTGGCTCAGCTTCAGGAAACAGCAGTAAGCAGACAGATTGGGCAGCTCAGGGCCTGGGGTGAAAGTAACAGCCTTGCCTTCAGCTCTCCAGAGGCAGGAGACTGTGCCAGTTGCTCAGCCTTTCCTGGAGCATGATGCACTGTGGCATGAGTCTGGCAAGGTTTTCAGCTGGGAGGCCTGGACCAATTGGTCCCAGGGAGGTGGGTGTGTGTGGAGAGGGGGGTTGGGAGGTGGCAGGAATCATGCAAGTGTTTCTTGGACTGATCTCTGAGGGGCCTTTTACTCCTGAATGAATCCTGGCCAAAAAGGTCATAGTAGGTCAAATAATGGCTTCCAAAAATGACTACACGTCATCCCTGGAACCTATGAATATGTTAAGTTATGTGGCAAAAGGGACTTTTATGTAGTGAAGATTATTATCATTTTTAATTAATTAAGATGTGATTAAGCTTATGGATCTTAAAATGGACGATTATCCTGGATTATCCAGGTGGGCTCAGTGTAATCTCATAGCCCTTAAAGTAGAAACTTTCCCAGCAGAAGAGAGGGCATGAAAGATAAGGCATGAGAAGGACTTGAACTTCTGTTACTGGCTTTGAAAATGAAGGGTGCCATGAGCCAAGGAATGTGAGTGGTTTCTAAAAACTAAGAATGACCCCTGGCCAATGGCCATCATTCCTACAACTACTTGCAACTGGATTCTACCAGCGACCTGCACAGGCCAGAAAGGATCTTCCCCCAGAGCCTCTTAAGCCTCTTGTGGTAATTTGTCATGGCAGCAATAGAAAACCAATACAGAACCGGAAGGCTAAGAGGTATTATGGAGTCAGTCCGTGACCTTGGTCTTGAAGTGCACTTGGCCATCTGCACTTCCTTCAAGAGCTGGTAGGTAGGATTCCTGAAACACAGGCTGATTCTCACTGGGATGCCCTACCAGCCTCTTGGGGCTCTGGTTCTGAGCAGTGAACTCTGAGTCTTTCTCATACACTGTTGTCATGGATGTTATCTGGGCCCTCCTATGGCTATCCTGGTCCCATTCACCTGCTGATAGATGGCTTTCTGAGTGTGGAGACCCCACAGTTGCCCTGAGGCCTTCCAAGCAGAAAGAGTGGCAGGGAATAGGTATGTCTAGTGCAGCCAGGGACAGCATACTTCATGACCCAAAAGGGGAGAGTTGTGGTGATCAAAGATAGTATCTTGTCTTTAAGGGTATGGTTCTAGACCCTGAGGACAGATGTATCAGCTGAGAAGTCTTTGAGTCCTTCTGGAGACCAGGTCAGAGGGAATTATGTCAGCTCAGAGCTGTGGGATCAGCCAAGGATAGGCCTAAACCTTCATGAGAGGCCCCCCTGGCGACAGTGCCTGGACACAAACGATCTAGAAGGTAACCTTGCTCAGATTGGATCCAATTAGCCAGAGGATGTTAATGCAGCTGGGTTTTTACTGTATTTGTCTCAATTGGCCTGCTTTCTTTATTAAAGAGGAGCAGATTCATCCAATGAACCACCAGGTATTACTCACCCAACTTCTCACCTAAGTGGACAGCCTTTGCAGAAACCCAAACAGCCCCAACTTGACCAAGTTGTCCAGGTGGCAGAGGTGGTAGCAGTTTAGGAGGGAAACCAGGGTTCTAACCTTTCACCAAATCTTTCTGGCAAATTAATAAATTGGGAGAGGAAAATCCCAATTAGACTGTAGCCTTTCAACTCAAATCCTAAATAGGAGATCCTAACAGTAACCAAACCAACAGGGAATGGAGTCAAGGAGATTTCGCTCATACTATTTTTTAAGCAAATGGTAAGTCCTAATAGAACTGCTGTCAAAGATAAGTAAGCAGCAAAAAACTCAGCATGGCACCTATGCAAAAAAGCACCTACAATAAAAGACTACAGTAGACAAAAGATGAATGAAGAGAATTCTTCTGAAATTTTACTCGAGGAAACAGAAGAATGACAAAACCTCGGACTGGTGAGAGGCAGGAGCCCAGTTCTTTCATGCTCTGCTGGTGGTGACATAAATTGGCCCAGCCTTTCCGGAATGCATGAGGATGGGAGGAAGGAACATTTTAAATGAGTGTACCTTTGACCCAGCAATCCCACTTCCTGTAATTTTCCCCAAGACAATAATTACCAAAGCGTACAATGAGCTACAGACAAGGGTTTCCATCTCGGCTTTGTTTATAATAGTAAAAAAAATGGATGGGTTAAATCACTGGTTAGAGAAACTATAGCACTTCCATATAGATAATGTGTAAATGATGATGTAGCTCTTTATTTGATGACATGGAAATTTGCCTATGACACATGTAATTGAATGCAAAAAGGGGGATAACAGAACAGCATGGTCCCACTTGTAAAATATTTTAATAAGTGCACATAGAGAGAAGGATGTTTACCTTAACAGCTGAATTTTACTTTATTCTTTGTGTATTTCTTATTACTTCAACATTTATAACGAGCATGAATCTTTAACAGAATAAAGCTATTTTCAAAATAAAAGAAGAAGAAATGTGGTAGAAGTCGACTCGATCTACTGGAAGTGATGAAACCCATGGTTGACAAACTGGAAAATGTCAGCTACTGTGGAGAATCATAAAGAATGACATAGGCATGTGTTAAACATTTTATTTCCATTTAAAACACATAAATGAACACCCATTCACTGTTTTTTGATATAAGGCTATGTGTCATAAAACTACAGTCTCAATGAAGAACTCTTATAGATTTTTTCCCCATAATATCTGCCTATGTTTAATTTGATACTGTTTTTAACTCCCCTTTATCAAGGCAGTACTCATTCCTATTTCTCCTCTTCCTTGCTTGCTTCTAGATTAAGAAAAAAAAAAGTTGAAAACTTGTTTTTTTTTATCCTGCTGTTTCGTAGGGGTGACCATGTGGCAAAATTCTGGTCAATAAGGCATTAGCAGTCTACTGAGGTTTTCTGGGACCGCTTTATTTATTTTTTTAAATTGAAGTATAGTTGATTTACAATGTTGTGTTAATTTCTGCTGTACAGAAAAGTGATTCAGTTATACATATATATACTTTTTTATATTCTTTTCCATTATGGTTTATCATAGGATGTTGAACATAGTTTGCTGTGTCATACAGTAGGACCTTGCTGCTTATCCATTCCATATAAAAAAGCCTACATCTTCTAACCCCAACCTCCCACTACATCCCTCCCCCAATCCCCTACCACTTGGCAACCACCAGTCTGTTCTCTATGTCCATGATTCTGTTTCTGTTTCATAGATAGGTTCATTTGTGTCATATTTTAGATTCCACATGTAAGTGATATCATATGGTGTTTGTCTTTCTCTTTCTGACTTACTTCACTTAGTACGATCATCTCTAGTTGCATCCATGTTGTTGCAGTTGGCATTATTTCATTCTTTTTTATGGCTGAGTAATATTCCATTGTATATGTGTTCCACATCTTCTTTATCCAGTCCTCTGTCAGTGAGCATTTAGGTTGTTTCCATGGCTGGGCTAGTTTGAATAGTGCTGCCATGAACATAGGTGTACATGCATCTTTTTGGATTATAGTTTTCTCCGGATATATGCCCAGGAGTGTGATTGCTGAATCATATGGTAATTCAATTTTTAGTTTTCTGAGGAACCTCCAGACTGTTTTCCACAGTGGCTGCACCAACTTACATCTGGGACTGCTTTAGCTTTCAGCCTTCCATTTAGCTGTCCAGGCAGCTACTAACATTTTGATCCTTTACTCCTCTTCTGAGTTCTTTACTCCCATCCTTACATCACTGGACCCACCACACCCACCGGGCATTGCTGGCTTTGCCAGACATCACTGTGGATACAGTAGGACTCCTTGACCCCATCGCGTTAATTGGAAACTGACATTGCATCTGCTGGGCACTGCTGTAGCTTGCGTGCATGACTGCCACTGCTCCTGTCACCTCTGCCGTGTGTTGCTGCCATCATCATAAGCACCACTGCCAATACCCCAGGCCCCAAGGTGTCAAAGCTGTACAGTGGTCTATAGCAAAATGGGGGGAGAGTATTTCTATCCCTTGATATGTCACACTCAGAGGATCCCCAAGGGAGGATGGCTTATACCCCTCTGTCGCTCTGAGTATTCGGCAAAAACTCCCTTTCCATTTTATTCATGCTCTCTTGCTGTGACCTGAGCCACAAGAGACTGGCTGGGGCAGGTCTGAGTGAGGGGCACCCAGCTGTATTTGGAGTTTTCTCTCCTCCCTGAAAACCAAGGTTCCGTTAATGGGTCAGCTTGGTATACTTGACTTCTGTGCTGAGTGAGTTCTCTCCTAGCAGACTCTTTGACTCCACATGCCAAGAGACCCCTCACAAGTTCTCTAGACATTTTTATGTTTTATGGATAAATACATTTGGATTCAAGCTGGGTTTCCCGTTGCAGATTTTGACAGCAGGGGAGAGGGAAGCAGGTAAATGTTCTTAAGTCTTTTTAGTTTTAAACAAATAAATCTTCTTTTATGATAAAATTAATGATACTCTTTATGAGAAGTAAAATAAACAGAGAAAAAAGACACAGTGAAGAAAATAAAACTCACCTGTAATCCCACTACTTAGAAATAATCACAAATAATGCTTTGAAGGTCTTTATTCCCCCATTGTTTTTCATTACTAAGATCACACCTTATATGTAATTTTTCAGGCTCTTTTTTCAGTGACTCACCATTATATCATAAGCATTCTCCCTTGACACTGAAAATTATTTATAAGCAAACTTTTAATGATTATATAATATCCAATGTTACATGCATTAGTCTTTTGACTGAAAGTCTCAGAAATCTATTCAAGCCAATATAATTTTTTTTTGAATGAGAGACATTTATTATGAGGATCAGGGATGTTTCCTGGAAACTAAAGGCAGAGATACAGCCAGACGTCAGTACTAGATTACACACCGAGGCTGGACTAGAGTGTAGGAAAGCCAGAAAGCCCCTTACCTCCAACTGGCCTCTGTTTTCCCCCCTGCTTCTTCAGTTTCCTCGGCTTTCATACATCAGCTTTTACAGGAAACACGGCCATTGACTCCTGAGTTTACATGTCCAGGAAGTCCAGTGAGAAATTAATCTCTCTCAGCTCTAGTGGCAAATATTTGGGGAGAAGCCTCGGTTGGCCCAGTTCTGATCAGGTGCTGACCCTGGTCCAGTCAACAGCAGGGAGGGGACCAGGGTCATCTGGTGGAACCTGGCTGTTCCAATTGAAATATGAACATGAAGGGTAAAGAAGAGGGAGTTTCTCCAATGCTGGGACAGTCAGAGTCTGTCAGACAACCGATGCTGATATTCCATAGTTTACCAAAGCATTGTCGTGTCATGTTAATCAATACATTCAAGCTGATACTGAGCTGGGGGTGAGGGTTGTTGTGTTGCCTCACTCCTCTCCCCAAGAGCGAACAGCTCCCAGACTGTGCTCGGCATAGATACCAACTTACACTCATAGATGTGTATTAATGGAACAAACAGAGAGAACTCTTCTAGGTTAGCAAAGGCCGTCTCTGGACATCTCCAGACCCAGGCTGGGAGCGTTTGATGTGCAGTTCTCCCTTCTTGGGAAAGCTTCAACTTGTCCATAATATGAGAAGTCTCTCATTTAGTAGAGTTAATGACTGGTATATTTTAACAAAGGAAAGGAAATGTATCTTTTCATCATGAATAACCAGCCTGCAGCAGGGGGTAATTGTGTCGGAAATAAGGCTGAGATTTTCGAAGGAGTTGGATGGTTTTATGATCTTTAATAACATTCACAGTTATGCATGCGTGGATTTCATATTTCATGGTATGAGCTGATTGCCTGGAGGGGTTAGGAAGGCATATTTTCTAGGATTACATGAGTGGGTAGGCCCATTATCAAAGACTTTTACCTTCTTCTGAAGCATTAATTGCTGGTGAGTGGCTTGATGAAATGATCAGAAATGAAACAAACAAAGTCCTATGGATTTATGTGCTTCTCTCTGGGCTTGTTCCCGAGGTCTCACTGACTTACCAAGAGCCTTGGGGGACGCTCCGGTTCAGTGGTGCTGGCTCAAGTCTGGGAGGGGCTGGTATTGAGACCAGTATCTCTTGGTTCCATTCTGATTTCCACAGATTGAGAAGTAAAAGAATTTCCTGCCTCACACAGGAAGGAATCTCCCCCAGACACCCCCCAACCGCCCTGCCCCCAGCCATGGGAATTCCCTTCGGGCTCCAGTGGCGAGGACTGACTCTTGCATCAGTTCCATTGTTGTACAGGAGGCTGGCAAACACAGCCCTTGGGTTCCCTTCTTGACACCATCCTGCAGCGAGGCTGGCTGGGCCAGCAAGAAGGGGTCACCGTTGGGTGGGCAACCGGGCAACTGTGTGTCCCACCCTGTGATGCACAAAGCCTGGTGCCAGGTGTCACGGTGAGACACAAAACAAGTACAAGCCGTGGCTTCCACCCTCAGGCAGCTCAGTATCAGTCAAGTGCAACAAAAACGATGATACTGACTCTGAGTAAGAAAAGAAATAAAAGGATGAAAAGACCAGTATGTGCTGGAATAGTTGGAACAGACTTTTGGAAGTAGTGAGACCAGAGTGGCAGCCTTAAATGGATGGTGGGATTTTTTAAATGGAGAACATTCCAAGCTGGGGGAGGACACACAGGCTAGTAGATGAAGCACAGGGCACCACGGGGTGGAGGCGTCCGCGTTGAGTGGAAGGGGCTTCCCGGGACCAACCCAGAAAGAGGCTGTCTTCACAGACCGGCTCGAGGCCTCAAGGCCCTGAAAGGTGGGCAGAGAATTTGTACTGAGTGTGGAAGTATTCATGACCCTTTGGAGGTTCTTGAGCCAAAGGAAGGGCCCTTTCAGGAAGAGGACCCTGTTACTAGTATGGTGCCGGGTGAGAGGGGAGAGAGCCTCAGAGAAATAGGTTAAGAGATGGTTGCAGTGATCTGGGTACTAGGGGGGACGCGAAAGGTGCCTATGTCATGTCCTGAAACTGCAAGACCGGGTTCCAGATAAGAAAACAAGGTTTCCTATTAGGGTTAAGAGTAGGAAACTCGGGGAGGAACTGGTAGGGCTGGTTGGTTATTCAGGAGGCCTGAGCCTGGGAGGATCAGCCTTTGGGGGAAGCCAGGGGAAACTCCAAATGCACCCTCAACCTAGGACAGTCCTATAGAGCCAGAGAAATCTGTATCTCAGGAGAGCTGCCATGAGGGCCTGGCTGTTGGGGACAGCCTCAGGCTGGCAGCAGAGGAGAGCCTTGCACTGCTCAGAACCCGGGGTCCTTGAGGTAGACCTGATCTGACATCTCCCTAGAGCATCCGGGAGGCTCAGCTGAGGTAGTGAACTGGGACTGGCTGACTGTCAGACCAGGGCAATGGCCTTGGAATCTGAGTGGAAAGGGCAGGTCCAGGGGGCCCCTTGAGACTCTCACCTTCTGGACAAATGTCGGGGCAGAGCACAGACATGCAGCCTCTCGAAAGGAAACCATTCATCAGGCATTGAAGTAAACCCTGTAACAATCTCCAGGAAAGGGCCTCAGGGATGTCCTTTTGTCACATAGCCTCTTTGTCATAGAGCAGGGGAGACAGGCCCAGAGAGCAGGGGCACTTGCCAAAGATCACAGATGAGTCCTACCACCCATCCTAGTGCATGGGGACTCTGACGAGCAACACCCAGAACACAGTGAGTCTCCCTGCTGTCTTTCCAGTACTTGTCTACCAGCATGGATGCTGGAAGGCTGAGCCTGTGTTTGCCACTTCAGTCCCCTCTCTGCCAAGAGACTCATTTGTCCCAGTGGTGTTAGCAGCTGGCTTCTCTTCCTCCGATAAATCCCACATTGCTCTGAGTGGGGTACTCCTCTCTCCCTCAGGGGACACCATCTCTTCCTCCCACTTGGCATCCTGCCAGGACTTTACCCTGGGGGCAGCCAGCATCAGGCCTCCCGGGGCCCTCAGAGGGCAGGGGTTGCACTAACAGGGCTACAGCTGTGCTGAGAGGATGATGGCCAGGTCCCTGACCCTTTGGGGTGTTGGCCTCTTCCCTTGAGCCAAGCCTGGTTCTTGGCACTGAGTTGAATTGTGAATGTCCAGAGACTTCTCTGGGGGCCCAGGTAACCTGCCCTTGGCTCAGCATTTGGGAGAGAAGAGGCTCAGATACACAAACACCACACACACACACACACACACACACACACACACACACACCGCAAGTACACAGCTCATAACAGCACTCGGAACTGCTGGACTGGAACTTGGCAAAATCAATGTATTCGCAAGGCACAGGTTTTAATAATGAGACCAGGAAACTGGAGCACTGGCTTTCAATCCTGGCTGCACACTGTAATCACCTGGTAAGTTTTTAAAATTCTGATGCCTAGACCCCACCCCAAGAGAGTCTGATTTCTCTGGTCCAGGATGTGGCCCAAACGTCAAGATATTTAATACCAATGTTCAGCCAGGAGTGAGAACCCCTGAATCAGAGAGATTGAGAGAAGTTCATTTTACATTGCAGGGAGTCAAAAATATGGCCTCTCATCATCCCAATTTTTATAGGTGCTACAGGTTCATCTGTGGGTTTTGCTTTACCTTCCAGTAATTGCATAGCAACTTTCCTTTGGGGAGCAATTCTTCTCATTTCTTCCCACTCTCTCCCAATCCTCCCCAGCTTCTGGAGTGGGTACAGGGCCCAGATGGACTCAGCGAGGCTCAGGGAACCAATTAGGCTGCTGACCTTGGACTTTCCCTGAAGCTATCAAGAAAGATAAACTCTCTCTCCTGGGCTTAAAGCTCATAGCCTGTGAGCCTCAGGTTTCTGGGGTCACCATGAAGAGAGGGTGGGCCTGGAAATGAGGCCAACACAGGGAGAGCAGAGATTTAAAAAAGAAAAGGCACAGCACTAGTGACAACATCTAAGCACCTGGACCCAGCTCTGTTTGACGATTCCACTGGGTTTCACCTTTATTGAGTCAATGGAGTACAGATTTTGTTTAACCCAATTGGATTTGAGTTTGTCAGTTGTATCTATAAGAATCCTACGTAAGAATATTTCTCAAAATCTTAAATATAAGCTCTGATGGACGTAAAGTTGTCTTTGTTCCCTTGTATTAGTTCTGCCTAAATAGGTTAATGACCAGAGCAAGACAATATTTTGGACTTAAATAGATCTGGCTCTAGGATGCCTACCTCACAGGTCTGTTGTGGGGAATCACATGAGATAAAACTTATGTAATGAGAGGTCCAGCCGGGTGTCTTACCAAGATGTTATGATTTGTTGTTACGTTTTGGTTTGTTTTTTTAGAAAAGCTGCCAGCCACAACTCAGTCTGGTTGTGGGCAGGGATCACCTCACCTACCCCTCTCAGTTATGCAAACTGTCAGTCCAGCCCCGGAGAAAAGATGTAACAGGATTTTTATTTGATGGGGCAAAGCCAGACAGTGCCCTGAGTAGCAGAACTTTGCGAAGCAGGAGAATCAATTTGCAAAAAGCACCCAGAAACCCTTCTGGGAGGATTGAACTGATAGCCCAACTCCTCTCTGAGACCCGGGCTGGTCCCCTGACCAAGGCCCAGTGCCAGAGAAAGCAAGAAGAACACTGAAACAAAGCTGCCATGAGAGCAGAAATGGACCAGCAGGATGTTTGTATGAGTCATAAATGAGAAATGGGAGAGAATGGTTCTAGGTTTAGGATATCAGGCATGCTGGAGCCTGCTGTGTTTCCCCCTTCTAATGGAGACCTCCACCTTGCAGAAGCAGCAAGAAGCAGTCACTCGCTACCATGGTAGCAGCAGTCATAGCTAATGGGCGTTAAAGCGCTATGCTAAGCTCGTTTACATCATTACCTCCTTTAATAATCCCAAGAATGTTATGAACTTGGGACCATTATAGTCCCAGTTTACAGATGACAAATCTAGGAGAGTAAAGATGAAGCACTTTCCCCCAGGGAGTCTGACTCCAGAGCCCGCATATCCCACCATTCCTTGGCCGTCTCCCTATAGACAGTCTGACAAGTGCTTCTTGCCCTCTATCTCTGACCTCCATGATAGGCAGCCTCACTGGAGAGGACTTTCACCCTGGCCAAGGCTGGGGGAAGATATGTAGCACTATGTAGCACCCTGACTCGAGGGCCTTGGCCATTTTGGGGTGGAGCTATGATGATACTGGAGAAGTGGACTCACCTCTACCCCAAATGGCCTATTCCATGGTAGAAGCCAGAGAGGACCAGTTACTCTACTTGGGAACAGCTCCTCTGCCCCAGGCGGCTTCTCCACAGCAGCTAGAGCTCCTTCCCTGCCTGGACAACACAATAGATCATGGCAGAGAATGTGTTCTTTCTCCCTGTATCCCTTCTTACTTTTAGTAACAGAAATGCCCCAGCAAATCTTAGCCAGCCATGTGGCTGCCCAGCTAGAGACTATATAACCCAGCCTCTGTTGCAGCTAGGTATATCCATGTGACGAGGTGTTTGGCCAATGAGATGTGAGCAGAAGTGGTGTGTGCCACTTTGCGGTCTTAGCTTAAAAGGACTGGGTTTCCCTTTTCTCTTCTGTTTTGGGTAGGAAAGAGTAACAAATGGGTCATATGCCTTGGACCCAGAGTGGAAGCCACATATTCAGAATGTACCTCAACAACCCTATATTGCTGATGTATGGACTTCTATGTGTAAGAGAAATAGGCATCTGAAACTTCTACCTTAGATAACTCACCATATTTTTTGGTTTGTCTACATCCTCAGTAAATAAAACTCAAACCAACTGAACTGTCCAACCCCCTAAGAAAAACAAACCCCCAACACTTATAGCACATGGAAATTCCTGAACAAAGATTTTGCTAGGGGAGGGGAGTCTTGAAGGAGGTACCCTGGATTTCCTGATAATACAAGCATGGCTGGCCATTAACTATAAGGAGGGTTATTAGTTAGGATAGACTAGGTTATGCTTGATTAATGAGCAGCGCCAAAATCCCTGTAACCTAATGCACAAATGTTTATTTCTTACTCATGTAAATCCACCCCAGGTCCATATGATTCTTTAGGGCAACCATACTCCATGTGGTGACCCAGTGACCTGAGCCCCTTCCATGTTTTGGCCCCGCCGTCTTTACACAAGTCCTTCTCCAATACCGCTGCAGAAGAAACAGACAGCCTTGGAAGTCTCCCACCATCAGTTACATGCTTTGGTCTAGAAGTGACACATGTCACTTCCATTTTCAACCAATGGGTGACCAGAGCTGGCCATACGGCTCTAACTGCTGGGAGGCCGAGCAGTACCATCCTCCTGGTGCCAAAAGAAAAGCACAAACGGAAGTCTGCCCCATAGAGGGCCTCTCCGATCATACACATAACATGCCCAGCACAGGGGCTACATGCTTGATAAATAGGGCAAAAGTGGGGAGAAAAGGCCCAGAGCAAGGGAGGAGAGAAGAGAAGAAGAACAAAGAGAGAAGCATGGAGGAAATTTATAGAAGGAAATTAGATCCAGAACCCAAACCAAGGAGGCCCCAGGGCCCAGCCACTGGTGTGCTAAGATCCAGTTCACACACCAGCTCATGAGAGTCGTTTGCTGAATTTTCAGGAATTTGGCAAGCCAGTTGTTAAACACAGTGATTATTAAAAATTAAATTATATCCAGTTACAGTTAAATACATTATATCAAAGACAAAGGTAATAAATACTCAGAATACATCACTTCCTCCTTCTTTTACTGCATTTTATGACTCTCTCTGTTCCGGGGGTTATTCCCATCCATTACAGTACGGTGTGCTACTGAACTCCTCTTCCCGACTCTGTCCAGAGAAATGATTTGGTAGCTGGTGGGAGTATTTACCGCATGGAAATCAGCAAATGCTACAAATCAGGGCTTTTGTCCCCTAGAGAGCTGGTGGTTGAACATTTATCAGCCCGGGTCTGGCCTTCCTCTCCCAGCACATCTAAACTGGGAGTTTCAGTGAAGCCAGCAGTTGTGTTCTGACCTCTCAAGAGCAGGGCCGAGGCAGGAAATTTCCATTTGTCACCAGGGATGGGTTGAGTTGAGAGCAGGGAGTTTTGGGAGTACTGATGGGTGAGCGTTTGCATTTGGAGTTCCTATGGGAATGGGCTGTTGGGTCAGCAACCCTATATCATAGCATTTTGCAAATACTGACATTCCCTTCCATGTCTGCAAAGCGTGGCCCTCGCTCATAAGCCTAAATAATTGTTTGGTTCCCAGGAACCAAAAGCTGGTACTGAATAGTAATAATCACTTGCCAGGAGCCTATTGACCAGGAGGACTGCCTGCTGCCTGTAACTCCTGGTAACAGGGAGCCCTTCTGAGAGCCATCCTTGCACTGGCCACACAATGAGACGGTGGTGCCTCTTTGTCTCTTGAAGCGTTTTGTACTGGGTCTCTAAGACAGTAGCTGCCAGAACTGAAGCCAAGCCTGGCAACTCAAACAGCAAGAGGCCTGAGTTAACTTGGCCAGCTCAGAATCTAGCTGTGCATGCATGGGGCTTGCTTCTATAGCCACTGTAAAATTCTCCTTTCACTGGCTACTTCACTTTCCCCTGAAGCCCTGAGCCCTCTCTCCTCCCCTTCACCACCCAACTCAGCCATTCCTGGCCCCTTGCCCTCCTGTGTTCAGGGTCCCTTTTAAAGCACTATTAGGTGTCTGGATGGTTTATGGATCTCTGGGCTTCTGACTCCATGTACTGCATTACTGTAAAAGCTGGACCATCAGACGCGATGGCAGAGGGGAAAGTCGGAGGGTGCAGTGTGTGTGTTTAGTTTTGAATGCGAGAATGTATTACACCAAATGGATGGAAATGCTACGCCGGCAATTTTTACTTCTTTATAGGTGTCTGATTTTTAAAAATCAATTAGCATGTTTTTACTTATATTAACTCACATAGCCTCAAGATCTTCAGTCTTTTGGAATCACCACTACTCTAGTAGCCAGTTAAACTTGCTCAAGCCTCCATCCCATGTGCCATGGCCATTTATCGCCCTTCCCACGATTTCTGAGGGATCCCAAAAGGTTTCACATTCTCCTGGTCTACAAACTCAAATTCCTAATCCTTCTGAATTCCTGATCTTTTCTTGTTGCCTGCCTTTGAGTAACAATTTTGTGTTCTCTTTGATTTTCTAAAGCTCCACTCACATAAGGTTTTACATGTGACAGACTCTTTTTTTTTTTTAAACATCTTTATTGGGGTATAATTGCTTTACAATTGTGCGTTAGTTTCTGCTTTATAACAAAGTGAATCAGTTATACATATACATATGTTCCTATCTCTTCCCTCTTGCATCTCCCTCCCTCCCACCCTCCCTATCCCACCCCTCCAGGCGGTCACAAAGCACCGAGCTGATATCCCTGTGTGACAGACTCTTTTTTCTAAAGGTCTGAGGATAACTAAGGGGTCTATAGGATGGTACGGAGCAGGGAACAACCTACAGTGGAATTTTAGACCAATGGGATCTTACAGGCCTGGACCATCCCCACCACAAGGATGTCAGTGGCCAGCCTATCCTTGAGCCCCAGCATCTGCCATTCCTTGGACCTGCTCTCTTTCTTACTATCTCCTTTCTAGATCTTTCTCCCATCCCAGGGCCTTGGAGACTCTCTCTACCTGATTGCCAGGACAAAACTGGTGACCTTTTCAGAGTAATCTAGCCCTCTTTGGTTTCCATTTTCATCCATTTAGACTATCCCATTCATAACCAATGAGACCTAGGAAATTTCCCACTGACTCCTGGGATTTTTTTTCCCCTTAATAAAAATAGTCACAAAAAAACGAAAGAAGAAATTCACTAAGTCTTTTTCCTTCCTTAAGTCATCACCTTCTTGAGCTCACTGGTAAGGTTGGCGTGTTCTAACGTGCCCAGCAGGGAAGGCCTGGAAGACACGGGAAGGCAGTGTCCTCTGCTAATAGGCGGGAATGTCAGCTCTTCTTCTCCTCCCATTTTACCAGGCCTTCCTTTCCAGGGGCAGTCACCTCCAGGGCTCCTGGGGACTGCTCTGTAACAAGCAGGGTTCTGTTTCTGTTTCTAATGGAAGACTGGCATTCAACCCACAGGAAGGAGATATTAATCACCACAAATGGATGCAGATTGCCCCTCTGAGCTTTGTAAATTCCACACCACCTCTTGTTTCACTGCTGTGGGCCTCGGTTTTCAGCGCGCCCTGCCAGAAATGAAAACCTTTCATCAGTGGAGAAGCGGGGCCTGGCTGCCTCTGTGTTTGGGCTACAGAACTGAGGTGGAAAGTGTTATTTTAGGGTGTTGCCAAGAGCGAGAGCTGTGATTCGAGCAGCAAACTCAATTACGCTCACTTTTTCACTTTTTGAAAATAAGAAATAATGTTTTAGGTCCAAATTTACCCTGTTGATATTTTATTTATTTATTTGGGTCAGGAGAGGTAATTTAAGTTAAATTCATTCAGTGGACTTTGAGTTATGGGAAGAGGAAAAATAAACTTTCTGTTACCAGTGGGATTTTGTGTGTAAACACACACGCACGTATGCACACACAGATGCAACACACACACGCAGCTACAACAAGTCAAACAGAGACACATAGCTAGTCATTTAGGACAAAAACTCACTCTGTAAGCTGCAAGAGAAGGTTATTTAAAATAATAGAAATAGAGGCAATTTCAATATAAATTTTCAAACATTTTCCCACAAGATAAAAATCAAAGTAAAACAAAGTGGTATTATATATGGCTAGGATAACTGGAAACTTGGCCTTTTAGTCAACAGGTCATTTGTAAGGACCTACTGTACGCCAGGTCCTATGTAGGCTCTGTTTCTACTGAGAGATGAAAAATACAGACCTCAACTGACTTGCCTTCAGTCCTGGGGACAGGACGAGGGAATGTTTGGGATATTACATGAGAGGTTGGCAGTAGGGGGCAAGTGAACCAAGGAGAAGCTTACAGGGAGAATGACCAGAAGTTGCCTGAATCAATAGAATAAGAAAGAAAAACAGACGCCTATAAGGTGTCATCAACTGATGAGAAAATTTTAAATATTAAAAAGCATTTATTTGAATGAATGAATAACAAAGAAGAGCCAGTTCTTAAGACGGGTAGAGTGGGGCACCCATCTGCTGGGACAGGCCCCTTTCTGAGACAAAGGCAGGGTATCCGCTCACAAACAATGTGACTTCTCAGAAAGGTCCCATGCGGCCCTGTGATTCCAGGACATTTCCCTAACTACTCATAAATGTGTTCTTTCCAGCCATTAAAAGAAATGCAGAAGATTGGGGGCAGGGGGGATGAAATACAGAAATCTTGAGCCTTGAAATCTTTTGGGATGGAGGAATCGTATGTATAAACAAGAAGTCACAGCTGAGCAATGACATGCCGTGTCATACGTGCACAAGAGAAACAATATTCCTGAAAAGCAAAACTGTGGGCAGACAGTTCTGGCAAGATCTGAGTTGCAGGAACTCATTTCTCGCATCCAATAAGTGCTTTAGGCTTGAGCTATGGGGACAGCCTCGTCTGATCTGACAACGTAGCCTGTCACCATCTGACGGAAGCAGGCTGACATTTGAAGGTTTTGTGACTTGATATTATCCATCCCTTTCTCTTCCGTGTTTTCAGCTTGCTGTGAGTTGGCAAACCGTGAATGTGACGTTAGTTTCCCAGGGCTGCTGTAACAAATGACCACAAACCTGGTGGCTTAAAACAGCGGAAATGTATTCTCTCACAGTTCTGGAGGTGAGACGTCCAAAATCAAGGTGTCAGCAGGACCATACTCCCTCTGGAAGCTCTGGGACAGAATCCATTCCTTGCCTCTTCTAGCTTCTGGTGGCTGCCCTGCCATCCTTGGCTTGTAGCTGCATCACTCTGGTCTGTGTCTCTGTCTTCCCATCCGAGCCTCTTCCTCTGGGTGTATGTTATAAGGACACTTGTCATTGGATTTATGGCCCAATGACAGATAATCCAGGGTGATCTCCCCCTCTCAAGATCCTTAATAACATATGCAAAGACCCTTTTTCCAAATAAGATCACATTTTCAGGTTTGGGGGGTCAGGATGTGGATTTATCTGGGGGTCACCTTTCAGGCCACTACGTACACCATCACATAATTGTCCACGGGTGCTGGTAAATCTTTCAAAGAGGCTGACTTGAAGGGGATTCTGCAAGAAACAGAGGGCACACAATGCAGCAAATTTCTTCTGGAGGTAGGATGACAGTGGTTCCTAATGTGAGCAGCAAGATAGGGGCCACACTTTAAAGAGCATCTTGGTTTTTCTCTCAGTCTTTGGCCATGACTCCTCACCCTTCAAGCGTCTGTCTGCTAAAAGTCAGAAGTATCTCCGCTAAATTGAAATCCACAGTCTCTCAGCTATGAAACCATTTCAACTCGGCCTGCACAAGCCTCCCTCCCTGACTCCCATCCCAGAGAGGAAAGGATTTAGCAGCTGGCGTGTTTTTCAAATGTCAGAGGCTTCCTTTTTCTCAAGAATGGGTGTGTAGCTGGGGTGAGTGAAGCCACTTCATGCTGCATTAGGCATTGTACACTAAAGAGAAGCTGATAGGAGAAGAATTAATTACAGTTTAACAATAATAATAAAAAGCAAAGCCAGAGATTGAAATGAAATAACCAGGGGAACAAATGGGTTTCTGGGAAGAATGGTGTCTATTCACCATGGAGAATTTATATGTAGAATAAATGCTGGGAATTGGAACACAGAAGAGACAATCAAAGGCCTGAGGAGGCTCCAGCAAGCTGGGGCTGCTTTCTATTGAATTGTCTCATTAGCTGGCTGGAGGTATAAATAAATTCCTCCAGTGTCTTTGTTGTCTGACAAGATGGAAAGCAGATTGAGTCTTGATCGGGCAGGGGGTGGGGGATTTGGGGAGAGGGAGGGTGACCCTGACAGCCCTTGGAACCGAGGGAAGGGCTGGGAAGGAGTCTGCAGGGAGAAAAGACTAGCCAGCAGACGGACGAAGGTGTCTGCTTCCTTTCATGGTAGAGGCAACCGGCAGTGGGCGGCACTGAGGGCCAGGGCGGGGCTAGGATTCCCGGAGCCCAGAGGCTTTGTTCTCAGGCCAGACACAGGGCTTTATCACGGCAAACCCCACTTTACATCACCACAGCTTACACTGGGAGCAACACTCGGAGCCACAAAGCCTTCCTCTGGGTGCCCTCAGCCACCACCTTCAATCACAGAACCCTCCATCCACTGCCGTGTGTGCTTGTTTGCAAGGAGTGTTATGCGAAACTTGTTACAGTGAATAGAAGTACCAACATTTGTGAATAATTAATATTTTTAAAAAATAAGAGGATACTGGGAAGGTGGCAGAGGTGGCAACATAGTTGCTATTTTAGTAACAGCTTTATTGAGATATAATTCACATACCATACTGCATGATTGTACTACATACCATACCGCATTCAGAGTTGTACAACCGGCACCACAATCGATTTAGAACATTTTCATCACCCCAGAACGAAACCCCGTGCCCATTAGCAGTCACACTTCAGCCCCCCCGCCCCCCCCCGCGCTGCTTTCCCTAGCCTTAGGCAACCACTAATCTACTCTCTGTCTCTATAGATTTGCCTATTCTGGACATTTCATATAAATGGAATTTTACAATATCTGTCCTTTTGTGTCTGGCTTATTTTACTTAGCATAATGCCTTCAAAGTTCACCCACGTTGTAACATGGTTCAGAATTTCCTTCCTTTTTAAAGCTAAATAATATTCTATTGTATGTATATAGTACATTTTGTTTTTCCACTAATCTGTTGATGGGCATTTGTGTTGTTTCTACCTTTTGGATATTATGAATAATGCTGCTGTAAACGTTCGTGTACATGTTTTTGTGTGGACATATGTTTTCATTTCTCTTGGGTATATACCCAGGAGTAGAATTGCTGGGTTACATGGTACCTCTATGTTTAACATTTTGAAGAACTGCCCGATTGTTTGCCAAAGTAGCAGCGGCATAATTTTTGAACTCCTCAGTTTCCTCCATAAGAAGAGACAGAACATGGGAATTCCCTGGCAGTTCAGTGGTTAGGACTCTGCGCTTTCACTGCCAAGGTCCCAGGTTCAATCCCTGGTTGGGGAGCTGAGATCCCACAAGCCGTGAGGCAAGGCCAAAAAAAAAAAAAACAAAGGAGAGACAGAACAGAAAGGACAGCAAAACAAAAAGCCCACAAACATCAACAAAAATGGTTCTGAAAGTGGGGTCTCCAAACCAGAAGTATCTGTATCACCTGTGAATTTATTGGAAATGCAGATCCCAGAGGCCACACTAGACCTCTGCATCTGTGTTTCAACAAGCCCTCCAGGCATCTGGTGATGCTGCTTCTCAAGTTCAAGAACCACTGATCTACAACTGAACTGGGTGACAAGGTATCATAAAAAACTCCAAAGTACAAGCAGGTGGGTACAAGCTACTTATAGCTGCAAGATCACGTGATTTTGGCAATTAGGTGGGAGGAAGGTGAGAAAAGGAAATGGTCCAGTAGCCCTGAGAACCAGGGAGCCACAGATTGCCTTGGGAATCTTGGTCGCCCAACCTGAGAGCATCAGCCAGAAGCTGGAGGAAGTTCAGAGTCCCCAATTTGCATGTGAGTGCAGGAGGATCTCAGGAGGTGGAAGGTGCTGGAAGAGTCCCGGCTTTCTGAATGTTCTTAGCTAACAAACCAAAGTTTCTTCTAGGGTACCTGCTGGGAGTAGAATTTAAATTGAGTATAACAGGGATGAAAAAAGAGAGAGAGGGGATTCATGTAGACGTGAGAGAGAAGAGCAGTGGAGACACAGCTGAGAAAATACTTGGAGAAAGAAAGAGGTCGATTGATTGATTTTCACGAGATTTAATCATGTTGTGAAAACAGTGAAGGAGAACTTACAAGGTAGTGAACCTAGGAAAGTTATCCTAGCCTACCTTTCCCTCCTAAAGGTACAAAAATTTCTCTCATTAAAATGAGCAATAGAGGGGCTTCCCTGGTGGCGCAGTGGTTGAGGGTCCGCCTGCAGATGCAGGGGACACGGGTTCGTGCCCCGGTCCGGGAGGATCCCACATGCCGCGGAGCGGCTGGGCCCGTGAGCCATGGCCGCTGAGCCTGTGCGTCCGGAGCCTGTGCTCCGCAACGGGAGACGCCAGGGCAGTGAGAGGCCCGCGTACTGCAAAAAAAAAAAAATGAGCAATAGAAAATGATCGTGAACAAATCCTCCACCAAGTCACTCTAAGAGAAAAGAAAATAAGGGGCATAATACTGTCTCTGCAGATGACAAAGGCATGCTAGAAAGACATGCCCACAAAACAGATAAACCTTGTAACCTAATATATGAAATGAACTAAAATAAATTAAGAAAAATGATGTTATGAAAGAATAGTCCTAATACTATTAGATTCTAATAAGCTTGGAAACACTTAGAGATGAGGTAATTGAGAAGGGAAAGGTTTGAAAAGAGAAGTGACAGAACCCAGAAAAGAATAAGAAATAAAAAACAATTTTGTAAATGAAGATTAAAATGGAAGGGACACGTTCCAGCTATCTACTGATACATAATGAATTACCCCAAAATTTAGTGGAAGAAAACAATAATTGTATGGGGATCATGGATTCTAGCCTTAGCTGGGATGACTTGAATGGCTGTAGGCTGAGACAGCTGGGAGTTGAAGGTCTACTTCCAAGACGGCTTCTTCAGTTTCATCTCTGGCACTTGGGCTTGGCTGGCTGGAGGGCAGGTTCAGCTACGCCTGGCCGCTGGAGTGCTGACAGGTGGCCTGTCCTGCATAGCCTTCTTAGGGTAGTCAGGTTTTATACATAACGGCTCAAGTTTCCAAGAGTGAATGTCCCAAAGACCAAGGCAGACTAGCTGGGACTTTTCTGACCTAGCCTTGGAAGTCACATAGCATCTCTTCCACTGTCCTCTATCAGTCAGCACTGTCACAGACCCACCCAAATTGAAGGGAGGAGACATAGATTCTATCTCTTGTTGGGAAGAGTGTCAAAGAATTTTTGTCTGTTTTTCTCAGCTTTATTAAAGTATAATCTGCATACAATAAAATTCATCCATTATAATCATGCCGTTGGATGACTTGGGATGATCATATATAGTCTTGTAACCACCAGCACAGTGAAGATACAGAACAATTCCCTCACCTTAAAATGTTTTCTCACGGCTCTCTGTGGCCATGTTTGAAAGCCACCACAGAATCTAAATATGACTGAACACTAGTTGCAAAGGATCAAAGATTTTTAAATAAAAAAGAAATGAAGAAGGTGAAAAATGATTCAAGAGAAGATGGTGTGTGTACACACATTAGGCAATGAAGACCTATTGCATGTGGAATAGAAATCCTGAAGATGAAGACTTAAAGCAACAGAATGAAACAAATACAAAGATATTTAAATGAAGAAAGTTTTTCTGAAATAAGACTTGAAAGTTCATAGTGAAAGGTCCATCTCACATCTGGGAAAATCAGCCTACAACAACCAATATTCTAGTAAAATTGCAGACAATGACAATCAGAAGAAGAAAATCCTGGTTAAAAAAAAAAAAAAAAAGTCATTTCATTTTGTTTGTGAGACCACTTGGGGGTCATCTGGGATAATAATTCCTTGCAAGGGGTGGGGAGATGGTATTTCTATGTAAAAAATGTAAAACCAAGTCCAAGTTTCTTATAGGTTCAGGAACACAGAGGCATCGTGTTATGTCCTCCAGGAAGCAGACATCAATAGAGAAGGGGGTCATCTGGGATAATAATTCCTTGCAAGGGGTGGGGAGATGGTATTTCTATGTAAAAAATGTAAAACCAAGTCCAAGTTTCTTATAGGTTCAGGAACACAGAGGCATCGTGTTATGTCCTCCAGGAAGCAGACATCAATAGAGATTTTTGGAGTGATACCTGTAAAGAGTAAAGAATAAAGGGGGAGAAAGAGGAGGCAGGGAAAGCTTCATGTTGCCATGCCAGTCTAACACCTGTGGAAGGAGAGGGGAAGAGGAATGGCTGGGTGGAAGAGTCTCAGACTTCGGGGAAGCTTTGAGAAAGCTGTCAGCCCAAAAGGGAGCTCTAGCACCAAGGGCGCCCAACAGGACTTCAACGTGGGACAGCAAGAGTGGGAATTAGTACACCCTCCATGCTAGGTCATTGCCAGGGGCTGCCCAGGAAGTGCACCTAGAGCTTGGGGCAAAAGGTCCAGTGAATCCCCAAGGCACTAGAGCCAGAGGCTGTCAGCTAACTGCACTTATAATGATATCAAGTTCTTTCTTGAAGGGAGATCCAAGTGGCACACCTCCATGGCCGCCACAAGAGGTTTTAGCAACATTTCCATCAACAAAGGTTATGATACTTTTAAATTAAAGCACGTGTATCATAATCATTTCATACATGTAGAAAATTATAAAAAGAAAAGGAAATTATTGTTATCCCACTAGAGGTTTTCTATCTATAACATATAAAAATAAGGTCATGCTCTACATACTGTTTTAAACTTTTTACACTGAAAATACATTACAAACATATTCACGTATTCATGTTCCCTTTTAATTTACATAAATCTGTGTATTTTCTAATGATGGCATAGTGCTCCTTTGTATGACTGTACCTTAATTTAAGTGGTTTCCTATGGATCAGCACACTTCAGATGTTTCAAGTTCTTTGTAACTGTAGACCTCATTGCAATGACAATCCTGGCACATGTGCTCTCTTCTTGGAGATCTCCAGGGATTCCAGAGCCTGCCTCAGTGGTTCTGTCTGATATTGCATCGTCTTGACAGGATGTTGCCCTACCCAGGGGCTCCCCTGAAACATTGCCAAGAGTGCAGGAGTGCAAAAATAAGGACCCCCAAGAGAAAGGCAACTGTGTCAGGTGGCTCTGAGAGCCCTTGTGGTACAAAGAGCCAGGTCCAGTATCATGGGAAACCAGATTCCTTTCCTCCTGATATGTTTCTGCCAAGGATCATGGCTCTATTGGGCTGTTTATTTTATTTTGCTGTCTTGTTTTATATCCACCTGCTGCTTTCAGAGATTTGGTTCCCCCAGTTCCAATGAGAATTAGGGGAAGAAAATCCTCAGAGGTAGAGGGCCATTGGCAGCCTTCGTAAGAGTGGCTTTCCCAGCTTTTACCTGGGAACAACCTCCATCTAAGCCCAGCATGAATGATCACAGTATCTTCAGCTTCCACGGCAATTTGCAGGTTAGCTCCCCTGGGGAGCCCAAAAGATTCTACTTCTGTTCCTCCAATCCTCTCAGGTACCAGGGCAGAACCCAGCCGAGGTACCAGCAGAGGCTGGTGGTTGGTACACCTGAAGCTGGAGATCAAAAGCCACAGAGAGCTAGAAAGAGAATACAAACCAGACTCTTTGTTTTCTTACAAGTGAACTTCATTTCTGTATCAAGCACCATTCTACCGCTCTGACGATTTTCTCCTGAATCATTTCAGGGGTTCCCCCTCCCCTTCTTCCTGGCGTTGGAAGTAAGTTCTTGGGCTTACAGAGCATCAAGTGGGAGAGTTCTTACCCGTTCTCAGTCTTTGTTGTATGTCCACCAACATCTGCTGAGCTGAGCATCACCCCTGGTAACGCCACACAGACGTCTGCCAAGACTTGTACACACCCCATCTGCCGGGCAGGCCACAGTCCGTGCTGGTCACTCTGCATCCTTCTCTTCCTTCTTTCCTGGATTTCTAAGTTTTCTGCCTAAACATGTGCTGCTTTTGAAATTAGAGGGAAAAGTTATTAAAATACTGTTATTTAAATGTATCTTTAGTATTGCCGAATGTTGCTTTTCTGTCTTAAAAGTGTACTTCTGGGGTGGGAAACGGGCAGGGTTTAGAATAAGCTCTAGATAAAGGTCATCACTTGAAAGCAAAACTAGGACAGTTCAACCTGTGATAGATGTAAAGCAAACCCACCTTAAGATGTGTTTATTAAGATGTGTTGCTGGGGATTCCTGAGTGAAGCCCTGGTTCCATGGAGGAGCCCTGGAGTTACATGTAGGAAGGTGTGACCGGAATGTGACTGAAAGCAAACAAAACTGCCCTGCCTGTGATTTTCTGGCCCACCCGGCTGAAGCAGGGCTGTGTTATAGGGCAATGAACCCAATGCAGGCTGGATCGAAGGAGCACACAGCCTTCCAGGAGAACCCTGACTAGGAATATGCAGATATACAAATGTACTCCCTCCTTCCACTCCCTCCAAACGGATTCCTAGTTTTGAGAAAATGGTTACTGTAGCCAAGAAAACATTTCTGCTCTGTGTGTCTGACATTGTCCAGAGAAGGAGATGCTCTGGCCAGCCCTCACAAATGTCCTGGTTTTCTTGGCTGGCCCTAGTGTGGAAATGGGTCTTTAGACTAGTGGAGTTTGATGATGCCACTGTCCATTAAGATAAGCCTATCTGTTACAAAACTTTCTAGAAAGCAATAATGGCAAGTTGTATCGAGAGCCTTTAATAAGTCTATACACTTTGATCCAGCAAATCCACTTCTAATAACTGTCAGAAATTCAAACAGCTTTACACACAATGGTGTACGTTAAGGTGTCACCCAGAGTGGTAACAAATGAAAACCTTAGTGTTTGACAATAAGGGAAGAAGGTTAAGTAATTGTATACCCATATGTTGGACTAGCATGGAGCCATTACAAGTGATTTTCAGATAATTGTATTGGCAGTGGGAAATGGTCATAGTATGGTAAGCTTAAGGATTAGGATTCAGAGCTGTGTATCTAATATTATTTTAATTTTATAAAATGATTACATGCATATTCCTAAGTAAAATATTAGAAATATATCAACCCTTTAGGTATTCATAGCTGGTGATCTTTATTTTCTTCTTTGTATCCCTCACCAAAGAGACAGCTTTTTGTTGTTTATAAAAATAATTGGATAAAGCAATTATACTCCAATAAAGATGTTAACAAAATAATAATTGGATCTATTTGTTATTCTACCAAGCTCACCAATTTATCTTATGACAGTAATGTGGAATTCAGAGGTATAGTAGAAAAGGCACATATCCAGCTAGCTGCAGGTTTTAGGCAAGTCACTTCATTTCTCTATACCTGAGTTTCTTCATCTGTATGATGGGAATGATAATATTTACCTCCCATGGCTATTTTGATTATTTAATAAGGGGAATATAAAGTGATGAGTACATATTAAGTGTTCAATAAATATTGGGTTTTTCTCCTGCTTCCCCCCTCCCCACTCCTATTTTCATTTTTACCAATAAGAAGTAATAAAAAGAATGTGAGTATTCAGATCTATGTACCATTCTATTATTCATTATAAATTAATTGGATGGCCTGATAGTTGTGGTTTTTAAAAGCACATGTTTCAGAAAGGAGGAAAATCTCTGTGTTTGAGGAAGATGGCAGGTAACAAGGGGAGGTTTCAGAGAGAACACAGATGTTCTTAACTTCTATTTTCATCTGTCTCTCTATCAAGGAGAAATGCCATCAAACAAGATTGGAGGAAACTGAAGGCCAAGACAGGCGCACAGATAGTGGGAAACTACTTTAACCAAATATACAAATTGGACTCTGCCTCACTCTTGGCTGCAACATGAAAAGAAAAGTTGCATTTCATGGGAGGCCACTGTTCAAATATTGCATAAGTGTCTTTGATCTGGTAGAATTTTTCTTGAACCCCTTAAAACCACACTGAGAGCACTGAGAGTGGGGGGGCAGAGAGGGGAGAGGATTTGGGAGAAAGAGGTCTTTGGAGAGAATGGTTTGCGTCCTGTGGGTACTTCCCCTTCAATGAGAAAGAGACAGAGAGAGAGGCTTCAAAGGAGAGCAGTTGGAAGGCAGAGGCTGAGGACGGGACACAGGAAATTGGGGTCTGACTCCTGCCTGAAAAATCTAAAGAATGAGAAGCACACCATTGTAAAGCAATTATACTCCAGTAAAGATGTAAAAAACAAACAAACAGAAAAGAATGAGAAGGCTTGCAGCACTTGCCAGGCTCAGGGAGTGAAGAGCTAGTTTACAGAAGTACAAGAGAAGAGCTTCCCTACCCTCAAGATTTCTCAGCACTGCCCCACCCCAGAGGAGTCAGAATTCCAGGTTAGTACGCCGAAGGAGGAGGAAAGGGTAAAAAAAAAAAAAAAAAAAAAAAAATTTGCCTAACACACAGTTTGACCAGCTGTAAGCTTCCTGTCTGCAGTAGGCCCAGGCTGATGAGGAAGATTTAACTTGCAACAAAGGTCACAGTTCTGCTCCTTATGTAGAGGAGACTTCTGTATCTAAATGGAGACCGTATTTGGTGACTTAAAGTGATTATAGAACTTTCATTTATCATGAGTGATCAGAAAAGTCACGGGACTGACAAATTTTCATCCACAAACAGCAGAAGGATATCCCCCACCGGAATAATTTTAAGAAACAGATGGAGATGAAATAAAGTTGCTTTCTGCTTATACCCCAGAAGTTCACTTGGACCGAATACACTACCTAGCTTGCTTAAATGAGTTTAAGTCAGCTGGTCCAGAAAAACGACCTTCCAGATGGCCACAAGAGTCACCTGCAAAATCTTTGCGATGTCCTGGAAAATGGAGAGCATAGCCAAAAAATGAAAACGTCCTGATTTTTAAATGGGGCGAGAGATGAAATTGACAACCTGGCTGATGAGTGCCACCAGCGCCAACACAAATCTTGACAGGATTACTAAACAGGTGGTTTTCTGAGTACTTTAAAAAAGAAAGTGTTTTTGCCAGGAGCGAGTATGGAGTCACTAAGCATAAGTCTAACCTGGTTTCTTTTTTGTATGAATTATTAGATTAGTGGCTCAGGAGGATGTCATAGACTCAGTGTCTTATTTCTGCGAGGCCTTTTACTAAATCCCTCCTGATTCTCTTGTGCAAAGGTAGAGACCTGTCCGTGGGGACTGAGAAGTAGATTTATAGTTGGTTGAACAATCGCTCTGCAGGAGTGTTGATGAATGAATCCCTGTCATCCAGGAGAGGGGTCTCCGGAGGCACTCCAGTGGGCTTTGTTCGGGCTCTTGTCCGGGTTAATATTTTTTATTAATAACTTGGAAGATGACATAGAAGTCAATTTTATCAAAAGTGTGGGAGACACTAAGGCAGAAGAGATAGTGAACACACGTGAAAGACTATACATTTTTTAAAATTTGCAGTCATATCTGCTGACAGTTCGGCATTGAAAGTTGAAATAGTGGCAACCAGGGCAAAGCCTGCTGAGGGCTGATTCAAGCCATCTTTTCACCTTCTCCAACAAATGCTGACTTGCACAACCCGCTGACGCTGGGGGCCCTCTTGGTTACCTAGCTCCCTATGCCACCAGCCCCAGGGTCAGCCTCTATCTTATTCTTCTCGTTAACTTAATGACACCCCAGCCCCTCCCCACAAATGGGTCCCAACATTGACAGGCAAAGCCCACTGCTGCACTTGAGCTCCATCAAGACCTTCCCAGTTTAGGCCCCTGTCCTGACTCAGCCACGTTTTAACCCTCTGGGCATCCTGCCAGCTCATGGCCCATTATCAGTCCCCCAGAGCTCTGTGAACAGGACCAGGAATTCCTTTCCCTCCTTCCACCAAGTGTCTACTTGTTTCAACATCCTAATCCCATATATCCATGGGCATAAATATCTATGTACTTCCCACCGGTATGCAATCTCACAGGGATGAATGTCAATTCTGCATTGTTTAAAAAGTCAATTAAATTTGGGGGAGATTTGCCTTGACAAGACTCTACATTGAGCCTTTGGGCCAAATTGCCTAAGACCATTTTGCCTAAAGTCAATTTGCTTAAAGTTCCGGCTGTTGAAAATGTATATCTTTTTTTTTTTTTAAGATTTTCTTCTTTTGATATGGACCATTTTTAAAGTCTTTACTGAATTTGTCACAATATTGCTTCTGTTTTATGTCTTGGTTTTTTGTCTGCAAGGCATGTGGGATCTTAGCTCCCCGACAAGAGATCAAACCTACATCCCCTGCATTGGAAGGTGAAGTCTTAACCACTGGACCACCAGGAAAGTCCTGAAAATGTATATCTTAAGAGCACATTTGTGGCTCTTAAGAATAAAATCACTCTGTCTCTATACAGCATTTTGAGTGTTGGAAGACTCCTCCTATTGTAAATATTTTGTGAATTTGTAAGCAAATTTAAGGGACTTCTACTTTTTTTTTTTTTTTTTTTTGCAGTACGCGGGCCTCTCACTGTTGTGGTCTCTCCCGTTGCGGAGCACAGGCTCCGGACGTGCAGGCTCAGCGGCCATGGCTTACGGGCCCAGCCGCTCCGCAGCATGTGGGATCTTCCCGGACCGGGGCACGAACCCGTGTCCCCTGCATCAGCAGGCGGACTCTCAACCACTGCGCCACCAGGGAAGCCCGGGACTTCTACTTTTATGTCACATTTTTGTAAGTTATTTTTAAACTTACAGTATATCATTTGGCAGATTCTAATAATGTTCTATGCCTAGGTATAGACCCTAGAGAAACCAGCGTATTTTTACACAAAAAGACTTTTGTAACACGTATGAGCAAAAAAAGTTCATTCCTGTTTTATTCATAATAACCAAACACTGGAAATAACACAAGTATCCATCAACACAAGAATAAACAAATTCAGTTACATACATACAATGAATTACTACTTCATGCAACAACATGGATTAATCTCAAAAACATATTGAACAAAAGAAGCCAGGAAGGCATGGGTATGATTCCATGTGTATGAAGTTCAAGCAGAGGCAAAAATTAAAATATGGTGGAAGCATTGGTACAGTTCTTATCCGGGAGTAGGAATTGACTGGGAAGGAGCATAAAGGAATTTCCTGGGGTAAGGAAACGTTCTATGTCTCGATCTGGAAAGTGGCCACATATGCAAAAAGTCATACATACACTAAAAGTCATCAAGCTCTACTCTTAAGATTTGTGCATTTTACTAGGTGTGAATTAACACCTCACTAAATTATTGTTTATATTCCTTTATATTTCACATGTAAGTTTCCACTCAAAAGCACACCAAGTTTGAAAAATTTTACCTCTGGTTTGAAGTTTAGTGAAGTTTTTACATACTTTTGGGGGGTAAAATTTTAATTTCGAAGGAAAATTAGTACACCTTCAGGTTGGTACCTGTTTAGTGAGCTTCGCCTCATTTGAATGGTAGACATGTGCTACATCCCTCAGCATATTCAACTCCATGACAGTTTAATTTTCATAACATCTAATAGGAAAAGTCATGCCAGTTGATGGATCTGAACACACACGTCAGCACACAGCGTCCCGAGTTCAGGCAATTGTGGATATTTGCATCTGGGATTGAGCCACAAGCAGTTTTCCACAAATTGTCCTCAGTCTTCATGCCTTTGCCCAAAATAGACAGCTCTCACCCACCCACATCCCATGCTGATCCTAACGGATGGTTGGCAGGCACCAGCTGGTGTCCTGCGTCCATATTCCCGTTAGTTTGGAGCAAGGCCAGCCCAATGGGCAGGCTTTGAGTAACTCTAACTGCCTTGAGGTTGCCAGAGGAACGTAGGGGTTGAACTCCTTGTACCACCTCTCAGGGAACAGCTCTGCAGGCCCCATCTGCATGCCCATTCCAGGTCACTCAACTTCTCCTAGGATGAGAGACCCTTACAGAAGCAGCAGCCCAATCCCCCATCCTCTCTCCTTGACAGTAATGTCCAATACAGCCCACATGGAAGTAAAATCAGAATATTCCTCTGCAAATATCCCCTGGAAGTTTTGTTAATACATGAGTAGTGTTGCTATGGGCAATGCTTGGCAAAATCCCCAACTGGAGCCTGGGCCCCCGGTTCTGGCCATGTAACATTTTTTCCCCTTCTTAGGGGAAGGGAAGGTATTAATAGATTAGCCCTATTGTTTTTAAGCAAGGTAGACTGAGTCCCAGTGCTCTTTTTTGTAAGATGTCTGTCTGGGAGCCCTGAGGAGAATGGGCATTATCCCCTAATCCCTGGTTAGAGACCCTTTTGTGAAGGAATCCCATTGGCTTGCTCTTTTGTGCCATAAACAGATTAGGGAGAATCGTGTTCCTCTGTGTCCGAAATAAGGTAGAAGGAAGGTGTAAGTAGATTGCATCCTGAGCCGTAACATCTGGCCTGGAAGAGAAGAATGAGAGAAATAAGGACCGCCTCTCCCTTTTCTGGAAGAGTAGAAAACAGTGCGGATAATGCTTTCATTATTTTATTATGATTTGTTTTTTGATGGTACATTTGGTAAAGATTAAAGGGTTTTCGCCAGTCTCTCAAAACTCAGCTTGGCTTTGAGGAAGAAAGCCCCCAAGTTTAGCAGGCCCTGAAACAGATGTCTCTAGTGTCTTAGCTAATAAACCCACCAGGCTCTTGGGTGAGTGATCAGGCATATCAAAAAGGTTAGAAGCACAACCTCTGGAGTCAAACTGACCAAGGGTTGAATGCTGACCAGCCATTTTACCTCTAGTTTACAGGCCTCATCTACATCTCATGGTGTAGAGTTGATAACTACACCACCAGGTCATTATGAGAGTTAGATGATACATGTAAAGCATTAAGAAATAATAAGTCTTAATTACTGTTGTTCTCGCGATAACACACAGGAGGTGCTGCGCCCCATTTTGGGGGTTTGGAGATTTAAGAGGAAACATAAAGTGGGAAATAGTCTATGACAAAATGTCAGATCATGGGAGGTCTGGAAATCTTGAAATACGAGGAGCAGTTAAGGAAACTAAGGGTGTTTTCCTTGGAAGAGAAAGAATTGTCTACTTGAAGGGCTACATAGTATGCCAGTAGTGGCTAAACAGCCATCTGACAAGGATGTCCTGTGCCGGATGGCACCTTTCAGCTCTAAATGAAATTCTGATCCCCCAAAAGGCTCTGCCCTGAAAGCAGCAGAAATTGGTGGTGGCGGGGGGCAAAGGCTGTGAGGCATGGTTAGCAGCTGGTAATATCCAGGGCCCCCTGTTGGAAGATGCTGAGCAGACACAAGCCTGGCCCTCTGGCTGGGCCAGAAGGACCTGGGACCCGGAACAGCCCAGGGAGGGAAGCAGGTAGCGGTTTATCCCAATTGGACCAGAGAGGTCTTTTGGAAAGCTCCTAACACTATTCCTAGTATTTTGTCCAGTTTCAAGAGAGGCTACCTCAGGTCACCAAAGCACTCCTCCTGGGTGGAGTGGAGTTTGTTTCCTTGTGGTCTGGCCAGGAAGCGCCCAGCTGGGTGGCCAAGAGGCTGGCTGCCTTGGCTGGAAGGCTGAATGACTAGCCAACTGGTGCATCTCCAGGGAGCAGATTGATCCGCCTCGACTGGCCGGTCCTCCAGCCGCTGTCGCTGCCTGCAGAGCGTCCCCCTCCAGCCAGCTGCTTTTCTCATTGCGAGGCTTGTAAATGGTGTGATTTACGACTGTGCTCATCCATGCTGGCCCCCGGGTATACACGCTTTCCCTTCCAGGCTGGAAAGTGAATGATGAACTAATCACCCTGCTTCAAGTTCAATACGGAGCTGAGTGTTTGCAGATCTTTATTGTACTGTGCAAGCCAAGTCGAACCGCTCCATTTACACTCCTGATTCATTTAAGTTTGTACAATTCTGCCTGCTCCTGGGGAGTTGCCGCCTCGTGGCTTCTCGGTCTTGGAGAAAGCCTCACGTGTCCCTCCCAGCTGTCCTCTCCCCTAAGAGTGGATGCCAAAGACTCCTGGGAGCTCAGAGAAGCCAAGCCACTTCCTGAGAGACTGCTCTCTGGGATGTCTCATGTCCCAAATGGTGCTGTTTAGGGCATCTCTCAGCATCAACAGAGATAGCTGATGCCAGCTGGTGTGTGTAGCACAGAGACGGCACACAGGAAATGTTTGTTGAATGAAGGACCCTGGCTCCACAGACACAAAACTAATGTTCTGCAGTCAAAACAAACTAATGTTTATCAAAACTAATGGCTTGCAGTCATGGCTGTTCTGGTTTCTCTTTTCCCTTGTTCAGGTTCTGTAGGACTTTAGAGCAGAGTTTTCACTAGGTCTCAGATCTGTTGAGATCTGAGGTGGGGCAACTTCTTTCTCAAGTTCACTGGGAAGCAGTAGGATGTCAAGTCTGCGTTTGAAGATTTGGAGCTTTCCCAGCTTCGGCCACTTTTCTTCACCTCCCAGAAACCAAAGTCCTAAGCAGGTACCTTTATCCAGTGCTTGAATAAGAAAAGCAGTAGACCTCAGGGCTCTGGACAGAGAAGGCTGATCTGGGCTTCATCCTGATGGGCTCCAAGAAAGGGACACGTGTAGTCTGAAGACATATTCAGGTCAGACTGCAGCTGAGATGCTGCCTCATCCACTTCATGATCCAGCCTTCCCACTCTGCACACCCTGGTCCTACAGCCCAGCAGGACCCCCACACCCAAGCTTCTCTTTTGTGAAGCTTTTGTTCACATTGTTCTGTTCTCTGAGCCCTTGCTTCCTGCCCTGCTACTTGCTGGGGTGCCTTCTCCCCACCACTCCTCAAGAACTGCCTCTACAGCTATCCCTCCATGAAACCTCCAGGCTTTCTGATATCAGTGTGGTTTCTCTTCCTTTTGGTCTTAGCCACATTGGTGGCTTAGCATTTGGTCTAAATGCTCATCCCTCATTTAGACCTTCTCTAACTTTCCCTCATTCCCTTGTCTCCTGGCCAACTGGGCACGGCTTCTGCATTCTCGCTCTAGTCACTGGTAAAGTGTGAGGACAAGAAGGAGCTGAGGGCAGCCCCACAGCCACCATTAGGAACCTCATTACAGACCAGCCGTGACTGCCTTCTTTCATCCGCTAAACAAATCATTTACAGAGCCCCTGCTCTGCCCAGGCAACAATGAACATGGCTTCACCTCTTCTGGTTTCTCACTCCAGCCACATCAACTTTCTATATACCCTCAACTCCGCCTTGATCCCTCCTGCCCCAGGGCCTTGGTATATGTTCTTCTCTATGCCTGGAACATTCATACTCTCCTTCTCTCCTAGTTTATTCATTCTGATCTTTCAGAGCTCAACTCAAACACCAATTCTCCAAGGGAGACCATCCTGAAACCACCAACACCAGTGATCCTGTCTCTTGCCCCTTGGGCTGGATGTTTTCTCTGAAACTCTAATCACAACTCTAATTACAGTGATTAATTATGTAATCAGTTGTTTAATATTCACCCCACCCCGCCCTGAGATGTAAGTTCTCTGAGGGCAGGGCCATGTCTGCCTTGCTCACTGCTGTTTTTATTGTCTAGAACAGGACCTTATACACAGGAAGTGCTCAATAAGTACCATTTAAATAAATAAATACAATGTATAATGAAAGCCATTTAAAGGTCTCTTCTTACATTTCAATCTAGTAAACCTATCAATAGGAGAAATGTGGTCAGTGGGCATGATAGCCAGCCACTGGTGGTCTCCATTCCTCTTGCCATTCCAAATGTTAGTGATGGTGCTTTTCATCTTGCAAGATGTTGCTCACATAGAACACTGCAGGCAGAGTTGGAAACAGGAGTTGTCCTGGGAACAATGCCTACTGGGGATTAGAGTTTTTCATGCACTCCACCATAGAAGATCCAGGGGCTACATCTTATAAGATTCAGACAGACATGGGGTGAGCTGTGCATGTCCACCTGCCATCATCTGAAATCAAATGGAGTGTAGAGTAGGGGCATATGTAGAACTTATGAAAACATAAGATTGGTAGAATAGTATTTACTATAAGAATCAGAAAAGAATTAGAAAATCATTTGTCATCCTTAACAGGATGCAGAAAGACACAATGTCTATAAAACTGGAGTATTATCAGAGCCTAAGTGATCTAGGGGAAGGGAAATACCCACCTCCAGTTAGAGCTAGCCTCCCATGTGGGAGGCTAGAAATACACAAATCCAGCCACTTTAGCCATCCTCTCCCACCTAAAGAGGGGTACAAACTGAGAAACACTTGTGAAGCTCACAGTTCAGAGGCATACGCTCACTAAAAGACTGAACCCTAATCACAAGACTATAGAATGCTTCCCCTCCCCCACACCTCCCCACCACATTACTAAAGGCCTATGTTCAGCAGTTTCTTCTACCTGGTACATCATGTCCAGGTATCAAGAAAAAAAAATACAATACATAATAACAGGCAAAAAACACAATTTGAAGAGACAGAGCAAATGTCAGAACCAGTCCTGGCAGGGATGTTGGAATTATCAGACCAGGAATTTAAAACAACTATGATTAATACACTCAGGGCTCTGATGTATAAAGTAGACAGCATGCAAGAACACATGGACAATGTAAGCAGAGAGATGGATATCCTAAAAAAGAATCGAGGTAGAGATCAAAAACACTGTAATGGAAATGAAGAATGTCTTTGATGGGCTCATTATTAGACTGGACACAGCTGAGGAAAGAATCTCTGAGCTGGAAGATATATCAATAGAATGCTCCAAAACTGAAAAACAAAGAGAACAAAGACTGGGGGAAAAGCCAGAACAGAATATCCAAGGACCATGGGATAACTGTAAAGGTGTGACATACATGTAGTGGGGATACCAGAAGGAGAAGAAAGAGAGAAAGGAAGAGAAGAAATGTTTGAAACAATAATGACTGGGAATTTCTCCAAAGTAATGTCTATAAACCACAGATCCAATAAGCTTAGAGGACAATAAGCAAGATAAATGCTGAGGAATAAAAAACAAACCTAGGTATATCATTTTCAAACTAAAGAAAGTCAAAGACAAAGAAATTCCCTGAAAGAAGCCAGAGAGGGGAAAACATCTTACATACAGAGGAGCAAAGATAAGAATTACATCAGACTTCTCCTCAGAAACCTCTTATGCAAGCACTAAGAGAGTGCAGTAAAACATTTTTTTATTTTATTGAAGTATAATTGATTTACAATGTTGTGTTAATTTCTGCTGTACAGCAAAGTGACTCAGTTATATATATATTTTCTTTTTCGTGTTCTTTTCCATTATGGTTTATCACAGGACATTGAATATAGTTCCCTGTGCTATACAGTAGGACCTTGCTGGTTATCCATCCTATACGTAATAGTTTGCATCTGTTAATCCCAGACTCCCAATCCTTCCCTCCCCTACCCCTCCTCCCCCTTGGCAATCACAAGTCTGTTCTCTATGTCTGTGAGTCTGTTTCTGTTTTGTAGATATGTTCACTTGTGTGATATTTTAGATTCCACATGTAAGTGATATCATATGGTGTTTATCTTTCTATTTCTGACTTACTTCGCTTAGTATGATAATCTCTTGGTCCATCCATGTTGCTGCAAATAGCATTATTCCATTCTTTCTTATGGCCGAGTAATATACCATTGTATGTATATACCACATCTACCTTATCCATTCATCTGTCGATGGACATTTAGGTTCTTTCCATGTCTTGGCTATTGTAAATAGTGCTGCAATGAACATAGGGGTGCATGTATCTTTTTAAATTACAGTTTTCTCTGGATATATGCCCAGGAGTGGAATTGCTGGATCATATGACAACTCTATTTTTAGTTTTTTGAGGAACTTCCATACTGTTTTTCATATTGGCTGCAACAGTTTACATTCCCACCAACAGTGTAAGAGGGTTCCCTTCTCTCCACACCTTCTCCAGCATTTATTATTTGTAGACTTTTTAATGATGGCCATTCTGACTGGTGTGAGGTGATACGTCATTGTAGTTTTCATTTGCATCTCTCTAATTAGCGATGATGAGCATATTTTCACGTGCTTATTGGTCATCTGTGTCTTCTTTGGAGAAATGTCTATTCAGATCTTCTGCCCATATTTCTACTGGGTTTTTTGTTTTTGTTTTTTTTTTTTGCTATTGAATTGTATGAGCTGTTTGTTTATTTTTGAAATTAAGCCCTTATCAGTCACATCATTTGCAAATATTTTCTCCCAGTCCATAGGTTGTCTTTTCGTTTTGTGTATGGTTTCCTTTGCTGTGCCATAGCTTGTAAGCTTGATTAGGTCCCATTTGTTTATTTTGGGCTTTATTTCTATTGCCTTGGGAGACTGACTTAAGAAAACATTTGTGCGATTTATGTCAGAAA
The DNA here is from genome assembly GCF_003031525.2 of Neophocaena asiaeorientalis asiaeorientalis. Lineage (NCBI taxonomy): Eukaryota > Metazoa > Chordata > Mammalia > Artiodactyla > Phocoenidae > Neophocaena > Neophocaena asiaeorientalis. The sequence goes on from NW_020174938.1 coordinate 3,438,925, forward strand.
ATGTTTTGTCTATGTTCTCTTCTAGGAGTTTTATGGTGTCTTGTCTTATATTTAAGTCTTTAAGCCATTTTGAGTTTATTTTTGTGTATGGTGAGAGGGTGTGTTCTAATGTCATTAGTTTACATGTGGCTGTCCAACTTTCCCTACACCACTTACTGGAGAGACTGCCTTTTCCCCCTTGCCTCCTTTGTTAAAGATTAATTTTCCATAGGTCTGTGGGTTTATTTCTGGGCTCTCTTTTCTGTTCCATTTATCCGTAAGTCTGTTTTTGTGCCAATACCATGCTATCTTGATTACTGTAGCTTTGTAGTATTGTCTGAAGTCTGGAAGGGTGATGCTTCCTGCTTTGTTCTTTTTCCTCAGGGCTGCTTTGGCAATTCTGGGTCTTTTATGGATTTGTATAAATTTTAGGATTATTTTGTTCTAGTTCTTTAAAAAATGTCACTGGTAATTTGATAGGGATCACATTGAATCTGTAGATTGCTTTGGGTAGTATGGCCATTTTAACAATACTAATTCTTTTTTTTTTTTTAGTGTTGACTTTTTAAATTAATTTTTATTGGAGTATAGTTGCTTTCACAATATTAATTCTTAAGTGGAGTAAAATATTTAAAGTGTTGAGAGAAAAAAATCTCCATTCTAGAACTCTGTTTCCTGCAAAATTATCCTTCAGAAATGAAGGAGAAATAAAGACTTTTTCAGAGAAACTAAAATTAAGGGGATTTGTTGCCAATAGACCTGCCTTGCAAGAAACGTTAAAAGAAGTTTTTTTAGAGAATAGGTAAACAATATAGTTCAGAAATATGGATTTACTTAAAGAAAGGGAGAGCACTGAAGGAGAAGTAAGTGAAGATAAAATAAAAACTTATTTTTCTTGTTCTGAATTGATCTAAAAATAATAATTTGTTCAAAATAATAGCAACAATGTGTTTGAATATATATCTATATATATGCTTATGTATGTTTATACATAAATGAAATGAATGATGGCAATGATACAAGGGATGGGAGGGAGAAATTAGGACCCTTTCATTATTATAAGGTACTCATACTACCTGCGAAGCAGTAAAATGTTATTGAAAATGGACTTGTAAATGTGTATTACAAACTCTAGAGGTACCACCAAAAAAAAAGAGTTTTAAAAAACAAGTATAACTAATATGCTAAGAAAGGAGAGAAAATGGAATCATATGAAATGCTCAGTTAAAACTACAAGAGGCAGAAAAAGAGTGGAAGACAAAAATAGGAACAATAAACAAGGAGAATAAATAGAAAATAGTAACAAATATGGTAGATAGCAATCCAACTGTATCAATGATCACTTTGAACGTCAGTGGTCTAAATGCATCAATTAAAAGACAGATTGTCAGAGTCCATCAAAAAACAAGACCCAACTAGATGTTGTCTATAAGAAACCCAGTTTAAATATAAAGATACATATAGATTTTGTTTTTTATAAATTTATTTTATTTATTTATTTTTGGCTGTGTTGGGTCTTTGGTTGCTGTGTGCGGGCTTTCTCTAGTTGCGGCGAGCAGGAGCTACTCTTCTTTGTGGTGCTCGTGCTTCTCACTGCGGTGGCTTCTCTTGTTGTGGAGCGTGGGCTCTAGGCACATGGGCTTCAGTAGTTGTGGCTCATGGGCTCTAGAGTGCAGGATTAGTAGCTGTGGTGCACAGGCTTAGTTGTTCCATGACATGTGGGATCTTCCCGGACCAGGGCTCGAACCCGTGTCCCCTGCATTGGCAGGTGGATTCTTAACCTCTGCGCCACCAGGGAAGTCCCTAAAGACACATATAGATTTAAAGTAAATGGATGGAGGAAAATATACCATGCTAACAATAATCAAAAGAAAGCAACAATAGCCATATTAATTTCAGACATATCAGACTTCAGAGAAAGGAAAGTTATTTGGGATAAAAAGGGCATTACATAATGATAAAGAGATCAATTCTCCAAGAAGATGGTACCAAATTCTGGCAAGGATGTGGAGCAACAAAAAGTCTAATTCATTGCTGGTGGGAATGCAAAATGGTGCAGCTACTTTGGAAGACAGTTTGGCCGTTTCTTACAAAACTAAAATATTCTTTTTTTTTTACATGTTTTATCATTTTATTAGGAATAATTCCAGATGGGTTATGAATAAAACTTATTCATTGAGTTTGATGAGTTGTCCAAAAACTCTTAATGAAGACATGTTCCCCAATAAATGATAAAACATCAGCAGAATTATCATGTACTGGGCCAAGAGTCAGGCTGATACCAAAAGCAACATGCAACATAAAAAAGATACAATATAAAGGAAGACAATCTGCTGAGTATTAAAAATCATCTCAATATGAACTCTTTGCAACTAGCACAGAACTAATTAGCTATCAAATCCAAACCACACCAAGGTAAGCTTGGCTGATAGGAGCCAGGAATCAATAATGGGGGGAAATATAAGCTCCTCAGTGCAAAAGAACTGAATAGTGTTTTGGAGCATTTCCCTGGCTGGTACAAGCAGTATTCAAAACTCTTTTTGAAAAAAAAAAAAGTTTTTTTAGGGCTTCCCTGGTGGTGCAGTGGTTGGGAGTCTGCCTGCCGATGCGGGTGACACGGGTTCGTGCCCCGGTCCGGGAGGATCCCACATGCCGCGGGGTGGCTGGGCCCGTGAGCAGGAGAAAAATAAAGACAAATGGAATGCTACATTTTTTAAATCGGCAGACTGTCCCAGGAATGATAAAGGTATCAGTAAAGTAGCAAGGGGATAACTTTAAAACATTATTTGTTGTGGGCTCAAAAAAACATTCAAAATGGATTTATTTAAAGGTGTCACATTAGCTATGTCCAGGCATTTAGGCTTAAGGGAAGTAAAATTAAAAGAGGACACTTTTTTTCCCCAAGTTAAGAGAATCTCTTTAAAACCAAGCATATTGCTAAATGGCAACATTATACTTGGTAAACAATAATTGGCAACAAAATAAGTTTAAACGCTGTACTATTCTGCCCAAACCAGTCCCAGATACTGTTTAATAACCAAGATGCAAACTAATTTTGTTGTAACAAGCCTAGACCAATTCTATCAAACATGTCCTTGGTTAGATATCCAGTTTCATTTAACGTTTTGAAAGCTCATTTGACAGCCAGTCAAGTCCCTCATACAGACGGGTTCCTTGTGTAGCACAAGTGGCTTGAACATACCATGTTCTGTTACAAAGAGACCAAGGACCTAATTTATCTGTCATTTCACTAATGGCCATAGCATTCAGCAAATCCTGTTTGCCTGCAAAAAGCAGAAACATGGCATCTCGCAGCTCATCCTACTGAAGCATTTTCTGCAGCTCTTCTGCTCCTTCCTGAATTCTTTCACGATCATTGCTATCGACCACAAAAATAAGACCCTGGGTACTTTGGAAGTAATGCCTCCAGAGAGGCCTAATTTTATCTTGACCACCAACATCACATACTGTGAAACAAATGTTCTTATATTCTACTGTTTCCACATTAAAACCAATGATAGGAATGGTGGTGACTATCTCTCCTAACTTCAGTTTATACAGAATGATCGTCTTGCCAGCAGCATCCAATCCAGCCATCAAAATGCACATCTGCTTCTTGAAGAGACAGGAGAAGAGGGAGGAAATGGTGAAGCCCATGGTGGTAGTGGCACTTGTGAAGGGCAGGAGCAGAAGGGGTTTGGGGCGACCCCAGGCCTTCTTTCATGTTCCTGGCAAACTCAGGGAGGAAAGAGGAGCTGAGGGCCGCAGGGACGGCTCGCTAGCCAGTGTGCACGATGGAGCTCCCCTCTGGGACAGGAATTAGCAGGGTGATGGCCTGCTCGACGACTCTAAAATACTGTTATCATGTGATCTATCAGTCTCACTCCTTGGTATTTACCCCAATGAGTCGAAAACTCATGCCCACACAAAAACCTGCACACAGATATTTATAAACTTGGAAGCACCGAAATGTCCTTCAGTAGGTGAATGGATAAATAAACTGTGATACATCCAGACAATGGAATATTATTCAGTGCTAAAGAGAAAAGAGCTTATCAAGCCACAAAAAGACATGAAGGAAACTTCACTGCATGTTACTTTGTGAAAGAAGCCAATCTGAAAAGCCTACACACCGTATAATTCCAACTCTATGATATTCTGGAAAAGACAGAACTATGAAAGCAGTAAAAAGATCAGTGCTTGCCAGGGTTTGTTGGGTAGAGGGATGACTGGGTGGAGCACAGAGGCTTTTTAGGGCAGTGAAAGTATTCTACATAATAGAGTAATGGTGGGTACATGGCATTTTATATTTGCCTAAACGCATAGAATATACAACACAAACAGTGAACCCTAACGTAAACTGTGGGCTTTAGTTAATAATAACATATCAATATTGGTCCATCAATTGTAACAAATGTACCAGACTAATGCAAAATGCTAATCATTGGAGAAATTGGGGTTGGGAAGTGAGGGGAACTCTCTGTACTTTCTGCTCAATTTTTCTGTAAACCTAAAACGGCTTAACAGTTTTTAAAGTCTATTAACTAAAAAAAACAAGAACATCAACAACATGGAAGTAATGACATTAAATGATTGGCAAGTCATCTTAGATCCTGAATTCAGTTGAACTGCATGTACTCAGGGGCAGTCTATAAGCCGAAGGCAAAGCTAGACCCCCAAAGTGCTTCCTTGGTGAGTTTTCTGCTGTTTTAAGTTGCAGCCATGTCTGAACTCTGGTCTTGCCATTTCTCTACAACTTGCCCTGTTTGACAGCTTGAACAATCGCAGCTCTCTTCTGGCCCAGCACTTACTAACAGGGGTTGCATCCTTATGCTGTTGGTATCGTATGCTGAGAATATTACTAAACACATTTTTTATCTTTCCCTTTACAAAAATAGAGCTGCATAAAGTGACATAGCAATCATTTTCACAATTAGGGAACTCGAGTAGTCGAGAAGCTAATCAATTACACTGTACAGTGCTCAAAGGGCTCAGAAATTTGCAGGACCGGATACCTCTGGAAGTAGGAGTAAAGGCAGATCTGGAAAGAGAAAGGTAGTGAAAGTCAGCTAAAGGAACAGTTAGACTCCACCACCACCCCCACCACCTCCCCACCCCACCACCAACCATGCCCTCATCCATTTAGCTCAGCTAGGGAATAGCCCCTGCCTCACTCTGCAGAAAACTGTAGGTTTATTCTCTGGAGAGAACAAAACAAGTCCTAAGAAACACCACACTCAATTGAAGGCAGAGATTACATACTGGAAGTTGAAACATCCTGCTCTCTTCTCACACTTGGATTTCAGAATCCTAGAAACCATGCATGGCTTCTGGCAGGTTTCTATGGGGAATTTAACCAGTCTAAGAGGGGAAAAAAACCCTATTCAGTGAAGCCTCAGTTGACAAGTCTTTCACACTGGCCTGATTATCCAATCATCTTTTTAGTGCCCTACACCTTGAGCAGAGCATATGAAGACAACATCATTAATTACCAAGGAAACGTAAATCAAAACCATAATGAGGTAACATTACATACCACTAGAATGACTAAAATTAAAAGACTGTTTATACTAAGTGTTGGTAAAGATGCAGAGCAATTAGAACTCTCATACATTGCTGATGGGAATGTAGAAACGGCGCAACCACTTTGGGAAAACAGTTTGACAGTTTTTTTTCTATAAAGTTAAGAATATCCTTACCATAAACCCCAGCAATTCTACAACTTGGTATTTACCCAAGAGAAATGAAAACATTTGTCCATACAATACATTGTACACAAATATTCATAACTGCTTTATGCCTAATAGCTTCAACTGGAAACAAGCCAAATGTCCATCTCTAAATGAATGGATAAACAAATTGTGCTCTATTCATGTAATGGGATACTATTCAGCAATAAAAAAGGAAATAAACTACAGATTCATGCATCATTAATGAATCTCAGAAACATTACACATGAAGTCATTTGTATGGAATTCTAGAGCAAGCAAAACGAATCTATTGTGGCATAAAGCAGATCACTGTTTGACTAAGGTTGGAGTTGGGGGAATAATGACTATAAAGGGTACCGGGGGTGATGGAAATATTCTACATCTTGATTGTAGTGATGGTTACATGGGTATATACCCGTAAAGACATGTTAAAATTGGTACATTTATTGTATGTAAATTATACCAGTGGAATGAGAATATAAATTATATCTCATAAAGTTTACTTTTTAAAAAGCTTCAGGGCTTCCCTGGTGGCGCAGTGGTTGAGAGCCTGCCTGCCGATGCAGGGACCACGGGTTCGTGCCCTGGTCCGGGAAGATCCCACATGCCGCGGAGCGGCTGGGCCCGTGAGCCATGGCCGCTGAGCCTGTGCGTCGGGAGCCAGTGCTCCGCAACGGGAGAGGCCACAACAGTGAGAGGCCCGCGTACAGCAAAAAAAAAAAAAAAAGCTTCATTACATATTCAAGGATCATTGAACATTTGAGAAAAGCATTTAATATGGGAGAAAGAGGCCAAGAGAAATAACCAGAAAAAGTAAGCTGAAGAAAACAGACTGTGTATGGGCCAAAAAAAATTTTTTAATGAAAACTTACCATTAATATCCTGAGATATACTTTGCTTCAAATAAATGATACAACACCTACAAAATAAGAAAGATTGCTATAGTGAAAGAATATTCAGAGAACAAGAAAAGAGCTCTTACAAATTAAAAGTACAATAGCAAAAAAAGTTAACTGAATAGAAATGTTGGAAGATTATCTTTATTTTTTATATTGGAGTATATTTGATTTACAATGTTGTGTTAGTTTCAGGTGTACAGCAAAGCGATTTAGTTATACATATACGTATATCTATTCTTTTTCAGATTCTTTTCCCATATAGGTTATTACAGAATACTGAGTAGAGTTCCCTATGCTATACGTAGGCCCTTGTTGATTATCTATTTTATACATAGTACTGTGTATATGTTAATCCCAACCTCCTAATTTATCCCTCCCCCTAACTTTCCCCTTTGGTAACCATAAGTTTGTTTTCTAAGTCTGTGAGTCAGTTTCTATTTTGTAAATAAGTTCATCTGAATCATTTTTTTTTAGATTCCACATATAAGTGATATCATGTGGTATTTGTCTTTCTCTGTCTGACTTACTTCACTTAGTATGATAATCTCTAGGTCCAACCATGTTAATGCGAGTGGCATTGTTTCATTCTTTTTTATGACTAATATTCCATTGTATATATGTACCGCATCTTTCTTACCCATTCCTCTGTCGATGTACATTTAGGTTGCTTCCGTATCTTGGCTATTGTAAATAGTGCTACAATGAACATAGGGGTGCATGTATCTTTTCAAAGCATGGTTTTCTCTGGATATATGCCCAGGAGTGGGATTGCTGGGTCATATGGTAGCTCTATTTTTAGTTTTTTAAGGAACCTCCATACTGTTTTTCATAGTGGCTGCACCAATTTACATTCCCACCAACAGTGTAAGAGGGTTCCCTTTTGTCCACACCCTCTCCAGCATTTATTATTTGTAGACATTTTTATGATGGCCATCTGACTGGTGTGAGGTGATACCTCATTGTAATTTTGATTTGCATTTCTTTAATAATTAGCAATGTTGAGCATCTTTTCATGTGATTTTTGACCATCTGTATGTCTTCTTTGCAGAAATGTCTATTTAGATCTCCTGCCAATTTTTTGATTGGGTTGTTTGCTTTTTTGATATTGAGCTGCATGAGCTGTTTGTATATTTTGGAGATTAATCCCTTGTCAGTCGCATCATTCACAAATATTTTCTCCCATTCTGTGCATTGTCTTTTCATTTTGTTTATGGTTTCCTTTGCTGTACAAAAGCTTTTAAGTATAATTAGGTCCCATTTGTTTATTTTTGTTTTTATTTTCATTACTCTAGGAGGTGGATCCGAAAAGATACTGCAGCAATTTATGTCAAAGTGTGTTCTGCCTATGATTTCCTCTAAAATTTTATAGTATCCGGCCTTACATTTAGGTCTCTAATCCATTATGAGTTTATTTTTGTGTATGGTGTTAGGGAGTGTTCTAATTTCATTTTTTTAGATGTAGCTGTCTAGTTTTCACAGTACCACTTATTGAAGAGACTCTCTTTTCTCCATTGTGTATTCTTGCCTCCTTTGTCATAGGTTAATTGACCATAGGTGCGTTGATTTATTTCTGGGCTTTCTATCCTGTTCCATTGATCTGTATGTCTGTTTTTGTGCTGGTACCATACTCTTAATGACTGTAACCTTGTAGTACAGTCTGAAGTCAGGGAGCCTGATTCCGCCAGCTCTGTTTTTCTTTCTCAGGATTGCTTTGGCTATTTGGGGTCTTTTTCGTTTCCATACAAATTTTAAAGTTTTTTGTTCTAGTTCTGTGAAAAATGCCATTGGTAATTTGATAGAGATTACTTTGAATCTGTAGATTGCCGTGGGTCATATAGTCATTTTGACGATATTGATTCTTATGGAAGATTATTTTTTAAAAATCTTCCAGAGGGCTTTTCTGGTGGCACAGTGGTTGAGAGTCTGCCTGCCGATGCAGGGGACACGGGTTCGTGCCCCGGTCCGGGAAGATCCCACATGCCTCGGAGCAGCTGGGACCGTGAGCCATGGCTGCTGAGCCTGCGCGTCTGGAGCCTGAGCCTGCGCGTCTGGAGCCTGTGCTCCGCAACGGGAGAGGCCACAACAGTGAGAGGCCCGCGTACCGAAA
>NW_020174938.1:3447686-3466911 GCF_003031525.2 Neophocaena asiaeorientalis asiaeorientalis
AAAAAAAAAAAAAAAAAAAAAAAAAAAAAATCTTCCAGAAAGTGGGAGGGGGGAAAACACCTAAAAATATGGGAAATAGAAAAGAAAATCAAGACTCAGTTTGGGAGGTCTGTGGTATGAATTACAGAAAGAAAAATGGGAGGGAATCATCAAAGAAATAACTCAAGAAAAATTTTCAGAACTGGAGGGTAGGTGTTTCCAGGTCAAAAGAACCCTTTGAGTGTCTAATAGGTAAAAATAGAGCCACACCAAGGCATGTCATGATAAAATTTCAGAAACTAAAAATAAAGAGGAGATGTATCCAGAAAGGGGGAAAATGTCTTCATACAAATAATTAAGAATCAAAATTGCTTTTTAGGCTTCTTGATAGTAACATTAGAAGCTGGAAGACAGGGAATAATTCCTCCAAAATTCTGAGTTAAACTTGTATACCTGACCTAGAATCCTAATTCAAGTCAAATTGTCAATTAATGGTTGTTTTTTTAAGAAACTACTAGAGGTTGTGATTCATCAAAACAAAGGACTAAATATAGAAAGAGATGGGAATCAGGGACAAGGGGATCCAAAAAAGGTATGAGGGAACTCCCCAAGATAATGGTGAAGCGAACCAAGATCACATCTGTATCACAACCAGCCCATACCAGAGCAGTTTAGAAGGCTCCAGGGACAGGTACTTCCAGAAAGTGAAATTGAATGTACATCTGATGCATCTGGAGCAATCATGAGCAGATTTAGAGAATTGGTAGAGGATTTGGGGTTGAATTAGAGATAATAATACACACAAAGAAACTAAGCAAATGGAAAAATTAAGACAGTTAATTCCAGGGAAAGTAAAACCTTATGCAGGAAGGGAAAAGTCATCTTAATCATAGGACACTCATAGTTCGACCATGAATAGTACTTATATCACCATAATAATGTAAATATTGAGGTAACCAAATTTATGATATAAGTGCATTGAGAGCATAAGGAGATGGGAAATATTCATGCTTGTGAAAAATCTAGAAGTAGCAGCAGAAGCATGTTATTTAGTAATTCAGAGACAAATAGAATCAGTTAAAGAGTTGAAAGTATAATAGTTGCCTCTGGGAAGCAGGAAATTAAGGGAAGAAGAGATGAGTTTACAATTTTGTAATAAGCCACACAGAACTCTTAAACCTAAACACACAACACCTAGCTCCTTGGAGAAATGGCTGATCCCGAGGCTAGGACAGGGTGGGTACAAGATGAGCCTAGAACAGCTTGTTATTCCAGAAAGTAAGGAAGTACTTAGAGAATGCTGGGGTGTGTCACAAGGACATAAGAACCAGCTTGAAGGGATCCCCACTGGCCACATCTGGGACAGTCTGCCCAAAATACTTAAGTGCAGTAATGTGTTATAAACCATAGAAAAAATAAGGGTTTGTGAGCCTACACTGAAAACTGATAAATAACAAATAATAAATAAATACATAGGGGTGGGAGTCGGGGGGTGGTCTCGAATGTCAAGGAGGTCTCTTGAAGAATGTCAAGAGCCAGCTGGTGAATATGGAGGGAATTCTAGAGTTAGGAAAATCTTCATTTTGTAATCATCATTATAAAGATTGAATCAGGCAAGAATCATCAGTGGATACTAATTCTAGGGGAAGTTCTGATGAGAAGCAGGATACTTATATGGTCTTAAAGTGTCTATCTATAGGCTGCTTATTAGTTGCAAGGGAGAGGCGAAGAACTAATTCTACAATGACAGAAATAGGGCAACACCTTGGCAGAGTGACTAAAATTAATGACAGCTAGGAGGGACAGGTGAACACTGTGTGTTTCCAAATGTGATACCCTGAAAGGACACCACATCTCCAATACAGTATTCTGGTCATGAAGTCGTAACCACAATTTAATCAAAATGAGCATTTGTATATATGAGGAATATTCTAGTTTAAAAGATAGGTGAGAGGGACTCTATTCTTAACAAATGTCAATGTCATAAAAATCAAGGAAAGGCTGTGGAAATGTTCTAGATTAAAAGAGGCTAAAGAGATATGACAGCTAAAAGCAGTACTTGACCCTTGACTGGGTTCTGTGCTGGAGGGGAAAATGCAATAAAGGACATTATTAGATCAACTGACAAAATTAGAATACCGACAGTAGATTAGATAACAATTACTGTAGCAATGTAAGTTGTAAGTATATGAAGTTGATAACTGTACTGTAGTTATGTAAGAGACTATTTCTATTCTTAGGAAACACCAAAGTATTTAGGGGTAAAGGACTATGAGGCATATAGCTTACCATCAAATGGTGCAGGAAAAAATTTTGGAGAGAGAGGGTACATGATAAAGCAAATGGGTTTAAAATGTTAACAATAAGTAAATCAGGGTACATGGATGCTTCTTATTCTATTTTTATAAATTTGAAATTATTGCCAGATAAAATGTTAAAAAGAAACTAAACACATCCTTTTTTTTTTTTTTTTAAACGGTTAACAGATTTTTTTTTCTTGGCTGCGTTTGGTCTTTGTTGCTTTCTCCAGTTGCGGCGAGCAAGGGGCTACTCTCTGTTGCAGTGCGCAGGCTGGGCTTCTCATTGCGGTGGTTTCTCTTGTTGTGGAGCACAGGCTCTAGGCACGCGGGCTTCAGGAGTTGTGGTGCACGGGCTTAGTTGCTTTGTGGCATGTGGGATCATCCCGGACCAGGGATTGAACCCGTGTCCCCTGCATTAGCAGGCGGATTCTTAACCACTGCACCACCAGGGAAGTCCCTAAACACATCTTGATGTCCCCTGAATTTTAATTTAAAAAATAATAGTACAATAAATACTATGTATCCACCTTAAGAAATAAAATATTACTAATTGAAAAAATTTACATTGAGCAACCTGAGTGTTGATATATTTGTGGGGAAAGACTAATAAATCACAGGTTCCACAGATACACAGAAGACATAGATTAGATATATATGTAGATATATTTCTGTGTCCCTCATTCTAGTATCTTTCATCTAGAGCCTGCTAACATGTGTTCCCAATGCTTAAAGTTCAGCATGTATTGTGTGGTCTCAGTGATTTAAAAAACATAAAAGTATGGTTATAAAAATTATACCATGAGGAAGTACACAAAACTGAATTTCATTTTCTGCTTCATAAACTTATGTAGTTTCCAGACTTTCTCTAATGAGCCTACATAACATTTATTTTATCAAAATAGTTACAGTTTTAAAAATTAGCCTCTATAATTTTGCATGTATCATATGATCACAATCAATAAAACTATAGACAACAAAAGAATGAAAGGGAATGTACCAAAAATGATTAGTTCCGGGTGATGAGAACATGATGTTTTTTTTCTTCTTTCAATCCTTCCCTATTTTCCTAATTACGGCTATAATAACAAAACACCAATTTTCTTTTTTCATCAATGAGAGAGTTACAGATTATTTTTTAAATGAGGTCCTCACAGCTCACTATATGCACCAAAACTAATTCCAGGGATTTTAAAGAATTAACTTTTCAAATTGTACAAAACTTGGAGAATATGAAATCAAACCGCTTGAAGGGGGTAATTTTCTAAACGTATGAATACTAAGAGAAATCACAAAGAAAAGGATTTGCTGTATAAAAATTCTATAATATTGTAAAGTCAGAATAGTATCTCAAGTCCCAAGGTTATGACTTCACACTTTGACAGAAATGCTAACATAAGCCTCCTTAACCCTTCAGCCCTTTTGACGTAATCTCTCTCCAGGCCCCTCTCCTTGGTGGCTCAGATTGGCCCGTTTATTCATTTCCACTCCCACCTCTCGGGGAAGACAACCTGAAGGGTTCTAGTGCAACAGGATCCTTTCTTTCTTGACCTTGACATAAAGCAGTTACAATTCTCAACACTCTCCATCCGTCTCTTTGCTTCCTGACCCTCGTAGAGATGAAAGCTAGAGACCGCCTTTTTCCCTCCTTTATCCCATTTCCTGGCAGAAGGCGAGAGGCTTCTCTCCCCAGCTTGGCCAAGGACTCCTGCAGAAGGGCCAGTGTGGCCGTCCTCCTCTCTCCAGGATGGCGTCTTTGTCTACGATTGCTGTTCCATCTCCAGCAGCGAGGCAGACCATCTGCTGATGCCTACACCAGCTGCCGTCTGTCTTAGCTTTCTCGTCTCCCCTGAGAATTCCCTGATTCAGGCACATGGTATTCTCTCCTGCCCTTGCTCAGCCTGGGTCCTTATCTTTAGGGAGCTTTCACAATCTCTCCCCTTCACTTAGCATTGCCCTGGTTTCCCCTTGGGGACTGAGGTCTGTAGCCCTCCCCGAATGAGTCCCCTAGTGTTATATATGCCACCACATGGGACCATAGAAAAGGGAGTGCATCCTGGAAAGTATTTGAGAGCGCTCACAAGGGACATATAGCTTCCGCCAGGAGGAAAACAGATCCCGGGGCTCTCAGTCCCAGGGGACCTTAGTTTCAATTCCCCATATGGAGTGTCAGACCTGTGAATCATGCCCAAGTTTGAAATTTTACTTCGGTATAGTTTCATGGAGAAAAAGAAAACATATTTAAAAAGTTCATTCATTTAGATAAGACTCTTTTTCCACCTAGAAAGCTCTCCCCCCACATGTCTCCACATTTTTAAATCAGACACATCCTTCAGGGTCTGGAATAAATGCCGTCTCCATCAGAAAGTCTTCTCTGGTCTTCAGATGACTGTGATCTTTCCTCCTTCTCAAATCTCCTAGCCCTGTATTCATATGTCTCCTGGGCAGAACAGATGCTTCCCAACTCCTGCTACAATGCCCATGCCCTGCCTTCCTCAGCCTACTGCTGAGTCCTCAGCACACGCAAGGCCCAGCTTGGTCAAGTTACAGCATGAACTGAGTTGACCTGAGCGAAGCTGCTGGCAACCCTGAATCATGACAGTAATAGTGCTCTGCAAATGGCTGCTGGCTGGCTGGCTGACTGCATAAAGCTCCTACCCAGACCACAGAGCTCTGTTTTCCAGAGCTCTCTAGTGCCCTGTGCCCCTGCTCTCTCCATCACGACCTGGTCCATACCAGGCCCAGGACACTTGAGCCCAGCATGGTTCTTATAACACTAATGAGTTACACAACTCATTTTCCTTCTTCCCTTCATTGTCGGTCAGGTCCCTCAAAGCAGAGACTGAGACGGATTCTTGGGCAAGTGATGTATTGAGGGAGTACTCTCAGGAGAAACCTGCAGATGAGTGAGAGAAACAGGAGAAGGCAGGGGAGGAAGCTTTGCAAAGATGTCAGGGGAAATCTAGCCACAGCCTGGTCAGTGGAGAGCCCTGGGTCACCAAGTGCCCAGAGGCAAGGGGGCTGAGCTACTAGACTCCCCCGCTGGTCAGCCCTTGGCCAAGATGCCTCCTGAGTAGGTGAGATTTGTAACCTCCTCCACTTTCAGCTTCTATCAGCCGAGGGCACGCCTCCAGGCAAGAGTGCGGGTGTGAGCTGTTAGCAGCCAACACTCACAGCAGCCAGAGGTTGGGTGCACCAGCCTGGTACTGGGGATCTGGGTGAGACCCTAACATCTGTTACACCCCTGGCTATGGACTGAATATTTGTGTTCCCCTTCCCCACCAAATTCATATGTTAAGGCCCTAATCCCCAATGTGGTAGTGTTTGGAGATGGAACCTTTGGGAGGTAATTGGGTTTGGATGAGGTCGTGTGGGTAGAGTTCCCATTATGGCATTGGTGCCCTTCAAAGGGAATGAAGAGACCTGAGCTCTCTCTCTCAGCCATGTGAGGATACAGTGAGAACACAGCTGTCTATGAGCCAGCAAGCAGGCCTTCACCATCACCCGACCATGCTGGCACCTGGATCTGGGGCTTCCAGCCTCCAGAACTGTGAGAAATAAATGTTTGTTTTTAAAGCCATCCATTCCACGGTATCTTGTTACAGCAGCCCTAACTGACTAAGACATGCCCCCTTACTTTTTCTCTTCCTACGCATATTTTTTTGGACAGGTCTGTCACTTTCACTTTTTTTTTTTAAACCTTCATAGTTGGACAGGAACACAATCACCTAATTCCAATCCTGATCAACATTACTGAAACCCCAGACTACTTGCTTCCACAGATTGGACAAGGGGTCATTTTGAAGTTTCATCACAGAATCTTGGAGGCCATCTACTCTTGTTTCTTCATTTCATAAATGAGGAAACTAAGGCACAGATAGACAAGATTTACTTTGTGCAGCAAATTTTGTAGCAGAACCAAGCCTGAGCTGCCTAACTTTCAGGCAAGAGCTATTCCACCATACCCCCATTCCTCCTCACATCATTGTTTTATGACTGTTTTGCTAAGATTTTCTAATTAATCATTATTGGAAATGATCATTAAGTTCATTGCTTGGGAAAAAGTTGCATGCCAGGAATAGTCTTCCTTCCTGTGGCTTATGTCTTAGATGAGGACATGGACATAAGCCAGATATAGAACTTACTTAAAACCTTACAGAGTTTTAAACCAAACTTGAACCTTCTGGAGTTCATTTATTCATTCTTGGCAACTTGCTGCTTCCGGATTCTTGGAAAGTTGCTGGCTCATTTAGAAGAAAAACTCATGAGATTTCTTGTGCATTGAGCAGCTCTTATAAAACAATCTTTTGAAGTGTAAAGTGTAAATGAATAAGAAACAGAAGACTGAAGTTCTCCTAAAATACACATGTATTTGATCATTAAGGAAACAGGCACACTAGGCAAAATGCATAATGGTTTCTTGTGCAGAAAGAGTATTATGCCCAGCAAATTCCAAACATGCTAGAGTTTTCCCTTTGTCCGAGACTCTTTGTCAAAGGGCATTTGAGGGAGCGTGGCCAGGGCTAAACCCATTCTACTCTCTCTCCCAAGCATTTCTCTTGAAATATGCTCTATGAATAAGGGTTCTTTCTGCTTCACAGTCCAAACTGGTCAGGATAACCCATCACGGAATCAGAGCCTTTAGGCTAAAAGAATGTGGTCATCCAGTTTCCTGACCATCACGGGCCAATTAGGACAACTGCTTTACTGTATTTAAAGCTCTGAAGGTTGAATGCCGTGGAAGAGCGGTCGCCTCAGAACACACATGATTTCCATTGACACAAATAAGACATTTTTGTTTCTTCTTTGACCTTCAGTCACCTAGAAGGCTGGCTGATCTCTACCCTGGTCCACACTCCAGCTCTCTCCTAGCCCTAGTTCAGTTTAAGGCTCAATAAGATTTCCTCTTATATAACAGTTCCTCTCTGTTGTATATTAGATATGACGGTACTCCTCCTTAATAGCTGGTCTATCTGTCAAAACAAAGGGCAAATATAAGCAATTGTCTAATGTCGAAACTCCGTTTGGTTATTCTAGCCAACTGGCTCCCACTTCACCCCACACATCACTCTTCTTCAGCACGTTTGAATTAAACTAAATTCTCCCTCCACCACACCAGTAGGATGGAGCATCACCCCTTCCACACAACTGCTACAAATTTTCAAAACAATTTTCAATTCTGTTTACCAGCTTTTAAACATTCCAGGTCTCCCTACTGTTTTGAAACATGGCAGATACAGCATAGCTGAGTAGAGGGAGCACAGCCTTTGGAGCCAATTGACCAAACGTAACTCCTGGCTCTGCTCCTTTTTATCTTTGTGGCCTTGGGTAAGCTACTCGACATTTCTGAACCTGAGTTTCCTCGTCCATATACCAGAGTCACACTGGTTAGCTTGTCAGGGAGTTGTGAAGGTCGAATGAGTTGATGATCAAAAATACCCAGCCCATAACAGGTGCTCAAAATCTGAGAGCAATTGCTATTATTACTGTTGTAGTGACATCCGTTCTTCACTGCAGATTGTGAAAACTCACCCCAATCTTACTGAAGGTCCTCTTGCTGACAGCTGGGACCAAGGTCCAAACCGTTCCTGGAGCCCTTGCTGCACGTTCTCTCCTCCTGCCCCTCAACCCCAGCCATGGAGAGGAGAGTGTAGACTCATGAAATTGCTTTCTCAAGGTTTCCCAAGGTGAAGCAGGCCCTCCCGAGTAGAGAGACGCTTGAATGATCATTCCTTTCTTGTTATTCCTCCAGGTTTTGTTTGGTGATGGGGGAATATTTTGAAGCATCAGCTCTTCTCCTTCTTCCAACTTGCCTCTACCTCTGACTTTAAAAAAAAAAAAAAAAATCAGCCGTTTGCTGCTGCGTGATCTAGCTCCCCCCGGAGGAGTTAGCCAAATTTCCAGGTATTTCCGAGTATAGGTCGGGCACCTGGAAATGTGGGTCTAGAGTTTGGAAAAGGCTTAAAGGATGGAGACATGGATTTAGACACTGTCTTAGTCAGTTCAGGCTGCTCTAACAAAAGTACCAGAGATTGGTCACTAAAACAACAAACATTTATTTCTCACAATTCTGGAGGCTGGTAAGTCCAAGCTCAAGGAATTGGCAGATCCAGTATCTGGTGAGGGCCCACTTCCTAGCTTGTAGACACAGCCACTTGCTCTCTGTATCCTCACTTGGCAAAGAGAGAGGGCTAGCTCCCTTCCTCCTCTTATAAGGACTCCAATCCCCATCACAGGCTCCACGTTCATGACCTAATTACCTCCCAAAGCCCCACCTCCAAATACCATCACACTAGGACTTCAACATAAGAATTTGGGGGGAGACACAAACGTGCAGAATACAGCAGACATCCTCCACCTGAGCTATTCATGGAACCCCAGGGGGTGAGCGCAGTCTCTGAGGTGCTAATACAGCTCATGAGCTCACAGAGCCAAGACATGATATGTAATGTCATCTATTATGTAATAGCCAAGAAAACTTCGACAAAGGAAAAGAATGAGGGAGGAGCTCACCTTAGAGGATGCTAAAACATATTATAAAGGTAGTTTGAAAAAAATCTAGTATACTACCCAACAGAACAAAATAAGTAGTCTGCCACGTAATTGGTTGGCTGTTTGAAAAATCGAATTAGGTCTTCAGGCAGCAGCAGTCAGTTCTTACCCAAAATTCTACAGCGTCCCCCAACTGGAAGCAAAAGACTGAGATGGTAGAATTGCAGGCAGAAGCAGCCTGGGTCCCTGAGTCACCACTTGGTAGAACACACTCAGGAGTGCCACCTGACCATTACTGGGCTTGACATCAGTGAGAATTAAGGCTTTGTTGTGTTAAGTCTTTGAGATTTCAGGGTTTAACAGTTGTAGCAGCTAGCGTTGATTATCTCAAATACCACGCCTTCGCACCTTATGGCACACGTCAAAATCAAAATAAATTCTAGATAGAATAAATGTTAAAAACTGGAAGAAAATAAAGATGAATGTTTATTTGACCTCTGGATACGGTTTTTCTAAGACCTAAAAGTGGTAGAAGATGCTAAAAAGAAAAGATCCATAGTTTAACTTCAAAGAAAATTTAAAATTCTGTTTACAACAGATTTGAATTTAAAAACAGAATTGAATAACAAATGGGAAGGATATGTTTGCAGCAGCTATGATAAAGGGTTAATAGCCCTAATATTTAAAGAGCTCATAAAACTGGAGGCCGGGGGAGAGAGAAAGGATTATCTGAAGCAGAGCTTTAATCATAGCTGGCTTGTCCTGATACCTAAAATGTTTCTGAGTTCCACTGGTTCTGCCAATTGATTTGTGTTCTGTACATGCAAACTGTATTTAACATTGGCTCAAACCCAACCTAATTAGTAAAGTCAATCTGCCGCAAAGAAAAGATCATTATGATGCTTCATACAGCCAAATGTCTGTGATATTTCTAGTATGTGCTATTGGAAGTTCTCCACATGACTGCTCCCCTCTGTTGGTGCAAGAAATTTAGAGCTGGTCATACCACCCTTTCTGGGAGCTGTACAGTAATGGTAGGACTGTCCCTAGGAACAGAACTAGAGCAGACGATGAAGAAATTGAAGCAATTTAAAAAAACAATCCTGCTTGTATTCATTGGGTCATACAGTCATTGAATTACATTATTGAGCCCATTACCTGGTACTAGTTACTTTCTATGCATTACCTTATTTAATCCTCACAACGACACTGCAGCTGGGTCTCAGTTTTTCCTCTTTTTCAAATACGGAAAGTAAGACTCAAGTGGGTGAAATAATTTGGCCAACATTACACAGGGAACTGGCAGGGCCGAGATCTGCTCACATTATGTTTGACTCCAAGGGCATGTCCCTAATTGCTGCCACATTGTCTCCTGCTGATCTGAAGGAAGGTTCAACATAGATGACATTTCTGGCAAGAGTGGGGCTTGAGGGGACATACAAGAGAATGGAGAATGGATAGAGTGAGGTAAGGTTATGTATGGATTCTGCTGCCAGCTATCATCTGGCCTAAAACAACTAAGGAAAACCCAGACAAAATATATGAAACAACAGTTTTCAAGATACTAGATATCAGAATGAGAAGGACGGTGATCCTTGGGAGATGGGAATAAATGTAAGTAAGTCCTATGATTGCCCCACCTAACTGCCCAGAGAGATTCCAGGCCACATTGCAGGAAGCGGGAGCCCAGGCAGAACCCAGCAGTCTCCTGGGTTGAGGAGATGGAGGTGGGATGGCAAGGAGGCTACAATCCACAGGCCAGCAACTGGGAAAGAGAGGGCTATACACGGAGAGAGAGCTCTGGAGGTCTGCAGAGAGACTTCTTTGAGTCTTCAGCTAAGTTCTCATCAGTACCTACGTGTGAAGAAACAATCCAAGACCATGGAAAGAGAAAAGATTAGAAGGAAAAATTCCTGGGGCTCACACAAGGCTAGAAATGATTCTTGTTTTCAACAGCCAGACTGGAAAACCTCAGAAATCATGGGACATTGGAAAAGTACCAGGAAGGGTTTTGCCTCATTTGTGAGGCAGAATTAACCCTAGAAAAAATTCTGCTCTGGTTCCGTCTAACAAGGCTTAAAAGTAAGATCTGAAAAAAAAAAAATCAAACTGTTTCCAAGTAATTTAGCTGCATCCCAGAATAAAGCTAAAGAATCATATAGGAAAAAAAAAA
Source organism: Neophocaena asiaeorientalis asiaeorientalis (assembly GCF_003031525.2). Taxonomy (NCBI): domain Eukaryota; kingdom Metazoa; phylum Chordata; class Mammalia; order Artiodactyla; family Phocoenidae; genus Neophocaena; species Neophocaena asiaeorientalis. The sequence continues at coordinate 3,458,628 of NW_020174938.1, forward strand.
AATATCCAGCACCCAACAAGGTAAAATTCACAGTGCCTGACATCTAATAAAAAATTAGGATTGATGGGGCTTCCCTGGTGGCCCAGTGGTTGAGAGTTTGCCTGCCGATGCAGGGGATGCGGGTTCGTGCCCCGGTCCGGGAGGATCCCACATGCCGCGGAGCGGCTGGGTCACTGAGTCATGGCTGCTGAGCCTGCACTTCCGGAGCCTGTGTTCCACAATGGGAGAGGCCACAACGGTGAGAGGCCCGCGTACTGCAAAAAAAAAAAAAAAAAAAAAAATTAGGATTGAAAAATAGAGGAGAATAAGGTACGTAATGAGGAGAAAACCAACGAATTGAAACTGACCCAGAAATGACACAGATGATGGAATTAATAGATAAGGATATTAAAAGTTATTATTACTGTATTCCATATGTTCAAGAAGCTAAATGGAAGATTGAGCATATTTAGTAGAGACATAAAAGGTATAAAAAAGATCCAAATCGTATGTCTAGAGATAAAAAAACTGCAATATCTGAGATGAAAAATAAGCTGGATGGGATTAGACAGCACAGAGAAAGGGATAGTGAACTTGATGACACAGCAATAGAAACTATCCAAAATAAAATAGAGAAAAAAATACCGAAAAAAATAAACAAAGCAACAGTGAGCTGTGGAACAATTTTAGTAAGCCAAATACATGGGTAATTGAAATCCCCAAAGGAGGACAGGACCAAAAGAAATAATGTTGAAGAGATAATGGCTGTAAATTTTCCAAACTTGATGAAAACCATATATTCACATATCCAAAAAGCTCAACGAGATCCAAGTACAAAAAAATATCACAACCAATTGCTTAAAACAGTATAGTTAGTAACCCTACAAAGGACATAAAATGAAATAATAAAAATACACAATTAATTCTAAAGAAGGCAGGAAAAGAATACAGAAAACAAACAGCAAAATGTTAGATTTAAACCCAACCATGGGGCTTCCTTGGTGGCACAGTGTTTGAGAATCTGCCTGCTAATGCAGGGGACACGGGTTCGAGCCCTGGTCTGGGAAGATCCCACATGCCGCGGAGCAACTAGGCCCGTGAGCCACAACTACTGAGCCTGCGCGTCTGGAGCCTGTGCTCCACAACAAGAGATGCCGTGACAGTGAGAGGCCCGCGCACCGCGAAGAAGAATGGCCCCTGCTCGCCACAAGTAGAGAAAGCCCTCGCACAGAAACAAAGACCCAACACACCCAAAAATAAAAATAAACCCAATCAAATATTTTTTAAAAATCAAATTAAGGTATATGTTCTAAACTACCCCAGAAAAAAAAATTATAAGATTGGATAAATAAAGCAAACTCAAACTATAGGAAACCCATTTTAAATATAAAGACACAAATAGATTTGAAGGAAAGGGATGGTAAAAAAAGATATACCACAGTTCATTAGATTCTGAGGGCTGCCATAACAAATTATCACAAACTTGTTGACTGAAAACAACAGAAATTTATTCTCTCACAGTTCTGGAGGCTAGAAGTCTGAAATCAAGGTGTTGGCAGGGCCATGATCCCTCTGGAGGCTCTAATGAAGAGTTCTTCTTTGCCTCTTCCAGCCTTCTTGGTGGCTCCTGGTGTTCCTTGTCTTATGGCAGCATCATTCCAATATCGCCTCCATCTTTACCTGGCCTCCCCTTTGTCTCTGTGTGTCTTTTTGTCTCGAAAGGACACTCTCATTGGCCCACCCTAATCCAGTATGATCACATTTTGATCCTTAATTGCATCTGCAAAGACCCTATTCCAAATAAGATCCCATTCCGAGGTTCCAAGTAGATATGAACTGGGGGGGACACTTTTCAACCCACTACACATTCTAACACTAATTTTAAAAACCTGGGGTAGTTATGGTAATACCAGACAAAGTAGATTCCAGAGCAACAAATATATCCAGGGATAATAATATCATTTCATATTGATAAAGGGATCAATTACTCAAGACATAATGATTCTAAATGTTTATGCAGCTAATAACAGAACTTCAAAATACATGAAGCAAAAACTGATAGAACTACTATGATAAATAGACAAAAATTCACAATTATAGTTGAAGATTTCAACACCCCTTTCTCAATAATTGACAGGATGAGTAGAAAAATGACCTGTAAAACATAGAAGACCTAAAAGCACTATCCAAAAAATTGACTTAATTGATATTTATAGACCATTCCACACAACAAGAGCAGCATGTACATTATTCTCAAGTGCACACAGAATATTTACCAAGATAGACCATATTCTGGGCCATGTACCAAGTTTCAAACACTTTAGAAGGAGTCAGTTCATACAAGGATGTTCCCTGATTTCAATGGAATTGAATTATATGACAATAACAGAAACATCTCTGGAAAAGTCTCCAAATATTCGGTAACTAAACACACTTCTAAATAGCCCACGGGTCAAAGAAGAAATCAAAGGGAATTAGAAAGTATTTTGAACTGAATGAAAATGAAACCACAACATATCAGAATTTGTGGGGTACAATTAAAAACAATACTTAGAAATTTATAATACTAAATGCCTATATAAAAAAAGAAGGATCTCAAGTCAATGACCTGATCTTCCACCTTAAGAAACTAGAAAAAGAGCAACATGAACCCAAAGAATGCAGAAGTTAATTAAATTGGTAACAGAAAAAACAAGAGAAAAATCAGTGAAACCAAAAGCTCAATATTTATTGAAAAGATCAATAAAATTAATAACCCCCAGATAGACTGATCAAGAAAACAGGATACACAAACCACCATTATCAAGAATGAGAGAGACATCACTACAGATTCTAAGGATATTAAAAGAATAAGGGACCATTAATCTGGGTAGCTCAATAACCATTAAAGAAATTTAATTTGTAGTTAAAAACATTCCCACACACACAAAACAAATTCTAGGCCTAGACAACTTTACTGGTGAATTCTATCAAATTTTAACAAAAGGTGATAATACCAATGTTACACAAACTCTTCCAGAATACTGAAAAAGAGGGAGTACTTTCTAACTCATTCTATGAGGAAGTTATTATTACACTGATACCAAAATCAGAAAAAGACAGAAGAAAAGAGAACTACCAACCCACATCCCTAATAAACATTAATATAAAAACAAAATTACAGGAAATTGTATCTAAAATATATAAAAATTATATCACAATGCAGGGGGTTTATTCCAATAATGTAATATTGGTTGAACATTTAAAAATCATCAAGTGAAATATGGTCATTTCTGTAAATGCATAAAAAATATTTGGCAAAACCCAACATCCATTTCTGATAAAACTTTTCAGAAAACTAGGAATAGAAGTTTCTCATCTCAACAGGGAATATCAGCAGAAACCTACAGGCAACCTCATACTTAACTGTGAAAGACTGAATGCTTTCCTCCTAAAATCAGAAAAAGCTAAGTTGTCAGTTCTCATCATTTATATTTAACATTGTACTGGAGATTCTAGCCAGTGAAATAAGGCAATAAGAAGAAAGAAAAGGGATAGATTGAAAAGAAAAAGGTAAAACTCTATTTGTAGACATCTGCAAGTCACCTACATAGAAAATTCCATGCAATCTATGAAAGTTACTAGAACAAACAAATTAATTTAGCAATGTTGCAGGACAAAAATCAATAAACAAAAATCTATTTCTTTTTTTATTGAGGTATAATTGACATATAACATTTCAGGTGTACAACATAATGATTGATGTTTGTATACACATTGAGAAATGATCACCACAATAAGCCTAGTTAATGTCCATCACCATACATAGTAAAAAAAAATATTTTCTTGTGATGAGAACATTTAAGGTCTACTCTCTTAGCAACTTTCAAATATGTGATAAACTATTATTAACTATAGTCACCATGCCGTACATTACATCCCCATGACATTTATTTTATAACTGAAAATTTATACCTTTTGACACCCTTCACTCATTTCACCCACCCCTCACCCACTACCTCTGGCAACCACCAGTCTGTTCTCTTCTTTTTTTTTTTTTTTGGATTCCACATATAAGTGAGATCATACAGTATTTTTCTTTGTCTGAATTATTTCACTTAGCATGATGCCCTCTAAGTCCAACCATGTTGTCACAAATGGCAAGGTATCATTCTTTTTTATGGCCGGATAATATTCCATTGTATATATATATACCACATTTTCATCAATCAATGGACAGTTAAGTTGTTTCCATATCTTGGCTATTGTAAATAATACTGCAATGAACATGGGGGTGCATGTATCTTTTTGAGTTGGTGTTTTTGTTTTCTTTGGAAAAATACCCAGGTGTGGAATTGCTGGATCATATGGTAGTTCTATTTTTAATTTTTAAAGGAATTTTCATACTATTTTCCATAGTGGCTGCACCAATTTACATTCCCATTCACAGTGTACAAGGGTTATGTATTCTTTACCTCCTTGCCAATACTTATTATTACTTACCTTTTTGAAAATAGTATTCTAACAGGTGTGAGGTGATAGCTCATTGTGGTTTTGATTTGCATTTCCCTGATGATTAGTGATGTTGAACATCTTTTCATGTACCTGTTGACCATCTGTGGGTCTTCTTTGGAAAAATGTCTATTCAGATATTCTGCCCATGTTTTAATTGGATTGTTTTTTGCTATTGAGTTGTATGCATTTTTAATATACTTTAGGTATTAAGCCCTTTTCAGACATATAATTTATAAGTATTTTCTCTCAGTAGGTTGCCTTTTCATTCTATTGATGGTTTCCTTTGCGGTGCAGAAGATTTTTAGTTTGATGTAGTTCCGCTTGTTTTTCTTTTGTTGCTTTTGCTTTTAGTGTCAGATTCCAAAAAAAATCATTGCCAAGATCTATGTCAAGGAGCTTACTGCCTATGTTTTCTTTTAGGAGTTTTATGGTTTCAGGTGTTATATTCAAGTCTTTAATCCATTTTGAATTAATTTTTGTCTATGGTGTAAAGTAGTGGTCCAGTTTTATTCTTTTGCATGTGGCTGTCCAGTTTTCTCAACACCATTTATTGAAAAGACTGTCCTTTCCCCATTGTATATTCTTGGCTCCTTTGTCATAAATTAGTTGACCATATAGGCGTGAGTTTATTTTGGGACTCTCTCTTATGTTCCATTATCAATATGTCTGTTTTTATGCTAAGACCATATTGTTTTGATTACTATAGCTTTGCAATGTAGTTTGAAATCAGGGAACATGATGCTTCCAGCTTCTATTTTCTTTCTCAAGATTGCTTTGGCTATTTAGGGTCTTTTGTGGGTACATACAAATTTTAGGATTATTTGTTTTATTTCTGTGAAAAAATGGAAATTTTTTCCACTGGAATATTTATAGGGATTTCATTGAATCTGTAGATTGCTTTGGATAGTATGGACATTTTAACAATATCAGTTCTTCCAATCCAAGAGCAGGGGATATCTTTCCATTTATTTGTGTCTTCTTCACTTTCTTTCATTAATATCTTACAGTTTTCAGGGTACAGGTCTTTCACCTCCTTGGTTAAATTTACTCCTAGTTATTTTATTCTTTTTGATGCAATTGTACATGGGATAGTTTTTTTTCCCAATATTTTATTTATTTATTTTTTGGCTGCGTCGGGTCTTTGTTGCGGCACGTGGATTCTTCATTGAGGCATGCAGGATCTTTCCTTGCAGTGCGCAGGCTTCTCTCTAGTTGTGGCATGCAGGTTTTTTCTCTTCTCTAGTTGTGGCAGGCAGGCTCCAGGGCACGTGGGCTCTGTAGTTTGCAGCATGTCGGCTCTCTAGTTGAGGTGTGCAGGCTCAGTAGTTGTGGTGCACAGGCTTCAGTAGTTGTGGTGCACAGGCTTCAGTAGTTGTGGTGCACAGGCCTGGTTGCTCTGTGCTCTGGACTTCCAGGACCAGGGCTCAAACTGTGTCCCCTGCACTGGCAGGCGGATTCTTAACTTACACTACCAGATTTCAAGACTTCTAAAGCTACAATAAGCAAGAAGTTGTGGTATTGATGTAAAGATAGACAAATAGATCAGTGAAGCAAAATAGAGTCCAGAAATAGACCCATGTATGATCAATTGATTTTTAAGAAAGGTGCAAAGGCAATTTAGTGTGGAAATTTTAGCCTTTTAAACGAATGATGCTCAAACAATTGAATATCCACGTGTAAAATACAAAACAAAACAAAACCTACTTCATCCTTACCTCACACTATCTACAAGAATGAACTCAAAAGGGAGCACAATCCATAAAAAGATAAAATTGACAAACTGGACATCATCAAAACTAAGAACTTCTGTCCTTTGATAGACATTGTTAAGAGAGAGAGAGAAAAAAAGTCACAGACTCAGAGACGATATTTTCAAAGACACATATCAGATAAGGATTTATGTCGACAATATAAAAAGAACTGGCAAAACTCAGTAAGAAGAAAACATACAACCCAATTACTAAAATAGGCAAAAGATTTGAAGAGACATTTCACCAAAGAAGATAAACAGATGGCACAAGAAAACATGCTTGACATCACTGATCATTAATTATCTAGGAAATTCAAAGTAAAACCGCTATATCCCGTTGGAATGTCTAAAATTGAACAGACTGATCATACCAAGCATTAGTGAGGAAGTAAAGCAATTGGAAGTCTCATACACTATGAGTAGGAATGTAAATCACGCAACCACTTTGGAAAACAGTCTGACAGTTTCTTAACATGTTAAACTTATACCTACCATGTGACCTATCCATTCCACTCCTATATGTTTTACCAAAATAAGTGAAAGCATATGTTCATACAAAGACTTATAATGAATGTTGTTCATTGCAACTTTATTCAAACTAGCCAAAAACTGGAAACAACCCAAATGTCCATCAACAGGTGAATGGCTAAACAAATTATGATATAGAATAGTTCTCAGCAATAAAAAAACAATAAACCTTGATACATACAACAAGATGGATAAATCTCAAAAAATAATTATACTAAGTGAAATAAGCCAGACAAAAAAATAGTACATACTATATGGTTCTATTTACATAAAATGCTACAAAATACAAACTAATCTATATGGACAGAATACAAATCAGTGGTTGTTTGAGGACTGGGGGCAGAGGATGTGGGGCAGAGAGGCGTGGAAAAGGATTGCCAAGGGGAACTTTTGGGCACAGTGAATATTTTCATCTTTTTTTAAAAAAAATATATTTATTTTTTTAAATTTATTTTTGGCTGTGTTGGGTCTTCGTCGCTGCATGTGGGCTTTCTCTAGTTGCGGTGAGCCGGGGCTACTCTTTTGTGGTGCGCGGACTTCTCATTGTGGTGGCTTCTCTTGTTGCGGAGCGTGGGCTCAGTCGTTGTGGCTCACGGATTCAGTAGTTGTGGCTCACAGGCTCTAGAGCGCACGCTCAGTAGTTGTGGCACACAGACATAGTTGCTCCACAGCTTGTGGGATCTTCCTGGACCAGGGCTCGAACCCATGTCCCCTGCATTGGCAGGTGGATTCTTAACCACTGCACCACCAGGGAAGTCCCAAATATTTTCATCTTCTTGATTGTAGTGATGGTTTCCTGAGTGTGCATATTATACACTTTAATATGAAGTCAATTATACTTCAATAAAATTGTTAGATAGACAAGGAGAAGTAGGAAGGGAAGGCCTGAGATGTTTGGGGAAGGTCACTGGAGAATACTTTGGGATTCATGACTCTTGAAGAGAAGGATCCAACTGATAATATTAGAAATAATAATAATTATTATTGTTATTATAGCTAATGTTTATTGTCTGTTTACTATCTTGTATTTCTATATGGGGGAAAACTGAAGCTCAGAAAAGCTAAGCATTTGTGCAATGTCATGGAGTCAGTGAGCGGTGGGATAGTGATTTGGATCCAGATCCCATACACTTAACCAGATCCCTAGAGGGTTTCCAGAAGAGATCAGAGGGAGCCCTGTGTTTCCTCCAACATTAGGGAGGTGTTAGCGTGAGTCCAATAAGAGCAGTTTCCAGCCCTCCAGACTCTGCTGGGCCATGCAGACTCGGAGCTGCCCAGCCCCACGAGCCCTTCCCCTCCTGTTTCTGCTCTGGATGCTCTGAGGCCAGGTGGGCACAGCCATCCTCGACAAGCTTCAATTCCGGCAGCACTGGCCTCACGAATTCCAAGCCAGGATGCTGGGAGCCAGTGCTCCAAGAGACATTTGAGAAGATGAAGACGAAAGCTGTCGGGAAATGTGACACATGAAGGCATGCCTGGAATATCTACAGGTTCAGCCACTTCTCTGAATCCTCCCGGAGTGGGGGGAAGGGC
>NW_020174938.1:3467242-3512685 GCF_003031525.2 Neophocaena asiaeorientalis asiaeorientalis
CTGGGGCCAGTCATGACAGGTGCTCTAGGATGTCTCACTAGGCCTGGGAGGGCCTTGGAAGAACCAGAAGAGAGAGCAGCAGACACAGTGAAGCCTCAGGGGGTTTTGCCAGAGGAACCAGACACCAGCAGAGGGCTGATGGTTTGATTTGGTCAGAGGGGCTGGCAAGGCCACGCCCTCCTCCAAAACTGGCTCTAGGCCAATGAGAGAGATATGTGGGAGAATCCCACACATCCCTACGTTTTGCAGCCACCGTCAGAATGCTGCCATTCCTAGCCTGGAACCCCATGGGATCCGGCTGCCATCAAAGAGTCTGAGACAGTCACACTCCAGGGGAAGCTGGCGAAGGGGTGTTCTGTCAGTTTTCTTGACACGGGTCAGGGGATTGTGACACTGTATCACTGTCTCCTGCTGCTGCTGACAGTAGCTCAGGCCTGTATTTCCTCAACAATTCCCCTTAGGGTAGCAGCATTGGAAAAACGGAAGGGAATTCCTACCAACCTCCCCCTTTCCAATCTCCACCTACCCTACTCTGTCAGTTTCCTATGGCTGCTGTAACAAACTACCACAAACTTAGTAACTTACAAAAACAAAAATTTATTATTTTACAGTCTGAGGTCAGAAGTCTGAAGTGGCTCTCTCAAAGCGTTGGCAATGCTGCTTTCCTTTCCAAGGTTCCAGGGGCAAATATACTTTTTTGCCTTTTCCAGCTTCTAGAGGTCACCCACATTCCTTGTCTCATGACCCTTCCTCCTTCAAAGTCAGCGTTTTGCCTAATGAAACATCTTTCTCACATCACGTCACTCTGATTCTGACTCTTCCGCCTCTCTCTTTCTCTTACCATGACTCTTGTGATTACACTGGCCTCACCTGGATAATGCAGCATAATCTCTCTACGTTAAGGTCAACTGATTAGCAACTTTAATTCCATCTGCAACCTTAATTCTCTTCCTCCCTATCATCTGGCATATTCACAGGTTCCAGGGATCAAGGCAAAGACATCTTTGGGGAGTTATTATTCTGCCTACCACCCTTCCCCCTCATACACACAAAAAACTCAAGTGTCTAGTTAATTACAGGGATTAAACAAATCTTATGTTTCCAAGAAGTGGGGGACAAAGGTGAATCTTAGCAGCTTCTTCGAAGTTGCTTTGGACAAAAAGATTGGTGAACAGGAGAAATATTGCTTTAATTCATGGCATAAAAAAAGAATCACCAATGATACCCCACTGCTCTCTCCCTGATGAAAAGATCTTGGAAGCCACTCAGGTAAATGCTTGTCTTTATAAAGGTACTTACAGTTCTCCAACTTCATGAAGGGAATGATGCCAACCCCCCAGGATCTCACCCAATAGTCAGAATAAGGAGCTAGTCCAGACAAAAGGATTTTAGAAAATTCTTCCCAGCCAGAGAGACTGCCCTTTCTTAATTCTGAAAAGGTTGCCCCCTTTGGGCAGCCAATTAGTTGGCTGTTTACAAGTTCACGACTATTATGGCTGTAGTTTCCTCTGTGTTAAGCAACTAAAAGCCAGACCTGGAGTCAAACTCATTAGAGCCCCTGTCTGGATTCCAATAACACATGCTGCCAGCCTTAGAGCTGTGCTCGATCCAGGCTGGGCACCTAATGATGTGTATTAGTAACCAGTAGCTGTCATAACAATTTATCACCAACCTAAAACAACAGAAATGTATTTTCTCACAGTTCTGGAGGTCAGAAGTTTAAAACCAAGGTGTGAGCACGGCTGGTTCTTTCTGGAGGCTCTGGGGAGAATTTGTTCCATGCCTTTCTTCTAGCTTCTGATGGCTATCAGTAATCCTTGGCATTCCTTGGCTGGTGGCTGCATAACTCCAGCCTCTGCTTCCATCTTCACATGGCCTTCTCTCCTGTTTCTCTTCTTCTGTATGTGTATTCTCCTCTTCTCATAAGGACACTTGTCAATGGATTTAGGGCCCACCCAATTAACCCAGGATGATCTCATCTGTACATCCTTAACTCAGGTACATCCGCAAAGACCCTTTTTCCAAATAAGTTCACATTCATAGGTATGATGAGTTAGGACTTGGACATCTTTGGCTGGCCACAATTCAACCCCTACAGAGTAGAATCTGGCCCCCAAATGGCATTGGGTGAAGTCCTGAGACTGAGCCCAAACTCCATTCCTCCAGTACAGGCCACACCACAGCATCACTACCCTTCGACCCTTTGCCAATGTATACAGTCTTTTCTAGCCAAGAATGCCCCTCCTCTCATATGCCTGGAAAATTCCTAGTTATTCTTCAAAATCCATCTCAAGAACCTCCTTCTTTCTAAGATCTTCCCTGGCCCAACTCCACAAGGGATACTGATCAAACCATCTTTGTGTTTCTCTTTCTCCAACGAAATCTTGTATGTTCTTCTATTATAGCACCTATTACAATTGTCACTTCACACATCCGTTTCTCCTACTTAGGCCATGAACAAACAACCTAAGGATTCAAAGATCCACATGCTCACATGCATCCATTCATTCAACAAATATTTACCGAGAGCCTGATACGCATTAGGCAGTAAGAACAGCTAAGGAGAAGCACACACAACTAAGATATCTTATGATGTGAGAACACAGCTTAACCCAGAGCTGGGAAGCAAGAGGAAGTTCCCTGAAGATGTGGTGTCCTTTGAGCTGAGGGTGGAAGAATTTAGTAGAAATTAACCAGAAAGAAGAGGAAAGCGTATTCCAGGCAAAGGGGATCACATAAGAAATGACCCAGGGGTGAGAGTGAGCTTAGCAAGTTCAAGGACCTGGAAGAAGTCAAGTGTGGCTGGTGCAGGGCTGGAAGTTCCTGTACTTTCAAAATGAGGCTGAGATACAGGGAAGTGTCATAGTACACAGCACACAGGACCTGTGAACGTGTTTGGTCATTATTCATCTTTATGTCCCTGCTTAACCAATGAATTAATGAATGAAAATTGACCGTCATCCACCGAGATCACACCAAGAGGACTTTTGCATTTGCCAAGTATGCAAAAGCAAAATATATATATAGTTATCTTTTCAAACTGAATTCGTATCCAATAGCGACTTGATTCAGAGTTGAAAATCTAGTTTCAAACAAAAATATCTTGGGTAGTAAGTACGGACTGAAAATTACCAGTATACCTGTACCAAATACTGGATTGGACTTGGTCCAAGTCAAAGATACATCTAACTTATGAAGGAAAGAAACTAAAATAAAATTAACAAAGAGCTTAAAAATACCCACCCCAAGAAAAGGAGGTCAGGTTGCAGCATTGATTGGTCATCCAGGTCACAGACAGTGAGCTGAATCAGTAACTTGGGGAGTTGTTAAAAATGGATCTCGTTAAAGATAGAGAAGTTCAGACCCACCCTAGGCCCAGATCAGAATTTTCAGGATGTGGCTCAAGCCACCTCAAGGTTGCTATTAAGCAACTCCCAAGCACACCAAAGTTTGAGGATCACTAATATAGTGACAATTTTACTATGGCAAAATACATCTAGTGATTTTTTTATCGTGAAATGTTAGTGAAATTATTTATAGTGACACTGTAAAGAGGATGAGAACCAGAACAAATGAGATGAGGATGGCAGTGGATATTGGGAAGGTCAAAAGATGAAGGTTAGGCTCCTGAAGTAAACAACTCTGAAAGGACCGATAAGTGCTTTTCAATCACCAGTTCCCCTTGGTGGTGGAGAAGATGTTTAGGGTATTGTTATAACATGAGGTTCTTATCCTCCTAGCCCTGTACCCAGTAAGGTACCACCTTGACACTTCTCCTGCCTCTTGATCACAGAGTGTGTTTACATCACTGAGGATATGAGATGTGATGGCACAGCCCAAGGGCTGAGAGTTCAAGAGCCAGGGAGGAAGCCAATCCAGTAGCCAGAGTCACCGCAGCCCTCCAAGTGGCTGGGGTAGAAGTAGTAGTCAGCCCTGGGGGACAGACACCAGTTCTCCTAGGGGCAGATGCTGTCTGTGGCTAAACGATTTGGTCCTTAAAAGTATCCACAGGGCTTCCCTGGTGGCGCACTGGTTGAGAGTCCGCCTGCCGATGCAGGGGACACGGGTTCGTGCCCCGGTCCGGGAAGATCCCACATGCCGCGGAGTGGCTGGGCCCATGAGCCATGGCCGCTGAGCCTGCGCGTCCGGAGCCTGTGCTCTGCAACGGGAGGGGCCACAACAGTGAGAGGCCCGCGTACCGCAAAAAAAAAAAAAAAAATCCACAGATTGCTCTGCATCCTGTAGGTTTGCCATCTGGCCAGTGAGACTAATAGCCCCTTGCAGAGAGCAGGAGGTCAATGGGACCTGGGTACCGAGCAGACACAAGGGGAGGATGCACAGAAGCAGCCCATGGAGCGGTCCCTGCTGGGTCCCCTGACTCTCAGCCAGCCCCTGGTGGAAAGGCTTCATGTTTCCAAACAGCTCCTCAAATTATATTTTTTAACATATGAAAAACTTTAATAAATAAATGTGTTTTCTTAGAGCCTGCTTGTCTGACCTGGGCTCACTGGCAAGGAGAGGGAGTCTAGGGTGTGCTTAAAGTTAAAAGCTGGTGAGAGAAGTCTATGTAATATCAACGTTTGTTTCCATGTTGCCAGTAAATGGGTAAAGGCTAAGGTCTGGGGCAGGGCAAGAAAGAAGGGATCAGGGATGGCAGGTAGGCCCCAGTTCTTCCTTACTCGTTCCTACTTTCAAAATAAGGTCACGTCATAAGTGAGATTCCAGCTCACAGGCCAGCTTGCCTTTGGAGAAGTCATGCAGATAACCTCAGAGAAGGGCAGCCTTAACCTGTGAGCCAAGAAGACACCTGGGCTCTTCTCTTGAGCCCTGCACTTCTCCACCACCCTGAGGTAAAGGGACCAAAGTTTGTGAGGGGGAATGGGAAAGAGGGTATAGAGACAAAGCTCCCAGGTCACACTGTGATAGGCTGAATAGTGACTCCTAAAGATGTCTACACTCTAATCCCCAGGACATGTGAACGTGTTATGTAACATGGCAAAAATGTCTTTGCATGTGTGATTAAGGTTACAGATCTTGAGACAGGAAGATTATTCTGGATTATCTGGGTGGCCCCAAGTTTATCACAGGAGCCCTTAAAAACTGAGAACCTTTCCAGGCTGAACTCAAATAGGTACCATGGAAGAAGAGGCAAGAGAAATTTAAAGAGGAGTTAAATGAGTGGACTTGACCCACCACTGCTGGTTAAAGATGGAGGATGGAGAAAGAGGGCCACAGCCAAGGAATGCTGGCAGCCTCTAGAAGCTGCGAATGGTCTTCCAGTGACAGCCAACGAAAAACAGGGACTTCAGTCCTACAACTGCAAGGAACAGAATTCTGCCAACAGCCTGAATGAGCAAAGAAATGGATTCTTCCCTGGAGCCTCGAGAAGGGAATGCAGCCTGCAGATATCTTGAGTTTGACCCAGTAAGACAAGTATTGGACTTCTGCCTTACCGAACTGTGAAATAATAAGCAGGTGTCATTTTAGCTGCTAAATTTGTGGCTATTTGTTATAGCAGCAATAGAAAACTAATACATCTCCCTCCATAGACCTATCGCAGTGGGTGCTGGGAACTGAGCAGGAGCCAGCCTGGATCTTATGGGCTTGTAGCTGACTGGAGTAGGTTGTGTGAAGGTCTACACCCATGAAGGGGTTGGCTCCCTAGACCCTAGAAGATGGGGGTTTGGGCAAGGTGAGAGTAGAATCAGAAAAAGATCACCATCTTTCTAATCCAAACAGGGTAAAAGGGGTTCAGAAAAGTATTCCCTGATTCCATGGGTGGCCAGGTGGCCTTTCTCTTTTTCTGACTAGCTCAAGCTCCTCACTGAAGCCTGCAATGATCCCATGCCCACAGGGTTCTCCCTCAGCTCCCTGGAAGCCGCCCTGGCTGGGACAGGGGACTGGAGTCTGCCATCCACTGATGCAAGTAGGGAGGCATGAGGAGGGATGCACCCCAGAGGACTTCCCCAGCCTCAGCATTCTTCCTACCTATTGGCGGGGGTGGGCGTGTGTGGAGATGTTGTGTCTTCATCCACCCCCAGAGATGTGAAAGTCTCCCAATCACTTGTTTCCAAGGGTGGGGGTGGGGTGGGCAGGGGAAGTAATCCCTACACTGGGGCTAAACGTAGGATGGAGCCCAATTTACATCTCTGGGCTGGGCACACAGAATGCTGAGTGCCAAGGCAGTGCAGGAGAAACATGATGGGCCCACAGTGGGCAGCTGCAGAGCACCTAGGGAAGCTCCTTCTCCCCAACCACAGGCTGGTGGAGGCCAGGGGTTGCTGCAGCCAGATCTGCTAATAGTACCTCTCTATCTCCTCAGGTATGTGCCTAAGGGCCTGAGGGGGAAGCGCTTTCCCAGGAGATACCAGGAATCTTGGCCAAGCTCTCAGGAGGCCAGAAGCCCCTGAGCCAAGGGGCAGCCCCACTGCCTGGAGTGCACACATTCCCCAAGCCAGCTCAAGCTCCCATGACCCCTCCCAGATGGGCCAGCACTGTGCAGCCACTTATCCAACAGGTGAAGGGACTGTTGCATAGTCACCTGAGACCAGGGTGGGCACGTAAGAAGATAGGGCTTCACCATTTTCTCAGCTCTCTGAAAGTTGCACATTCAAGGACGTTCTTACTCTGTCCCCAGACTCCCTCCCAGCCATTCTCTTGCCACTCCCTGATGCATTGAATCACTTCCTCCCATGTGCCATGCACACTTAGGCCTCTCTGACTTTCTGTAGCCAGACCTTTGTCTAGAACGCTCTTCCCCATCTCATGAAAATAAATTCAAACTCCAGTCCCCTCGTCATCCTCTCTGGGGAGCCTTCTCCAACTTTTCCTCATTTCCTACTGCAACTTGAGCAGAATCATTGCTTTGCCTTTAAGAATATTTATATTGCTTGGCCCAGACCTCCCTTATGTACACTTGTTGCAGGGTAATGGTTTGAAATATTAGCCAAGGAGTTCTAACCCCTTCTCATACTTTCCTTCAGCCCAGATTCCTTTCCCCATCTGAACTGAGTCATACTTCGCTGCCTCAGGGACAGGTTGACAGAGCAAAAGATGGAGTCAGTCCTCAGATTTTGAGTTTCAATAGCCTGGTCACAAAGGGTTATGGAAACAGTTTGGTTGCTGGAAAGACTGGGGGGAATTCACAATGCACAGAAATTGAAGCTTCCTATCATTCTCTCTAATTCCCGCCTTCAGAGATTAGACCAGACCCAGGACCAGTGCAACAGCTTAACAATATCACAGCCTATGATCATGGTGCCCTTAAAGTTGTGCAACACACAATCTACATGAGTGTGCAGAGTGGCCTTAGCACCAGGCTCTTTCCCTATTTCTACTATCTCCCCTTAACATGGAGGCCCTTGTCCACATTCTCGGCTCCTCATGGTTACAGAATAGCTGCTATACCCCTAGGCATTACATCCATGTTCCGGGTGGAAAAAAGAGAGAAAAGCAAAAGGCTCTTGGTGAGATTTTTATTCAGGAAAGGACACCTTTCATATGGATTAAGGACACCTTTCACCTTGATCTCATTGGCCAGAACTGTGTATATCCTATATCCTATATCCTCTACTCATAAGGAAGCCTGGGTAATAGTCTTTTCGTTTTCCAAGCTCTATTATCGGAAGGTAAGGAAGAAGCTTTTGAGTAGCCAAGTCCCATTGTCTTCCATGAGGGGAGAGTGCTTCAGGCAGGGGGCACAGCATGTGCAAAACTTGAGAGTAAGAGCATCCCTGCTGCATTCCCAGGGCTACAACAGTGCTGGGACATAGAAGCACTCACCAGACACCTGCTGGATGAATGAATGGAGAGATGAGGTGAGAGCATAGCATGGTAGAAAAGCTACAAGAGGGGCTTCCCTGGTGGCGCGGTGGTTGAGAGTCCGCCTGCCGATGCAGGGGACACGGGTTCGTGCCCCCGTCCAGGAAGATCCCACATGCCGCGGAGCGGCTGGGCCCCTGAGCCATGGCCCCTGGGCCTGTGCTCTGCAACGGGAGAGGCCACAACAGTGAGAGGCCAAAGTACCGCAAAAAAAAAAAAAAAGGTAAGGAGTCCATTTGGAGACTATTGCAAAATCCAAGCTAGAGAAAATGGTAGCCCAGAGAGTACTGTGGTAATCAGGATGGAAAGACATGGTCAGAACCTAGAGATATTTGGACTGCACATGACAATGGGCTGAACATGGGAGAAAGGAGAAAAGTCAAGAATAGATTCAAAATTTCTGACTTAGGTTACTGAGTCTATGGTGCTACCACTCATTGAATCAGGAAGCATAGACATAGCAGGTTTGGGTTTGGAGCAGGGTGATGATGAATGCAGTTTGGACGTTATACCAAACGCTGTTATGTTATGCCCACACCCCAAGATCTTCTCATCCTCACCTGCCCCTCAGCGTTTAGTCACCATCTCAATAAGGATCCTCAGCTGCAATCACTAGTGCCCACTCACCTCATCCTTCATCAGGTTGGACTTGGAGTGATTCTCTTTAGCTATTTGAACTGCTTCTTAGGGCTGCTCGTGTAGTAGACAGGACTTGGGTAAATGTGCCACCAGAACCTTCTCCACATGTTCCACAGGCAGCTGTCACCATGGTTAATTCTATTCCATCCCAGGTCCTGCAGCTTGGCCAGCAGGTTCCCAGGTGAAGCTCCATCTCCACTTCTTTGTCTACCATAATGCACTGCAGCATCTCTGCCCACTCTCTCTGCATCAATGGTTCCTTCAAGCTCCAGCTCTCCTTGGACTTGGCTGGACCCACTGAAGCTATGGCTTCTCTGATCAATTTTAGGCTCACCAAACTGGAAGCTTGTGATCTGGTTTCTCCAACACAACCCAGAAATGCATGAGAATTAATAATCATAAAACAGATCTGACCCATGAGGTACAGGAGAAAGGAAGAAGCCACCAGGTAAATCTTTCTCTCTATGCCTCCTACACTAAAAGAGTGTTCTCCAAGGCATGGTTCTTCTCTAAGTCCCGTCTAGAGGACATTCCATGTGCCTAAGCAACATTCTTTTTAATTGAAGTATAGTTGATTTACAATCTTGTGTTAATTTCTGCTGTACAGCAAAGTGAGTCAGTTATACATAAATATGCATTCTTTTTAAATATTCTTTTCCATTATTGTTTATCATAGGATAGTGAATATAGTTCTCTGTGCTGTACAGTAGGACCTTGTTGTTTATCCATTCTATATGTAATAGCTTACATCAGCTAACCCCAACCTCCCACTCCATCCCTCCCTCAACCCCCTCCCCCTTAGCAACCACAAGTCTGTTCTCTATGTCCATGAGTCTGTTTCATAAACAGGTCCATTTGTGTCATATTTTAGATTCCACATATAAGTGATATCATATGGTATTTGTCTTTCTCTTTCTAACTTCACTTAGTATGCTAATCTCTAGTTGCATCCATATTGCTGCAAATGGCATTACTTCGTTCTTTTTTATGGCTGAGTAGTATTCCATTGTATATATATATACACCACATCTTCTTTATCCATTCATCTGTAGATGGACATTTAAGTTGTGTCCATGTCCAATAACACTTTTTAATGAAGCTGTGGCTACTTTGGTGTATTAGTTTCCAGGGCCACAGTAACAAAGTAGCAGAAATGGATGGCTTAAAGCAATGGAAATTTATTCTCTCACAGTTCTGGAGGCCAGAAGTCTGAAATCAAAGTGTTTACAGGGCTGTGCTATCTCCAAAGGCTCTAGCAGAGAATCCTTCCTTGCCTCTTCCAGCATGTAGTGGACCCAAGTGTTCCTTGGTTTGTGACAGCATCACTCCGGTCTCTGCCTCTGTTTTCACAGGACTTCTCCACTCTGTGTCTGTGTCTCTGTGTGTCCTTTCCTTTTCTAATAAAGACCCCAAAGATATTGGATTTAAGGTGCACCCTAATAGTTGATTCAGAATATATTTCCTAAGATATCCATGCCAAGACTTACTGAGTTTGGGACATCCAAGTAGAGATATCTATCAGGTGATTAAAACTGAAGCACAGGGGAAAGGTCTGGACTGGAGGAATAAATTATAGTATCTGTTTTGTTCAGTCCGTATTCTTCTCTCTTCTTCTGGTAACAGGACCTCACCTTTACTTTAGAAAACCATCCTTCCACACAATTCATTGTGGTCCTGGGGGGGTTGGCAATTACAAGCCACCACCACCACCCCAGACTCATTACATATTCCATTGAGTAGGCCTGTGACTCCAGCTGGATTAACCAGAGCCAGGGAATGAAATAATGATATCAGGAGAGACAAGTTCTTTCTTTCCTCCAGAGTGGTTCTCTAGGGTGATAAAACCTTGAGCTATCTACAACCACTCCTCTGCCCCCACCCACACTGCATGAGGAAGCCAGTCTGCGATAGAAGAAAATGAGGCCAATACAGTGATAGAAAAAGAACCAGAGAAGAGAATGGAGGGATAGAGAGGCCTGACAACATTATTTGAGTCCCCAGAACCAGAAATGTCTGAGGTCAATGCTGTCTCTCAACTAGTCTGTCATACTAGACAAAACTTTCTCTTTATTTTTACTTGAGCTAGTGTGAATTGAGTTTCTATCATTTGCAACCAAAAGTGCTCACTATATGAATGGCATCATGATTAGATACTAACAGAATAGATTAGATGCTAACTATGTAGCCCGACAAGAGCAGAAGAACTAGGGCAGAGACCCACAGAGCAGGAACATTTGAGCAACAGTCAGAGAAAGTTGTGTGTGTGTGCGTATTTTTTTTAATTTGGTATTTTGATAGCTTTTAAAAATTTTTTTATTTTATATTGGAGTATAGTTGATTAACAATGTTGTGTTAGTTTCAGGTGTACAGCAAAGTGATTCAGTTATACATATAATGTCTCTATTCTTTTTAACATTCTTTTCCCATTTAGGTTATTACAGAATATTGAGCAGAGTTCCCTGTGTTATATAGTAGGTCCCTGTTGGTTACCTATTTTAAGTATAGCAATGTGTACATGTCAGTCCCAAACTCCCAATCTATCCCTCCCTCTTACCATTTCCCCCAGTAACCATAAGTTCATTCTCTAAGTCTGTGAGTCTGCTTCTGTTTTGTAAATAAGTTCATTTGTATCATTTTTAAAGATTCCACATATAAGTGATATCATATGATATTTGTCTCTGTCTGACTTACTTCACTTAGTATGATAATCTCCAGGTCCATCCATGTTGCTGCAAATGGCATTATTTCATTCTTTTTAATGGCTTAGTAATATTCCATTGTATATATGTACCACGTTTTCTTATCAGTTCCTCTGTTGATGGACATTAAGTTGCTTCCATGTCTTGGCTATTGTAAACAGCGCTGCAATGAACATTGGGGTGCATGTATCCTTTCGAACCATGTTTTTCTCCGGATATACGCCCAGGAGTGGGATTGCAGGATCATATGGTAGCTCTACTTTTAGTTTTTTAAGGAACCTCCATACTGTTCTCCATAGTGGCTGTATCAATTTACTTTCCCACCAGCAGTGCAAGCGGGTTCCATTTTCTCCACACCCTCTCCAGCATTTATTATTTGTAGACTTTTTGATGATGGCCATTCTGACGTGTGAGACGATATCTCATTGTAGTTTTGATTTGCTTTTCTCTAATAATTACCAGTGTTGAGTATCTTTTTATGTGCCTCTTGGCCATCTGTACGTCTTCTTTAGAGAAATGTCTCTTTAGGTCTTCTGCCCATTTTTTGATTAGGTTGTTGTTTTTTTTGAGATTGAGCTGTATGAGCTGTTTGTAAATTTTGGAGACTACTCTGTTGTTGGTCACATTGTTTGCAAATATTTTCTCCCATTCCATGGGCTGTCTTTTGGTTTGTTTATGGTTTCCCTTGCTGTGCAAAATCTTTTGAGTTTAATTAGGTCCCATTTGTTTATTTTTATTTCCATTATTCTAGGAGAAGGATCAAAAAAGATATTGCTACGATTTATGTCAAAGATTGTTCTGCCTCTGCTTTCTTCTAAGAGTTATATAGTATCTGGTCTCACATTTAGGTAAAAGAGACTGAAGACTAGCAGCCAGAGAGGTAGGAGGAAAACAAGGAGAGTGAGGTCATGGAAGACAAAGGGAGTGAGACTTGTAAGAGGGCTTGGTCAATATCATCAAGTGCTATGGAGAAATAAAACAAAAAAGAAATGGAAAATTTCATTGGGTTTAGCAGTGGGACACCCCTGGTGATCATGATGAAAACGGTCTCAATGGACAAAAGGGGGTAGAATTTTGATGGTCAGGTGTTGAGGGGTAAGCAAGGAAGAAAGTAGACACAACGAGTGTAGAAAACACTCAAGAAATTTGGTTGTAAAGGGAGGAAAGTGACGGGATGACAGCTGGAGAGGACATGGTCATGTCAATGAAGGTTTTTTTTAAGATAACAAAGATGTGAACACATCTAAATGTTGATGGGAAGAGACCAATAGGAAGGTAAAGGTTACAGCTATACTGGGACTTCCCTGGTGGTCAGCGGTTAAGACTCCGCGCTCCCAGTGCGGGGGGCCCGGGTTCAATCCCTGCTCAGGGAACTAGATCCAGCATGTCGCAACTAAGAGCCCGCATGGTGCAACTAAAGATCCTGCACACCGCAACGAAGATCCCATGTGCCACAACTAAGAGCTGGGGCAGGCAGATAAATAAATAAATATTAAAAAAAAAAAAAAGATTGCAGCTATAAGTGAGGGAGGAGACAGAGCAGTCCCAGGGAAGGTGAGAGGGGCTGGAATCTAGAGCATAAGCCTTCACATAGTAACAGAAGGGTAAGAGGGGAATATAGGAGCAAGTTCAGATAGGTTTGAGGTTTGATGGCAGAAAAATGGAGGAATTTTATCTGTGAAGTAGTAGCAAGGTTATTGCTGATGGCAGCATGTGGCTAAGAGGTAATGGGCCAGGGAATGATCAGGGTGGAGGTTTGAGGAGAAGGATTGGAAAGGCGCATGTGGAGAACAGGAAACAGAGCCCCAGAAGAAACCTAAAGGGATGACGTGACGTGTGGAGCCGCTCTCAGCAGTGTCAGTACAGGTGTGAAGAAAGCAAATGGTTGAGCCCACACGAGGTTGGGATTTTACAGGACTGAGGAATAGCAGAGTAGAGGCACTTGGAAAGCAGGATAAGGAGGGAAGGGAAGGGAAGAGAGGAGGAGGCTAAGAGAGAGGCTAAAGTGGAAGGTTGAGGACCTGGAAGTGGGAGGATGGAGAACAGGTGGAGAGGGTGTGTTTGGGCACAGACACTCATGAAGCCCCTACCTGATACCAACCAGAGGCTACCGCCTGCCCCCAACACCCATTTGCGATTTGGGTCTCCTTAACTAGGTTATACGTTCCGTGATATGCAGGGCTACTTGGCCATTGATGACAGATTAGGATGGATAGATAGATAGATAGATAGATAGATAGATAGATAGATAGATAGATAGATTTTGCATCAGGGAAAATTTTCAGTTCCTTTACCTATGAGGAGTTGCCAGGTAGGGGTCCCCACTTTTATGGCCATCACACAAGCACGCACAGACATAGACAAACACAGGGTGCAGAGTTCAGGCCTCTGGGGGCACATGGACTGAGGCCAACACAAGGATTCACCGCTAATAATGCTAAAGCCATCTCCACTTTGTTTTTCAACCAACACTCCAGCCGCACCGGGCTCCCCTCTCTGGTCATGGCCAAAGACTGATGGTGCCAGTAACAGCCTCTCAGACCAGGAACCGGCCTCCCACCCATACTCTGGGACTGATGAAGCAGGCTCCACAGAGCCAGCTGCCCCTGGCCCTCCCACAGGGAGAATGACCGAGGGTGCCAGCTGGCCTCGCCCACGGCCTGAGGACTAAGCTGAGCAGAGTGGCCCCAGGAGCCCCTGAGGGTCCTGACAGCCAGTCCATCCAGATGATTCAGTTCTTCAACCTGCCTGTGCTGCTTGTTTTCCCTGATGGAAGAGCTCTAGTTGCCCCCATATTTTGCCCAAAGAAAGCAGGGCTGAGGGGAGAATAGGGTCTGAGACAGCAAGAAGCAAATGCCTACAGATCGTCCTCAACCGTCCTTCCCAGAGAAATCAGCACTGGACGGCGAGTAACCTCATTAGACCCAGAGCAAGGCAGGCACCTCTGAGTCGATGGTAGGATAAGGAAAGAGGAGCAGGAAATGCGGGCTTTCTGGACCTCTTCTTGCCAGCCAACCAGGAATACTCACGCTATTGCCAGCAAATCTGCTTAGGTTAGAGGTCTCTAAAAGTCGGTCCCCTGAGATTCCTCCCTTGACAGTTTCTAATGGTGATGCGACTTAGAGAAACAACTCCCAGAGAAGGACCTTTTGAGTCCTGGGCTAGGAAAGGCTTCCCTCCCAGGCCTCTGGGAAGCTGGGACAGAGTAAGCAAGGAGAAAGGGGGTTTTCTGTTCCTGCCACCCTGCCAGCCACCAGCCCGGGAGGGAGTGTGTGCTACCCACTGCCCACAGCTGCCCAGGTGCAGGGCTCCAGGCTGAGAACGGCTCCCTTTTACTCCCTCCATGCTGGCTGGGTCGGGGCTGAAGCTGACAGCAGGAGAGGGGCTGAGCAGCTGCAGGAGCAGAGCAGGCCCATGTGGGGCAGAGGCGGGCAGCTGGGGGTGCTGAGGGACAACTCCCCCTGCGATTGCCCACTCCTGGCTACTGCTCCTCATGCCGGAGCTGGCCTGGGCCTTCACTTAGCCCCTCTCACAAGAATACTGGGTGATTGATGACTCTGGCCTTGGCAGTGATGCAGAGCTGGGTGAGAGGTCGGTAGAGATGAGAGGCTCGGGAGCAGGGCAAGGGGTGGCTTCCTCGTGGGCCTGGCCCTCTGGCCTGATACAGTGGAACTGGTGGAATATGTCCACCTGAGTGGGGTTGGACGGTAGCGAAAAGAGAGAAAAGGAGAGTGCCTCTCAGGGCCCAGGTTTGTGTGCATATGGGGGGGGTGTGTGTGTGTGTGTGTGTGTGTGTGTGTGTGTGTGTGTGTGTGTATGCATGTGTGTGTGAAAACATTGCTCCTGTGTGACAAAATAGGACTGGCTTATGTGGAGGGAATATTTGAGTGTACAGAGGAGGCTCTGACAAGGACATGCTTTGGTGCAGGATGGGCTGGTGGTTACTGTGTGTTTCTCAGTCCTCCATTTGTTGTATTAGTTATTTACTGCTGCATAACAAATGACTCCAAAACTTAGTGGCTTCAATGAACAACATTCCTCATCTCACTGTTTCTGTGGGTCAGGGATCCAGGCACAGCTGTGTTACGTCCTCTGACATGAGAATCTCATGAAGCTGCAATCAAGGTGTCAGCCTGGTCTGCAGTCACCTCAAAGCCCAACTCTTCTGGCTGTTGGCAGGAGTCACTTTCTCACTGGCTGTCGACTGGAAGCCACTCTGAAATCCTAGCCACATAGACCTCTCCATGGGGCAGCTCACAACGTGGCAGCTGGCTTCATCAGAGCCAGCAAGTCAATAAGAGAGAGAGAGAGAGAGGGAGATGGAGTCATGATCTTGTATAACCTAATCTCAGAAGTGACATCCAGGGACTTCCTTGGTGGTCCAGCGGTTAAGACCCTGCGCCCCCAATGCAGGGGGCCCGGGTCCAATCCCTGGTCAGGGAACTAGATGCCACATTGCCGCGACTAAGAGCCCACATGCCACAACTAAAATATCCCGCATGCCGCAACTAAAAAAAAAAAAAGATCCCACGTGCAGCAACTAAAGACCTGGCACAGCCAAATAAATGAATAAATATAAATTAAAAAACTAAAGAAGTGACATCCATCACTTCTGCCATATTCTACTCATTGGAGGTGAGTCACTAGGTCCAGCCCACCCTCAGGGGAGGGGATTGCACAGGCACATGACTACCAGGAAGTGGGATCATTGGGGGCTGTTTTGGAAGCTGCCTACCATGCCCATTCATTCATTCAGCAATTATTTAATGAGGACCCTCTATGTACCAGTCACCATGCTGAGTGTGGATGATAGAACAAAGCGGTGACCGTCGCTTGAAGATTACAATCTGGAAGGTGAGACACATATTAACTAAAGAAACAAGCAAATGAGTATCAAAATCTACTACAGAAAATGCCCCAAAAAGGCAGTGGGCAGTGGTGGGGGGACAGTACATTGTGCTATGAGAGCATTTCCCCAGGGGACCGGGCCAGGGGGCACCCTGAGGAAGGGACGATTGAAGAAAGAGCTAACACGTGAGGGAAGACCAGGCGTTAGCTGGGTGATGAGAAGAGGTGAGAATGGCAGGGGGCACCCAGCCGGCCAAAGGAAGAGCATCACCTATGTTTGACTGTGGGGTGTGTAAGCCAAGAGCCCATGTGCGCGTGTGTTCTGTTCCTGGGTGGATATGGGTATTTACACTGTGTGTGTGGACGTCGTGGGGAAACAGCGCTACTGGTGCACTTAAAGGACTCTAAGGAAGGGACGGGAGGTGGCAGAGGACAGAATCTGAGCAGCACTCTCTCTAAACATCCAGAATTATGTTTCTTCACTCTTCTCCCTGCTCTTCCACCCTCTCCACGCCTTCTCTGGAAGGTTTCTTTGGGGAGTCTTATATGTCCTCATAAAAAGCAGAAATCTGCTCATGCAGCCTAATGCATTATCCTGAAAAGCAGAGCTGTCTGGGGGAACTAGCTCTGCCCCTGCCCCTGCTCCTGCCCCAGAGGGAAAGCTCCATTCAGCAAACCGGCATCTCCCTTGTTAAAGAGACGGCCTTTTGATTGAGGCCAAAGTGACTTTTTATGGGTCCAAAGACAGGAAGGCA
Source organism: Neophocaena asiaeorientalis asiaeorientalis (assembly GCF_003031525.2). Taxonomy (NCBI): domain Eukaryota; kingdom Metazoa; phylum Chordata; class Mammalia; order Artiodactyla; family Phocoenidae; genus Neophocaena; species Neophocaena asiaeorientalis. Next base: position 3,484,005 of record NW_020174938.1, read on the forward strand.
GGGGCCCCTGTAGGAGGGAGGTGGGGGGATGTTCTGCAGCCAGTAGGAAGGACAGAGCAGGGGGTGGGAAGGGAGCTGGGAGAGCCCCTGGTCAGGACAAGGCCCCTCTGGGTGTCAATGGAGCCAAATGTGGAGGAGGCTGGTGCTGAGGCAGGAGGCAGCATGACATGTGGCCCAGCCCCACACACCTGTGTGAGGCTGACGAATCCCACACACTGCCTGGTCACTCGGAGACAAGTCCAGACCTATGCAAATCCGCAGAACTGAGCAAAAGCCTGCACGATCCCTGTCCTCTAGGCACCTGAGGAGGACTTCCCTCTTCCCAGCAGCACCTTGGTAAGCTATGCAAGCAGTCCCTGTGTCTGGAATCCTGCCCCAATCCCTCAGCCCAGCAGTAAGCGTGTGCCTCCCATTCATTCATGTCTTCATTCATTCAGTAAATATCCACTTCTGCATGCCAGGCACTGCATTAGGCTCTGGAGACACAGATGTGGTTCCTGCCTTCATAGACTCTCCAATTCAAATAGCAAGTAATCGCTGAACGATTTTTCACTCACCAGGTAATGACAGTTGTGAAAGTCACATGAAGGAAAAACACAAGTGAGAGCTAGCACGGTTTGGAAGACATTGTGGTGTCCGGGAAGGGGCTCCTGGTTTATATGTTGTCCTCTGGTCCTTGCTGAGCCCTGCAGAGGTGACCTGGCCTGTCCAGGTGTCAGCCTTGGTCCCCACGACATTCCTGCAACAGTGTCCATTGCTGGCGTGACATGCAGTTCATTTTCCCAGCAGATTAAGAGTACGGTGGTCTACTCCCTTCTGAGCCACCACCCATTTTTACAATGGCCGGCCATGTCAATCCTCTGATCCATTGCTATACTGTGCCGGCCTGGGACTGCCCTTCCCACTGTCTCTGCTCCAGGGTCCCCTTGCCCTACAGCAAAAGGGACCCCTGGCAGCCATGGGAGCTCACCATAGTCAGCCATCTGCTTGGTGCCTCTCCAGGGCCCAGGAACATTTTCTTATCCCCTTCACAAACCACTGGAAGTGAAAGAGTCTCTGGGTGGGGTGAAATGAGAGGCTAATTCAGGTTCTCTGTGACAAAAAGTTCTGCCATTCATATCCTAGAAGAAATGAGACAAAGTCTCCTCCATCTTTACATCCCTGAACCCATCATGAACCATGATGTGGGGACTGAGGTACCAGCCCCACCATGTTTCTCTCTGGTCCTCATCGCTTGCCCCGCAGCCTGAATTTTTATCTCTTTCTGTGTCCTACTCTTCTTTCTTCCCTGTTCAAACACCCAGTCCTCTGAGCTTGGGATCTTCAGAGCCCACAAATGCTTTTTTCTCCACCACAAAGTCTGACTTTAACAAATGAAAATCTTGCTTTTATGACCATTAAAATTTCCATCATTTTAAAGCAGTGGTTCTTAACCTTAGCTGCACTTTGTAGGGACCTGAAAAGTTTCCATTCCAGGAACTTCTGATTTAATTGGTCTGGGGCTTAGCCTGGGCGGCAGGATTCTTAAAGCTCCCAGATGATTCTAGTGTGCAGCTAGGGTCAGGAACCACTGCTTTAAAGAGTCCCATATATGAATAGCAATGATTTCTTTTGTCTCATTATCCTGCTACCTGTATGTAGGAGGGAGGACCGGGAGGACTTGGTGACTGAATGTTGGGGTGAGTAAAAAGAATCCCTTAGGGATGACCCTCAGATTTCTTACCAAGTGTCCTTCACTGAGCTGGGGACACTGAGATCTGGAGGTGAAAGTCCAAAATTACATTACAGACATTCTGGTATGAGGCATCTACAAGACATCTAAGTGAACCAAAACATAGACCTGGGGGCGACCAATCTCAGCCCATGGACCACATCTGGCTTGCCATCTGGTTTTTTTTTTTTTTTTTTTAAATTTTTTTATTTTTGGCTGCTTTGGGTCTAAATCGCTGCTCACAGGCCCTCTCCAGTTGTGGCGAGAGGGGGCCACTCCTCGCTGTGGTGAGCGTGGGCTTCTCACTGCGGTGGCCTCTCCCGTTGCAGAGCACGGGCTGTAGGCACGTGGGCTTTGGCAGTTGCGGCACACCGCTCAGTAGTCGTGGCTCACGGGCTCCAGAACGCAGGCTCAGCAGCCGTGGTGCACGGGCCCAGCCGCTCCACGGCACGTGGGATCCTCCCGGACCAGGTCTCGAACTCATGTCCCCTGCATTGGCAGGCGGACTCCTAACCACTGCGCCACCAGGGAAGTCCCGCCATCTGGTTTTTAAATGTTTAAATAATTGGAAAAAATCCAAATGAGAATAATATTTCCTGACACGTAAAAACTACGTTAAATTCTAATTTTTAAATGGTGGGAAAAAACTGAAAGGAGAATATTTCCTAACACATGAAAATTATGTAAAATGCTAATTTCAGGATCCATAAACAAAATTTATTGGAACACAGCCACGCCCAAATTCATTGTCACATTTTCCATGGTTGAGTTTGCACTGTAATGGCAGAGTTGAGTAGTTGGAACAGACACCATTTAGCCCACAAAGCCTCAAATATTTACTGTCTGGCCTGTCACACAAAGACATTTGCTGAGCCCTTGCATAGACGATTGGATGCATGGATCTGGAGCTCAGGAGGATCATTTAGGCTGATGATGTGGGTGTCGTTAGCATCCAGAGGTAATTAAGCCACGGATGGCGATGAGATTGGAGCTTGAGAAGGGAAGAGGATGAGGTCAGGCCCCGAAAAACTTGGATATTTGAAAGTTGGCTGGAGGAGAAAGAGGCTAGAAAGGAGATGAAGAAGCAGTAGCCAAGAGGTTGGAGGAAATTCCAGAGACTGTGTTGTCATGGAAAAAAAGAAAAAGTGGGCAGACCAAGAGGTCAAAGATCAATGCTGCTGAGAAGTCAAATATCATAAGAATGGAAAGTATCTAATGAATTTAGCAACAAGAAGGTAATTAGTAGCCACAGTGGGAAAATTTCAGTGAAGCACAGAGAGAGGAGGCCAGACTGGAATGGGATGCAGAGAGGATGGTGACGAATGGGGATGTGATATGAGGATAACTTTTTCAAGAAGCTCAGCTGAGAAGGGGACTGCATCAGCCCATAGAGATAAAATGGTGTCTAGAAGTGGAGGAAAGTCAAGGAGGTTTCATTGTTGGTCATTGTTTGTTTTAACATCTGATTGATTGGAGGGTATTTGATTGGCAAAGGGAGAGAACGAAGACACAGGAGAGAGAATAGCCACGGATGGAACAAAGTGGCCTGGCCCTGTGGAAGCTCACTGGCAGAAGCCCTGCCTGGGCCCCTCCTCTACCGCCATGAGCCCTTAGAAGTTGGGGAAATAAGCTCAGAGAAGGGGAGCCCCGCCCCCTATGGCAAGTGCAGTGGAAAAGGGAGACCCTCTGGATGCAGACAATGTAACTTATAATCCTGTCTCTGCCTCTGTGTGACCTTGGCAAGTAACTACTTGGAGTCTCAGTTTCCTTATCTGTAAAGTGGGGCTAAGCCTCCCTAGTTCACGAGACTGGTGAGGATCAAGTGCAATAGCGTTTATGCACCAGCCACTGTCTCTAACACATGGGAGACACTCAACAGACATTAGATTCCCTCCTCCCTGTCCCAAACCACTCCCAGCCCAGCTACTTCTCAGACTTTGTCTTGGAAAAAAGAGAAAAGTATCTTGGACACAAACTTGACCTACATTCAGTGCCAAGTCTCTTGTCTTTGAGTCTCAAGTCTATTGCCTTTGGAAGAGAGGCAATTCCAGGGATGCACTTAGCCAGCTGGCCCAGACTTGGCCAGATGTGTTGTTTGGGAAGCTCCCAGGGAAGAAAGGATCCTGAGATTCCTACTTCCAATTAGACCCTGGCATGAGCCCTCTGACCTCCTGCACTCTGGAAGCTTTTGTCAAAACAGGAATTCTTGCCCGTTTCGTCAGAGTTCTAGTTTTGTAGGGGGTTTTGTAGTATCATGGACTGTGGGGTTGGCTAGAATTGTCAGCAGGGGACCAAACTTTCACCTCCAGAGAGCTTACAGGAGAAGATGGTTTCTCGTTTGACTGCTGAGAGCCCACAGAGATGGACAGTGCCCGGCACAAAAGAAGGTGTGGCCAAGATCAGGAGACATGGCCGATGGTGGGTGGGGGGAGTGGATTGACAGGCAGTGTCCAGCATTAGCACACTTGTGGAGCCATCTGCACAGAACACCTGCCTCCTGCAATCAGTCTCTCGGGCTGTGACTCAGCAGCATCCTGTTCTAAGCATCATCTCCCCAACCTGTTGTTTAGAAAAGATAAAATAGATCTATTTCCCTGGCATTTCCCTTTCAAAGCTGACAAAGTGGCTGCAACCCCTGCTTTATACTCAGGGAAGCATTTCATCATTTCCTAGGACAAAAATCCTATGAAAGGGACAGACCAGGCTGGTCTTTCATCATAAGAGATCAGCGCAGCAGGCCAGGGAGGGAGAGAAGCCATTTGTTCTGGAAAGTGAATCAAAGTATCAAAGCTGCCTCCTGCAATAATTTAAATTAAATATTATGTTTCAATGAATGTAAGATATATAATTAACAAAGGTACCCCAGCTTTTTTATAGTCTTACTGGACTGCAAAGAGATCGTTACCAGAACAAACTTCTCCCACAGTGCCCCAGGTGACGGGTGTGTACTTGTGAGCTGATACGTGCATATGTGTGCGTGTGCAAGTGAGCGTGTATGCCTAAGTGTTTCTGTGAACTTGTGGCTAAGGAGTCATTTACTACAAAAAGCCCACCTAAGCCAACTTAAGTAAAAAGGAATTTATTATAAGGAACTGGGAGCATCTCACTGTAACAGACAAGTTGGTCAGTTTCCCTACCCTGTCAGAGTCTGCACCTTCTGATCGGACCAGACCACCACCTCACTGACAGCCACAGCACATTGGACTGGGACATCTGACCCACGTGGCATTAGTTGGCTTCTCACTCGCAGAAATTTGGGACTGGGACACAGACATGTGAGTTAGTTCATGGTAGTATACCCAGGAGGACATGTCTCAAAGACACGTGTCAATGTTTGAACTGTGTAGCGCCTTAGCACAGTGGTTCTCAACCTTTTGCGTACCACAGGATCATGTAGGATGTTTGCTAAAAATGTGGTTTCCTTGGCTGCATCCCTAGAGATGCAGGGCTCTGAATTTTTAATAAATGCTTCAAATGATTTGAATGCAGGTACTTCAGCAAGAGAGAAAGGAAAGCAGCTGAGCAATGAAAGAATTTCATTGCCCCAGAGAGAGAAAGAAAGAAGCGAAAGTAGCTGCTTTGGTTGACGATGGCTTCCTTTTTCAGTTCCATTTCTTCATAAGGCCTTTTGTCTTTCCTGTCCATGTTTTTTGTGGATAACTTTGATTCATAAGATTCTCTAAGTTGGTTTCTGTTTCTTGCTACCAAAGAATTCCTAAAAACATTTGTGCTTATGGAACCCAAGGGTATGTGACCATCTGGTCCCATTAGCCATAGCTGGTAGGAGAGGGGGCAGGACCACTTGCTACAAATGGCCACCTTGACTCATCTCTCTGACAGGTACAATAGCAGGTCCTTTCTAAGGAGTGTTGTCTGGGAAGACACCCCAAACACGTTTACCACAGGAGAATTTTCTGAGAGGGCCTAAGGGCCTGTGAGCGTTTGTCTGCCTATGTGTGCATGCATGTGCCCAGCTCTGGTCTGCTGCCTGTGAGCCCTGGGTATGGTATTTTCCCAGAGACAAGAGTGTAATTGTGAGTGGGTGTGTGTTACTGAATCACTCTCTGCATATGAGTGGGAGAGAACGAAGCCAGGCTTCATTCTAGGTTATAATTGTCCACATTAGAGACTCATTAACTATATCACTACATCTACGCATAATACACCAGATCATATTTAGAAATGAGCTTCTTAAAGAGATAGAACAGAGAGCCCTGCTATTGGGGCATGGTGAGGAGGGGATACCATTTGGAAAGGTAAAAGGTAATAAGGGTTGCTACTCAGAATACCTGGGGCTGGGCAGAGACAGACACCAGGAGTCTGTAGAGTCTATTCCCAGACATCCCCAGCGAGCAGCAGGTTCAGTCTGCATGGTGTGGGAATGTGGCCCGAGAACCAGGAGATAACAAGGACACAACATGCCTGGTGAGAAGTCCCCGAGGGGTTGAGAGTTCACTCAGTGATCAGAAGAAGAGTTCTGGTACTGTCTCAACAGGATGATTTTTATCTACCTTCATGAGACTCTTGCCAGCACCCTAAGAGCACTTCTACATATCTGATAGTCACCACAATTAATTTTTCGTTACACAACAGAGCAAAGAAGAGAAAACCTCTCCTTGCCATAGACACCCCCCAGCACTTTATCTGTATCTCTCTGATGTCATGTGTTACTTTCTATCTCATGTCGTATCATGTACATTTCCATCTACAAGCTCTTTGGAGGACACCCTCAGCCCCTCACCTAGATCCCCCTCAGATCCCCTTTTGCAGATCCCCTTACTAATTGTTTGCAGCTGTGACCTCCTTCAGAGGCTTGCCGTTGGGCTCCTGGAGCTGCTGCAAACATATCCACATATCCAGAGTTATAGGTCTGGGAGTGCCTAGGAGTTTACTCCCCACCCCCTCCCCACCACCTTCCAGCAATGACTAGCTGGTACAGGGTTAAAAAGCCCACCTCTCTTGCCTGAGTAGATGCAAACTCTCAGATGCAATTTATACTCCAGAGCTCCCCAGGGGCCAGGCAGAGGTTTTGACTTCAACTGAAATCCTTCCTTTCACTGACCTTCCCCTTCTAATAGTGTTTCCTCCGCTCCCTTACTGATTTCTCCTTGGAACATTTTCTTAGCAAGTCCCTTGAGCTCAAATCCTTGCCTCAGAGGCTGCTTCTCAGAGAATCTTATTCCTAGTGTCCTAACTCTGCCCAGAGCCCCCAAAATGGCAGTTCTACATACCATAGGACTTCACCTCCCTGGCCACAGCTAATTAGACCAGGTGGATTCCTTATCAATGCAGAGTCAATTAAATTCTCAAAATGGATAATCATTCTACATGTGAGAACTAAAACTATAAAGCTCTTAGGAGAAAACAGGAGTAAACTTTCTCAACCTTGGGTTAGACAATGGTTTCTTAAATACACAGTTTGCTAGGACTGCTACAAGAACATATCATAGACTGGGTGGCTTAAACAACAGACTTTTATTTCTCACAGATGTGGAAGCTGGGAAGTCTAAGAGCAAGGTACTGGCTGATTTGGTTCCTGGTGAGAGCCTTCTTTCTGGCTTGCAGATAGCAGATTTCTTGATTTTTTGTGGTGTCCTCATATGGCAGAGAGAGAGAGAGCAAATTGTCTGTAGTCTCTTCTTGTAAGGGCACTAATCCCATCTTGAGGACCCTACCCTAATGACCTTATCTCCTAAATACCCCATCTCCAAATACCATCACATTGGGGGTTGGTTCTTCAACATACTGATTTGGGGGAAGACAATTTGTGTGCCAATAAGCACATGAGAAAATGCTCAGTATCATTAATCATTAGAGAAATGCAAATCAAAACCACAACAAGATACCACCTCACAGCCACTAGGATGGCCAGTAGGTGTCCAAAAGTCAGACAGTCACAAACGTCATCAAGGATGTAGAGGAACTAGAACCTTTATACACTGCTGGTGGGAATGTAAAATGGTGCTGCCACTTTGGAAAACATTTTGACAGTTTCTCAAATTGTTAAACCTAGAGCTACCGTGATTCAACAGTTCCACTCCTAGGTATATACCCAAGAGAAGTGAAACATATCCACATGAAAACATGTACACAAATGTTCATAGCAGCATTATTTACAGTAACCAAAAAGTAGACACAACCCAAGTGCCTCTCAACCAATGAGTGGATAAACTAACTGTGGTATATCTATATAATGGAATATTATTCAGCAATAAAAAAAGAATGAAGTACTGATACATGCTCTGACATGGATGAACCTTGAACACGTTATGCTAAGTGAAAGAAGCCAGACCTAAAATATTACATATTGTTTGACTTCATTTATGTGAAATGTCCAGAATAAGCAGAGAGACAGATGATAGATTCGTGGTTGTCTGGAGGTGTTGTGGTGGAGGGAGGTGGTGGGGATGGGGCATGACTGCTAATACAACCAGGATTTCTTCTGGGGGTGTTGTGACAGTTCTAAAATTAGATGGCAGTGATGGTTGCACAACCCTATATATATATATATATATTTAAAAACCACTGAACTAGGGGCTTCCCTGGTGGCGCAGTGGTTAAGAATCTGCCTGCCAACATAGGGGACACGGGTTCAAGCCCTGGTCTGGGAAGATCCCACATGCCATGGAGCAACAAGCCTGTGCACAACTACTGAGCCTGCGCTCTAGAGCCCACGAGCCACAACTACTGAACCCACGAGCCACAACTACTGAAGCCCGGGAGCCACAACTACTGAAGCCCACGTGCCTAGAGCCCATGCTCTGCAACAAGAGAAGCCACTGCAATGAGAAGCCTGCACACCGCAACAAAGAGTACCCCCGCTCACCGCAACTAGAGAAAGCCCGCACGCAGTAACCAAGTCCCAGGGCAGCAAAAAATAAATAAAATAAATAAATTTTAAAAAGCAAAACACTGAACTTAAAATAGGTAAATTTTATGGCATAGGAAACATATCTCACTAAAGCTATTTAAAAACAAAGCCTCATACTTAGGTCCACTGGATATTTCTTTGTATCTTCCTGATAAACGGGCTCCTCCTCCCCCTGCGTTTCTCCTTTACTACTTCCTCACAACCACATGCACAACACTTATGACACCAGATGTGTGGAGGTTTTCCACACCAAGCAATTCTTTGCAACACCAGCTGGGTGTCCTACAATTCAATGCAGTTTGACACTAACCAGAGTTAGTTAGTTAGACCCCCACAGGTTAAGAGCTTCATCCCACAAGATTGACTCCACCTTCACCTCAGACTCCAGTCACAAATCTAGGTTGTCACCTGTGCTTCTGAGCAACCAGCTATAAGTCAGTTTCCCATAACCCCGTCCTTGGGTTCAATCATTTGCTAGAACAGCTCCCAGAACTCAGGGAAACACTTACTTATGCTTATGCTTACCAATTTATTATAAATGATATGATAAAGGATGCAGATGAAGAGCCAGAAGAGTCCCAGGTACAGGAGCATCTGTCCCCATGGTGTTGGGATGTGTCACCCTCCCAGCACATGGATGTGTTCACACACCTGGAAGCTCCCTGAACCCCACACTTTGGGGATCTTTATGGAGGCTTCATCAAGTAGGCATGATCGATCACTAACAAAATCTGCAGCCCTTTTCTCCTTCCCCTTCATGGAGGATGAGGGTAGCGTTGAAAGTTCCAAGCTCCTAATCATGGCTTGCTCTTTCTGGTGAACAGACCTCACCCAGGAGCCAACCAAGCATTGTCCCATTAGAACAAAAGACACTCCTATCACCCAGGAAATTCAAAGAGTTTTAGGAGCTCTGTGCCAGGAACTGGGGGCAGAGACCAATATATATTTTGTCTATTGTTTCACACTAGCCTTAAACTTCTGACTGGGTTTCTGTATCCTGATGCCAAGTATTCCTAAAGACACCATATCTCTTCTCCCTATTAGACTGTGAATTTCTTAAGGACAGGCTGTGCACATAATTCATATATCAATATGTTGCTCCAAATGCGTTGCACTCTCTTGCTCTCAATCTCAGAGGAAGAGTTACCTTTTCTCCTGCCCCAAACACACCTGTACACCTGTAATTGCCCTCATACCAGTCTACCCTCTTGAGGGCCTCCTTTTATTAATTACCCCCTTTTCCCATCTCCTTCAAGACCCTCCATATTTTAGAACACAGAGTCTCTGGCCATTCTTGGACCCAGGTCTCCTCAAGCTATCCTGATACTTTCTCCATCCTTCACAGCGAACCTTCTCTGAAAACCAGACTATTCTCCCTCACCCTGTTTCCTCACCTCTTTTGTCCATTATAGGCTGGTTTCCACACCATCACTCTCCTGGACATGGCTCTCGCCAGGATAACCTATTAATTCCTCATTGCCAAACACAGTAGATTCATTTAATCCTTGTGTTAGTCATGGTCCCAGCTTTTACATAGCTTTCTCTTGGGTCTCCTCCAGCTTCTCTGACTGTTCCTTCTCAGGATGTGTCCTACCTCTATTTCCCCTGTCATCCCTTAAAGGTTTCCCAGGGATCTACCTTCTGCTATAATGCCTCCTTCGTCATCACAGTTCCCTTGGATGATCACATAGATCCCCAAGGTTTAAACCTCCAAAGATTCCCAAGTTGACATCTTCAGACTAGACCTGTTCCCCAAGATTCCAGCTCGTACACTTCCTAGACATCTCGACCTTGATATTCCATAGAGATCTCAAATTTGATATGTCTAAAATGTAATGAATTATCCCCACCCTACCCCCAACTTCACAACCACCACAGACCTACAACTCAGGGAGTCCCTATCATCGTTATGCTTAATGACACTACCATCCTCTCCAGTTCTTAAGCAGAAAGGTAAAAGTATCCTCAGACCCTCCATCTCCCTCACCCCACATAAAATCTGTTAACAGGTTATCTTATTTTATATTTAATAAATCTAATATCTTCACACACAGGGCTTCAGCCACACTGAATCATTTGTAGTGCCTGAGATACACCGTGACTTTTCCCCACCTCTGGACTTCAATATGCATTCTTAACCTCTCTTTGGAATGCTTCTTCCTATGTCATCCTCCAAAACCCAACCCAACTACTGTCCTTCTTGGGAAGCATCTTCCATAATCCCCAGAGGAATCTGCTGCTCCTTTGAAATACTGGACACCAACTGCTGAACTCTGGCCCACATGCTTACTTTATCCAACTTTCCCAGCTCCCACTGTAGCCTCAGTCCCAGGGCACAGAGGGAGGAAAGAACACAAATCTAAGGGATCTTCTACCCCTCCTTCACTTGTGTCCCTGTCCTCCACCCATTTTCCCTCACCTTCCTCCTGCTCTCTTGGGCTATGTTTCCCAGGTTCACGTGTCATCTGGTTTCTGATGGTGTTTGGCCCTTGGGGAGCACTGGCAGGAAATGGAGTCAGGGTTGGAGAGCCAGGCTATTTCTCCCTCTGCCTCTGCTTTAATTGCATCTCTGGCAGTTGCTGTGTCTTTTCCATCCCTCCAGTTCCTGGCAGACAAGCCCACTTGGTTCAAACGCTTACTGAGCGCTTTCCAGCCTAAGGGTGATCGTTCTTCCTGCTGCTGTTCATCTCTGAGTTGTCTCACTGTCTTCTGTTTGACTCCTTGGCCCTTCTATCACCTGTTGTTTAACAAATTCCTTTTATTAACGTCCCTCATTTTAAATATTCAAGTGGTTTCTATTTCTTGGTTAGATCTTGACTGATCCAACTCTAAATAAGAAAGAGCTTCACTGTGAGGTGAAGACAGGAGTCTGGAGCCTTGGGAGCATAGGGGAGAGGACTGGACTAGAGACCCATGTGGGAGCGTCATTGACATAGAGGTGGAGGATAAAACCTAGGAGCACTGAAGGATGGAACCATGAGAGCAGCAAGATTGATTACACAGTAGATGGGAAGCTCACTACTCATGAAGCAACCCATCCCAAATTAGTGAAAAATACTTGTTTAATATTAATTGAAATCTGCCTCCCTCTAACATGCACCAATTGTTACCATAGATCAAATCTCATTTTTTCCACATGCCAGTCTTTTAGGTTTTCAGTGAGATATATCTTGCTCCCTTCCATATCTTCTCTACTGTGACATACCCAAATCTTTCCACTTATTTTTGATGGGGCAAGGTTTCTGGGGCCCTCACTCTCCTGACCTGGTTGCTCTCCTCTGGACATGCTCCCATTTAGCAGTGTTCCTTCAAGACAGGCTCCTAGGGTGGAACTCAGGTCTCTAGATATCATCCCACCTCCTTGCTGCAGACATTAAACCTCTGCTGATGCACCCAAGACTGAATTCCCTTTTGGAGCTGTGAGCCCAACTACTGGTTCACTGTGGATTTTCAGACATGTCACAGAATGGGAGAAAGGATGAGTCTTCCATTGAGCTAAACTTGCCCATTCTTGTCCGTGGTAGTTTGTTGGACAGCTCAAGATGCATTCCAGGGCTTCCCTCGTGGCGCAGTGGTTGAGAGTCCACCTGCCGATGCAGGGGACGCGGGTTCGTGCCCCGGTACAGGAGGATCCCACATGCCGCGGAGTGGCTGGGCCCGGGAGCCATGGCCACTGAGCCTGCGCGTCCGGAGCCTGTGCTCCGCAATGGGAGAGGCCACAACAGTGAGAGGCCTGCGTACCGCAAAAAAAAAAAAAAAAAAAATTGCATTCCAATCCCCTTCTCCTTGCCCACCTCCACTCTAGAGGAGGGAAAAGTGAAATACTTTCTTTCCCAGCTTTCTCTGAACCTAGTTCTGGTCAATTAAATATGAATGCAAATCTGTTGGGGGCTTCTGAGAAAGCTTTCACCTTCCTACTAATAGGAACAGGAGCCATCCTTTCCTGGTCTTACCTGCCTTTAACACAGTTATAATGTGACTCTAAGAGAAATGCCTAGAGAATCTCAGAGAGGCTGGCCTTGACACTGTTGGGTCACTGAGCCAACGCTGACAACCACCTACCTTTGGACTTCTTGTTATGTTAGGAAAAAAGTCTGAACCAACACACTGGGGGAAAACATTGTCAATTTATATTACAAAGAGTGAACATCCCTAATATTTAATAGAGTTTCTAAAATAGATAAATCAACAACTATTTAGAAAAATAAGCAAGAGACATGAACAGACCATTAACAGAAAAGAAATGCAAATGAATGCCTCTTCACTATATGAAAAGATGCTCAACCTTGCTCATAATAAGAGAAATGCAAACAGGGATTTCATCCTCATCTATTACGAGGGCAAAAATTCAAATTTTAAATTTATTTGTTTATATTTTATTTTTGGCTGTGTTGGGTCTTTGTTGCTGTGCGGGCTTTCTCTACTTGCAGCAAGTGGGGGCTACTCTTTGTTGTAGTACGTGGGCTTCTCGTTGCAGTGGCTTCTCTTGTTGCAGAGCACAGGCCCTAGGCCACATGGGCTTCAGTAGTTGCAGCACACGGGCTCAGTAGTTGTGGCTCGTGGGCTCCAGAACGCAGGCTCAGTAGCTGTGGCACATGGGCGTAGTTGCTCCACAGCATGTGGGATCTTCCTGGACCAGGGCTCGAACCTGTGCCCCCTGCATTGGCAGGCAGATTCTTAACCACTGCGCCACCAGGAAAATCCAAAAATTCAAAATCTGACAACCTACTCTGTCAGTGAAGCTCTGGGAAATAGACACTTTCATAATTTGAGGATGGGAATGCAAAATCGTACAATGCCTATGGAAAGAAATTTAGCAAAATTATCTAGGCATTCAGTCTTCAACCCAGCAATCACACTTCTAGGAGTACATCTCAAAGATAAAATGGTAAAAATAGGGCTTCAGAAAAATCTACAGTTAATATCATATAATGGTGATAGACAAAAAGCTTTACCCCTAAGATCAGGAACAAGGCAAGGATGCCTGCTCTTTCTACTTACTTTATTCAACATTATGTTGGAGCATAATTCAACAGTGTAATTAGGCAAGGAAAAGAAATGAAAGATATCTAGTCATTATTTGCAGATGACTATCACCTATGTAGAAAATCTAATGAAATTTACAAAAAAAAGCTGCTAGAATAAATAAGTTTGCACTATTGCAGGATATAAGATCAATATACAAAAATCAATTATATTTCTAGATATCAGCAATGAACAATCAGAAGTTGAAATATTTTTAAATACCAATTAAAATAGCATACACAAATATGAAATACTTAGGGACAAATCTAACAAAAGATGTGAAAGATCTAAACACTGAAAACTATAAAACATTGCTGAGAAAAATTAAAGATCTAAATATATTACGTTGGGACTTCCCTGGTGGCGCAGCTGTTAGGAATCTGCCTGCCAATGCAGGGGACACAGGTTCGAGCCCTGGTCCAGGAAGATCCCACATGCCACGGAGCAACTGAGCCCGTGTGCCACAACTGCTGAGCTTGCATGCCACAACTACTGAAGCCCATGCACCTAGAGCCTGTGCTCCACAACAAGAAAAGCCACCACAGTGAGAAGTCTCGCACTGAAATGAAGAGTAGCCCCCGCTGGCCGCAATTAAAGAAAAGCCCGCGTGCAATAACAAAGAACCAATGCAGCCAAAAATAAATAAATAAATAAATAAATTGTGTTCATGGGCCGGAAGACTTAATAAGATGTTATTTCTCCCCAAATCGATATACAGATTCAAAGCCATCCCAACCAAAATACCAGCAGGCTTTTTTGTAGAAATTGATAAACTGATTCTAAAGTTCATATTGAAATACAAAAGACCTAGAGGAGCCAAAACAAAGTTGGCAGAGAAGAAAAAAGTGGGAGAACTAACTGCCTAATTTTAAAACTTACTATAAAGCTACACTTATCAAGATAAATATTGCTGTAAATGCAGACAAATCAATAAAACAGAAAATAGAATCTAGAAATAGATCCACACATGGACAATTGATTTTCAGCAATGGTGCAAAGACAATTTAATGGAGAAAAGATATTCTTTTCAATGGTACAGGGACAATTGGCTCTCCATATGCAGGAAAATGAACTTTGATTCATACCTTGCACTATTTACAAATATTAACTCAAAATGAATCATGGATCCAAATGTAAACTAAAGCTATAAATTTTTTTAAATCTTGTTGAAGTGTAGTTGATTTACAATGTTGTGTTTAATTTCTGCTGTACAACAAAGTGACTCAGTTATATAATTTTTTTCTTTTTCGTGCTCTTTTCCATTATGGTTTATCATAGGATATTGAATATACTTCCTTGTGTTGTACAGTAGGACCTTGTTGTTTATCCATCCTATATATAAGAGTTTGCATCTGCTAATCCCAAACTCCCAATCCTTCCCTCCCCCACCTTCACTCCTCCTTGGCAGCCACAAGTCTGTTCTCTATGTCTGTAAGTCTGTAAAACTATAAAACTTTTAGAAGAAAGCATAGGATAAAATCTTTGTGACCTTAGGTGAAACAAAGATTTCTTAGATATAACACTGAAAGTACACTCTATAAAAGAAAAATTGGGGCTTCCCTGGTGGCACAGTGGTTGAGAGTCTGCCTGCCGATGCAGGGGACATGAGTTCGTGCCCTGGTCCAGGAGGATCCCACATGCCACGGAGCGGCTGGGCCCGTGAGCCATGGCCGCTGAGCCTGCGCATCCGGAGCCTGTGCTCTGCAATGGGAGAGGCCACAACAGTGAGAGGCCCGTGTACCGCAAAAAAAAAAAAAAAAGAAAGAAAAAAGAAAAATTGATAAATTAGGTTAAATTTTTTAAAGATTAAAAATTTCTGCTCTTTTAAAAATATTGTTAAGAGAACAAAGACAAATCACAGACTGGAAGAAAATATCTGTAAATCATTTACCTGTTAAAGGATATGTATACAGAATATACAGAGGACTCACAAAATTAAGTAAGAAAACAAACAACCTAATTAAAAATGGGCAAAAGATTTTAAAAGACCAAAGAATACATATGGATAGTAGATAAGCATATGAAGATTTTCAATGTAATTAATCATTAGGGCAATGCAAATTAAAACCACAATGAGATATTACTACACAGTTATTAAAATGACTAAAATAAAAAAGAATGACCCCAGCAAGCATTGGCAAAGACGCAGAGAAACTGGAACACTGCCAGTGGGAATATAAAATAGTGCAACTACTTTGGGAAATAGTTTGTCAGTTTTTTAAAAAGACCAATATAGACCTACCACGTGTTTCAGCCTTTCCACTTCTGAATATTTACCCAAGAGAATGAAAGCACATATCCCAACAAAGACTTATAGATGAATGTTCACAGCAGATTTATTTGTAATAGGCAAAAACTATAAATGATTCTATTGTCCATCAGCAGATGAATAGATAAACAAATTTCAGTGTAACCATACAAGGGAATACTACTCAGCAAGGAAAAGAACGAACTGTTGATAGTTGCAACAACATAAGTGAATCTTAAAATAATTATGCTGAGGGAAAGAATATAGACAAAAAAGGGTCCATACTGAGTGATTCCATTTATATAAAATTCTAGAAAATGCAAACTAATCTATATTGACAGAAAGCAGATGAATGATTCTCTGGTGTGATAGACAGTCTCTAAAATGGTTCCTTATACTTGCCACCTCCCATGTGTAATTCCTTTCCCTTGAGAGTGAGCTGGATGTAGCTACTCTAATGAACAGAATGTGGCAAAAATGATGATATTTCACTTCTGAGATTAGGTCGTAAAGAGATGATGACTTCTCTCTCTTTCTCTCTCTTATGAAAACAGCTGCCATGTTGTAAGCTGCCCTAAGGACTGGCTGATGGAAAACCGAAGTCATGCACTCAACAGCTTGTGAGGAACTGAATCCCGCCAACATCCATATAAGTAAGCTTGGATGCAGCTCTTCCCTTGGTCAAACTGTAAGAGGAGACCACAGCCCTGGCCAACACCTTGGTTACAACTTTGAGAGAAACCTTGAGGCAGAGGCACCCAGGTAAGTTGTGCCCAGATCCCTGCCCCACAGAAAATGATTATTGTTTTAAGCTGATACATTTTGGGGTTATTCCTTACACAGCAATAGCTAACTAATACACCTGTAGATCGGGGGTAGGGGCAGGTGTGACAGGTGGGAGAGAGGGATTGCAAATGGACATGAAGAAAGTTTTGGGAGTGATGGATACGTTCATTATCTTAATTGCTATGGTCTCATGTGTGTATACATATGTCAAACCTTACTAATTTATACACTTTAAATATGTGTAGTTTACTGCATGTGAGTTATATCTCTATGAAGCTGTTTTTTAAGAAGTTTGCTGAAAAGTCAAGTAAGGAAAGGACTTCATCAATGGATTCAGTAACATGGAGGTTAACAATCTAGAGTGACTTACTATCTGGACTTGCCAGGGACTGAGGTGTGTGTAAGACATTCCAT
This sequence comes from Neophocaena asiaeorientalis asiaeorientalis, assembly GCF_003031525.2. NCBI lineage: Eukaryota > Metazoa > Chordata > Mammalia > Artiodactyla > Phocoenidae > Neophocaena > Neophocaena asiaeorientalis. The sequence continues at coordinate 3,501,060 of NW_020174938.1, forward strand.
TTTAAAAATTGAGAAAGTCCCAGGCATATAGGGATGAGCTGGTTACCCTGCTGACGACACTAACAAGAGTAATAGGGGCATCCATTGCGGAAGTCAACGGCAACCTTGTCAAAAGTTGTCTCAGCGGGATGATGGGAAGAAGAATTGGGGATACTGCATATAGTCAACTCTTTTGAGGAGCTTTGTTGCTGTAGTGAGAAGAAAATGGTGGGAAGAGCTGGAGCGGGTGTGAAGTCAAGGAAGTAAGTTTTAAGATGGAAGTCATTACAGCCTGTTTGTGTGCTAAGTGAAGTAATCTAGTAGAGAGAAATTTTTTTATAATACTGAGAAGAGATACTTGCAGGAGAAAAGGCCTCCAGTAGGTAAGAACTACTTGTTAAAGGCAGTTTCCTCAAGTGTCCTAAGGCTCCCTGCCAGGCCACAGGGGCTCCCAAATGGGTCACAGGACCCAAAAGTACAAGTTCTCTCTTCAGTTCTTAGATCCAAATTGACTCTCATATTTTGAGTCAATTCAGGGTTACTTACTAGTCAGGTAATGAATGAGTCATGAAAAGTTACTAAATGTGCTATTCATCAACGAAAGTGACCCCACGTTTTGATTGTGTCCATTGCTAAGAAATCTGTCTGTGACCCAATCTTGAGCAATGTTGTCAAACTCTTACCCCGCACGCACACTTGCTTATGGTTAGAATTTCACAATTTGGGGGAAGGATGCATTGTCAGTATTTCATCAGCGTTACCCTGAACTGGCTGTGTTTTTTTTTCATTGCTAATGGCCTTGCCATTTTTATTATAGAAGTCTCTTTTCGTTTAGCTTTATCAGTAACCATGTAGCTTTTTGTAGGTTGTTAGGTTAATTTCACAGTCTATAGTGATTCAGATTTGCATCAATAACTTTTAACCGATAATATTCCTATAATAGACTTCAAGACTGTGAGTCAGATGTTCAAATGTGAGTCATTCACCTCTCTGTTGACTGTAGGGGAAGGTGTCATGTGTGTTGGACTGCTTGTGACTATCGGCTACTTTAACAAGTAAAATCAAATTATTGAGTTATTTTTAAGCTTTTAGGAAATCTTTTTATAGCACAAAGTTTAGTAGTATGCTCATATTCTTCTAAGGTAACTAATAAGTGAATCATTTATATTGCTGGCAACATGATATATCCAACCTGTTGTGTTTCTTCTCTTTCTTTGTAATCCTGGAGTATTTTCCTAGTGGAAACTCAAGGAGATGGGAGAACACAAAGCTTTATATTCTCCCTGTATGTGCCACAATCAAAAGATTCAGGAGCCCCTGATGGTAGAGGACTTTTTAGGGCTTCTCGGGACAAGGATTTGTGCCGGCGTAGGTCAAGTTTACACTTCCCAAATCATGTCAGCTGTGGTTTTCCTAATTGCAGGCTAGCTCACAAGTGTCCACAGGCCATTGCCTCTTCCCAAGGAGTGCCCAGAGAACACTGTGGCTTTGCTGTACAGGAATAACATCCTATTTTCTGGGCTGTGTCTTTGCATTTTTTTTTTTCTCCTTTGGCTTCTCTCTTTTCCTTGTCCCAAGATTGACTGTTCTAACTATAGTTTCTAACAGGTGTGCAGCCAGGGCAGGGAGGCTGTGGTCCAGCTGTCCCCAGACACATGGATTCTCTCCAACCGTCTTGCTGGAATCATGGGGCCCTGAGCACACTCACTGAGGGAGGATAACCTTCTCGGGGTCATGGCAGGGGGAGGGGCAAAGGCAGGGGAAGCTTCTCATTCCCAGAGCAAAGCAGAGGCCAGGAGAGTGTGGGAGTTATCCCCAGATCTGGGAGCACCGCTCGGGTTCAATAAGGAAATCAGGAATTAGGTCCTATTTTCCCATTTGTGGTTGATACTGCCAAATGTCTACTCAATACCCATCCCCTCCTCGTTCTTTCTTATTAATATAACCCTCATTTGAGCCTCACCTGCCTCAGAGTAAGCACCTACTATGGGTGAACTACTGCTGTATTATTTAATGCACACATAAACTCACTGTGCAGAAGAGTTTGTGCCTGCGCTCAGTGATTTACTCAGTGATTTACCTGAGATCTCACAGCCAACAGGTGGCAGAGCTGGGTTTCAAACCGAGGTCTGTCTGACTCAGAGATGTATCCCCTTTCCTCTCTACCTCCTGTCTCCCTAAGAAGAGAAAGATCCACATGCAGAGGTGGGAGCCCTAGAAAGCATCTATGATACCCAGGCTTATCTCTGGGGATAAGATCATCCCATAGAAAAGGTGGCAGGCACTCCCCAGGACCACCTAAAGTTTCACTCCCTTCTCTCAATGCACGGCCCAGAGCTGGATTCAGCGTACAGGCTCAATGGGAAGAGAAGAAATGGAGGAGAGGAGAGACAAAGGGGAAAAAACGAGGGAGGGAGGGAGGAATATATCAAACAGGCATGTCTTCAGCTACCTGCCCCAGCCCCAGGTCCCAGGTTTAAGGATAATTTATCAGTTAGCACTTACATTCAGTTAAGGAAAACAGAGATGGAACTTAAAAACATAAGAGTTTATTATGAAAGGTAGGTAGTGGTGTTGTGTTAGTGGTTCAAAGATGCCAGGTTTGCAGTCTCTGTTTCTCCTCATGGTCACAAAATGGCTGTCGTAGCTCTAATCGTCATGATCTAGGCAGGAAGAAAGGAAAGCAAATCTTTCTTGGAAACCTTTAACTTATGTCTTAGTGGCCAGAACCGGGCTGGGAAATGTAAGGTTTTAATTTTGTTTGGTGTTTAGCAAGGCTTCTTTGCTCTGTCACCCCCTTCCCCTGCCTCCTTCTCCACTTCTCATCCCAGGAAATGATCTCTAAAGTTCAAAGGAGGCTCAGCTCACACATGTACCCTCATAAGAAAGGACAAAGCAGGTCATGCTGAAATTATGAAGATTCTAGAAGATGGATCCAAACCCCAGAAGTTTCAGACTTGACTTTCAGAGCACAAGCTCTGCCCCCATCTGACCCACTGGGCTTTCTGTAGCTTGATGGCTCCTCTGGGAGAGCCCCTAGTCCCCAGAACACACAGAGAAGGCAGGAATTGACCACAAACATCAGGGAGCAAATTCTGGGTCAGTTATGATGCTTTCAGCTTACAGGTAACAGAAAACTTCATCTCAAAGTACAATATCTCTGAGAGAGTTTATCATCTCACATATCAGGACACCCAGAGATGAGAGGAAAGGACTCCAGACAGGGTATTTCAGCACTCCAGTTTTTCTCTCTCCGGTTTTCTGAGAGCTGCCCCACTCTATGTGTTGGCTGGTGGCAAGATGGTCACAGAAGTTTCCAGGCATCACAGCTGGATGAAGAAGAGAGACCATCTCTTCCTGGGATATTTATTAGAAGTGAGAAAACCTTCCCCAAAAGCCCCCTGCAGATTTTTCTTCATGTCTCCTGTGGCCTCTCCACATGGCCTGGGCTTCCTCATACTATGGAGGCTGGGTTCCAAGGGCAAAATCAGGATAGAGAGAAACAGAACCAGATGGAAGCCATATCTCTTGTCATGACCTAGCCTTAGAAGTCCTGTAGTGTCACTTCTACCACATTCTACTCATGGAGACGGTCACAAAGTCTCACCCAGCTTTAAGAAGAAGGGAAATGGAATCTAACTCTTGATGAGGTAGTAACAAGTTCTGGAAGAGCGTATGAGAACTGATACATTATGGCTGCTTTGGGAAAATACAATCTGTTGCATCAGAAGATCCTGTCACTCTCTGCATAGCCTCCCCTTTCCCACCACCCCCTCACTGATCACTTCCATATCCAGGTCTTACCTGGCATGATCTAGATCACCTGCAGAACCCTACTGCAAGGGAGTCTGGGAAATGTTGTTTGGAGCCTTCCAGCCTCTACAGGGCAGGAAGGTAAGCTGAAGCTGGTCGGAATAGGTAATGAATGAAACAGCTTACAGTGTCTTCTACAGCTAAGAAAGAAGAAAGAGGGAGTAAATAAATAATTGGGAAGTGGCTCGTGGGGTCTGCTACAGATCCGTACCTTTTCTAATCTCTACTGCTTAACTCTTTCCTGCAACATCCAACAAGTATCTATTGAGCGTCTCCCGTGTTCCAGGCAAGCTAGACTAAACAAGACAGATAAAGATTTTAGAGTCTATGAAAGACAGTCTTAGACAGAGAATCATTATAAATAACTATGTATTTACAATTGCTGTAAGGGCTTTACAAAGAAGTAGTGTATTCTGTCCTTCCTATTCCCACATATATATCTTGCCAGCCAGCCTGATAGGAAACTTCAGGCATTAGAGACTGCTCTGAGCCTTCCATAAATCTTCTGTAGTCATTATAGGACAAAGCTCATCTAGGTGCTCAGATATTACTTAGTGTATTAACTACTCAGAGTTAAGCAGTAAAGATTAATAAAGGTAAGTAAGTGTTTAAATAAATGTAAAATTCTGTAACAGGCTAGTATCAACAGTATCTGGACAAACTTGGCACTAACCAAAGAAAAATAAAGGCTTTGGCCTCAGAGATGAGAAAAGTTCAATTCCAGGTATAATCCCAATACTGACAAGAGTAGGCAGTGGGGTCTATCTCAAGACAGAAATGTGAAATTCCAATGCCAAGGCCGACATTAACTACTTGTTTCAGGAGATGTAAACATTAGATTTCCTCAACATCAGCCCTGAGAAATGGAACTTAAGCCCCCAAGGAAAATCTGCCATTTATTCCAGGGAAATGTGGGTGCTGACAATGAGATGAGGTAACCGTGATTGGACTACGTGTCTGGAAACAATTGCATCCATATTGATCTACACCAAAGGTGTTCTCATGGGGTCACATGTTCAGTGACCCCAGAAGGTGTGTGTTTTAGTCTTGTTAAAATAGATTCCCCGTTTGGGCTAACCACACAGGGCTCTTTTAGTAGCTAAATTACCAAGAGCTGTGTTGATGACATTGTAATATATATTAAATCATATGTTATTTCCTCAATTAACGTAACGAAGTCAGGGGAACAAACAGCACAGCCTCCCACCCATTCTTTTCCTCTCTGATGTTTTCTTCTTAAGAAACAAACACACAGCTTCATTACCAACAAGCTCAGAATAAATTAATTGGAGCTGAAATCTGTGAAATTAGATTCACTTTTCTAATTAGCTGAAGAATTCACAGATACCAGGGTGGTCTTTATCTCAGGCTCTCTTCTTCTCTGGAAGAGGATGGCCATTTGTGATCTCAGAAAATTAAGCCTTCCCCTCTTACATTTTACAAAGGAATAATGTGAATTTCCTTTGGCCACCTGGAAGATCATTTTGACGCTGTGAATCCTGAGCAAGTTCCTCATTAATTCCACCCCACGGTTGGGAGATTGTGTGATACGGCAACTTCCCTTTCCAAAGGATTTTTCTTTTTACTAATAATGTCCTCAGCTTAGTTGGCATCTTCCTCCACGGAGTTCAAAGTGATTTTGAGACTTTTTGTCTTCAATTCTCACATCCCAGACAGAAGAAATAGGGGCCAAGAGAGAAAGCAACTGCTTTCCTGACAGTCAAGTAAAGGAAGCTGAGGTCAGGGAGCCAGGTGCACATGGAACAAAGTTCTCAAGATGACCCAGTGGGTCAGTGGCAGCCCTGGAGCACCCCAACTCTATTTTATTCCTTACTCCCAGCTAACCAACAATCCCAATTGTCTCCCTAAAGTCTAATATTGTCAAACAGACCCATGGGGCTTTAAGTGAGAACTCTGCAGGCCTGACACTGCCCCTTCTAATGATTCACTCTAAGTGACTGAAAGTGACATAAAAGGGCAAAATTTGTCCAATGAAGGAATCAGCTCCCTGTCCATAGCAGCTAGATGCTCACTTTCAGGAATTTCCTGAATCATGTATGCATTCAGTTATTTGACCAAATTTTATTGAGCAGCTATTATATGTCAGATACTATTCTGGGCACTGCAGATAGAGAAATAATAAAATGAATGAAAAGCTTTGCTTTCACAGAGGTTGTTCTAGCGGGGAAGACAAACCGTTAACAAGATAAATAAGCAAAATATAAGGTTTATTAAATGATAATAAATGCTAGGGAGAAAATAAAGTAAGGAGGTGGGATTTAAAATGTTAAGGTGCACGAGGGGGTGTATTTTTAGTTGGAATGACCAGAAAACACTGCGTTGAAAGAGCCCGGGAAGAGGTGTGAGACCACACTGAATGCTGTGGAGGGTAACATACCCTTGTGTGGAACAGAAGACTAGATGTTTTCTACAGTCTTCTTTGAAGTACATTTATTCCTCCTGCTTATGCATTTGTGAATGTGGCTGATATCTATCTTCTATAGGAGTTAAGAAATTAATTAATATCTGTACTGAGTTGAATAGAGTCCCCCCAAAATTTACATCCACCTATAACCTCAGAATATAACCTTATTGGAAATAGGGTCTTTGTAGATGTAATTAGTTAAAATGAGGTCATACTGGATTATAGTGGGCCCTAAATTCAATGACTGGTGCCCTTATAAGAAGGCCATACAGAGACACAGAGAACACACATGGGAAGACAGCCATGTGAAGATGGAAGCAGAAATTGGAGTGATGGGGCTACAAGCCAAGGAATGCCAAGGGTTGCCAGCAACCTTCAGAAGCTAAGAGAAAGGTAAATTCTCCCTGAGAGCCTCTAGAAGGAACCAACCCTGCCAATACCTTGATTTTGGACTTCTGTTCTCCTGAGCTGTGAGAGAATACATTTCTGTTGTTTTAAACCACCCAGTGTGTGGTACTTTGTTACAACAGTCATAGGAAACCAAGACAGATTTTGGTAGCTGGAAGTGGTGCTGCTATAACAAATACCAAAAATGTGGAAGTGCTCTGGATTGGGTAACAGGTAGAGGCTGGAAGAATTTTTTACTCCTTTTTTTTTTTTTTTTTTTTTTTTTTTGGGGACGGGGGACGCCACCAGGGAAGCCCCGAGGCTGGAAGAATTTTGAGGTGAATGATAGAAAAAGCCTAGACTGCCTTGAAGAGAGTGTTAGTAGAAATATGGACATTAAAGGAGATTTTGTTGAGAGCTCAGAAGGAAGTTAAGAGGATAATAGAGAACACTTCTATTATCTTGGAGAAAACATATACTGTCATGTACAGAAAACTGATAGAAATACGAACATTAACGATGTCTCTGGTGAGATCTCAGATGAAAATGAGGTCACCTTTCTTCCAGTATTTTAAACTGGAAGAAAGGTGACCCCTGTTATAAAGTGGCAGTGAACTGGGCTGAATTGTGTTCTAGTGTTGGGTGGAAAGTAGGTCTTCTACTTACTAAGGGTATTAGATAAGGATATCCTTAGTAAGGATAGTTAGCTAAGGATACTTCCATGCAAAATATGGAAGGTGCAGCCTGGTTTCTCCTTGCTGCTTATAGCAAAATGTGAGAGGAAAGAGATAAGTTGAGAAGGAACTATTAAGCAAAAAACAACCAGAACTTGATGATTTGGGAATTTCTCAGCTTATCTATATTATAAAAGATACTAAGGCACACTCTGGAGATAACATCAAGGGTGTGGCCAGACCTTCTACTCAAGAGATTTTGTGTGTAATTCGTTGATCCAACTAACCATCTCAGCAGAAGTAAGGAAGAGAGTTGGGTTATCCAGGAAGGACCTAGAGAGAACTCTCATGTCCCGTGACATGGATCCCACAAGGATTTTGAGGATGTTATGCCATCAGAAACACTACCAGCTTGGGCGCAAGAGAGCAGAGATGGAACAAAATGAAGGAACGCGACTGACTGCTGGGATTCTACAGGCAGGAAACCAGACAGTAGAGCTACTCAACTGTTATCCTTCAAGAGAAGAGAAGAATGACTTTGAGGGGGCTCGGAGGTCAGCAGGGCTACTTGTTCCCCTAGAGAAAGTGGAACCCAAGACGCCAGGGCCCCTGAGCAGCAATTCTTGTTCTCCACACACAGTACAGAAGCAGAGGAACACCAGGGAAAAGCAGAGGAACATCAGGGAACAGCAGAGGCAGAGGCTGAGGCGCTTGGGTATCAGCAGCAATCCTGACAGATTGGCAATTAGACACCCTATCCCTATTTTCCAGGTACCACATCATCCTCGATATGCTGGTGAGATCCTGAAGAGGAAAAGGAGGCTCAATAATTACTCTAATGGAATTGTCCATTACCCTTGTGGGATAAAGCTACAGCATCATTATTAGGTTACATTAAATGAAATGAAGAACGTGTGTATTTCTCATACACCTGAGTGAAGAGACTAAAATTTATGTCTACCCGACTGTTTCCAAATTGTCCTTATAAAAAAAGATTAAACCAATGAATATTCTTCTAAGCAATTATGAATGGAGCTGTTTCCTTAGTTGCATGAATAGTAGATGTATCTGTTATCTATTTCCATGGAAGAAATCTCCCCACAATTTAGTGGCTTAAAACAACAATGATTTATTATTTTTCATGATTATATTGATTGGCTGGGAAATTCTTCTCCTGGTTTCTCCTGGGCTTACTCATTTGGCTGCATTCAGATGGAGGTTTAGCTGGGCTGGAAGGTTCAAGATAGCCTCATTCACATGCCTAGTGCTGTATGTCAGCTGGGGCACTTTGGTTCTCCTCCATGTGGACTCTCATCTCCCAGCATTGACTTCCATACATGATGGGCTCGGGGCAGCATTCCGAGAGAGGGAGATTAGATACCGCAGGGCCTCTGAAAGCCTGGCTCTGGAACTCACACAAGCTCATTTGTGCCACATTCTATTGAGAAAAGCAAGTTATTAAGCCAGCCCAGAGTCAAGGGGGTAGAGAATTGACTCTACCTCATGATGAAAGAAGAGGCAACATCGCTTATAAAGATGTGTGACCATGGGAAGGCAGGATCCATTGGGGTCCATTGTTATAATGATCTACCACAAACTGCTCTCTGGTTCCAATGATTCACACCCCTGCCACATGCAAAATACACTCACCCTCTCATGAGACCCACAAATTTTCACACAATTACAGCATCGGTTTCCAAGTCCAAGAGCTCATCACCTAAATCAGGTTCAACTGTAGATGGGGCTTCTTGGGAACCACTCCTTGGAGAGTGCTCATGTTGATCCAGAGACCTATGAATTAAAAAAACAAGTTATTTGACCTCAACACAATTAACAGAAAGTGGCAAGACAGGAATAGGCTATCCCCCAAGAGACACCTCCATTTAAAAAGAGGGTAAATGGGAGACACATCATAGTAACTGTTTCATAGCATTTTTGAAATCCAGCTGGGCACATGTCAGCAGTTCCCCCAACTCTAGGGTCAAATAGTGTTCCTTTATTAAGGGTCTATTTTCTGCTTCCTGGGAGTAGTTCCCTAGTTATTGTTCCCTTTGTTTCTTTGCTCCACCATCTGAGACTTCCTTCCTTTTCAATAATTAGTGGATCATATTTACAGCTGGGTAGCTCTCTCTACCTGCTTCCTGCCTACAAAAATTTAAAAGCCCAGAGACCTCTTTTCATTTTGCTGTTTCTGTTCCTTTAATCCAAGCTAGTAATGTATTTGCTGGTACAATTCTCTTTAAAATTGTGTGGGTTTCCCATGAGTCTGATTGAAAATCACTGCATGCTTCGAAAGCCACATTCATACTTTCCAAACTATGTGTCTTTCTACCTTAGGTTGGTGTCAGGGTTGAGCTAGAAGCTCATGTGTCTATCTGAGAGGATCTATTAAGCACCACCTTAAATCTTTCTGAGATCTAAACAAAGAGTCTTATAGTCATAATCATGATTCATTCTTTACCTGAGACCATTTCTTACTTTGAGAATCTTTTGCTGGCAAAGAGTGTCCTGGAATCTCCATATTGCCTCTAAATTCTTCCTGCAAACTGAATAGTCTTGAGTTTCTTTTTCTCTTCCAGTAACTTATCATGTGCTGCTAAAAGAAGCCAATGGGCACTTTGAATATTCTTTCTGGAAGTCTCCTTAGCCAGATCCACAGGTTCATTAACTACATGTTTTGTTCTCAAAGGTAACACTAATTGTTCCTCCACAGTATAACACAGGTCTCCACAATATCTCCAGATCTAAAGAGCAGTTTTCTCACTGCCTTTCCAGCAACCACATCCTGATCATCCTTCCAGCCTCTAGCTGCCACTCAGCCCCAAAGTCTACCCACGTTTTTAAATTTTTGTTAATAGCACCTCTAACTCCTAAGTACAAAGTTCTGTTTCAATTAGTTTCTGATACATTAAAAAAAAAGACCCCAAAACTTAGTGGCCTGAAGTCAGCAGTCTGGGCTATGCTCAGTTGGACAATTTGTTTCTGCAGCAGATGATTTCATCTGACTCACTCAAGCATTTGCAGCCAGCTGGTACCTCAGCTGGGGATGGAGGAGCAAAGATGGCCTCACTTACATGCCTAGACTGAGCTGGGATGACTGACGTGATTGAAGATGGCCTGGGCCTCATTCTCTGCATGAGGATTATTATCTTCAAGGAAGCTATCAGGTTCTCCTTTACAGGGAGTCTCAGGAAACGGGAAAGGCTCGTAAGGACCAGGCTCAGAACTTGCGCAACATCCCTTTCTCTGCATTCTCTTTGGTCAAGCAAGTCACAAGCCCAGCCCAGATTCGTCATGGGAGAGAACTACAGAAAGGCAAATTCAGCACCTTTGGTTCTCAATACTATATCAGGAGCCTAAAAGCTTGGAATTGGTCTGGGACCCTCTAGGCCAAAGGAGAGGCTCTGGTCCAGAGCAACTACTCAGTCAGTGTTGACAGATGAGCAAATGAACATGTGCAACCTGCTCTCCTCACTGACTGAGAGAGTAACTTGCCCCAGGAGAGAGAAATGCCCCAGTCCTGCCCTTTGCTGCATCGCCATCCCCTCACTGTAAGCTCTGGCTTTGGCCCCCTCCTCTCCACTCTCACCCGCAGATGTGGAGCCAAGACCGGAAGGATAACCCTCGTAGCCACAGGTTCCCGCCCACTCCCCGCTTGGAGTCATCATGCCTGGGTCACCATGATGGCAATGGGCTCTCCCCTGAAGTCCACCAGCACAGCAGCTTTGGGCCAGAGACCCAGAATGATGGCAAAGAACAGAAAGGAGGGGGTGGACAAGAGGATGCACGGGAATGTCCCCACCACAGCATGACCTCACCAGCCACAGAACTATAGGCCATGGAGGGCCTGAGCCACTGCACAGGTGGAAATGGAGGCCCGGAGAGGAGACTCTGGTCATTGGTCAGTGGCGGAGCCATGCCTCAGGCCTGGGGGTCTGACCTTTAGTAGTCCATTTATTCTTTTAGAGGGTCACTCAGCAGACACTGACCTGGATCTGAAGGCTTGCCTCTGGCACTCAGGAGAGGGTGCAGGGGAAATAGAGTGAGCAAAGAGAGAGGAGGCTGTCCCTTCCCCAGGGATCCCCCTAACAGAACCCTCTCTCCGCCTGAGGCCTCCCGTCAGCAGGAACCCCACGAAGCAGGGCCAGGTCTTGGGAGTATCTCTTGGTCCGGAACTTGCCGTGTTCTTCCTGGTCCATCAGAGGGGAATGTTGCCTCCCCCCACCAACACTCAGTGCTCACCCAGTATCCCCAGCCTCTTGCCCCAGCTGCCAACTGGGACAGCCCTGACACAGCCTTCACCAGCCCCATTCCCTCAGCCCCCACCTCCCCTGACCCTCCCACCCCC
>NW_020174938.1:3512734-3646833 GCF_003031525.2 Neophocaena asiaeorientalis asiaeorientalis
GCCCACCTCTGGCAGCCCCCAGAGTGCACAGCCCTGAGCTCATCAGTCAGTCACCTTCCCTGCCCCTGCTCTGCGCTGGGCCTGGGAGACAGCAATGATGCAGAGCCAGCCCTGCCCTCGGGTCCTTCCAGACACGGACAAATAGCCATTTCCCTCTGACAAGCAGATTGATGCTTTCCTCTCAGGAGAGGCTCTTAGAGCCTGGGAAATATTGCCTGCTCTGCGTCCAGAGCAGCTCTGAGGGCAAAGAGACCCGGAGCTGAGGTCCCTCTCCCCAGCCACCACCTCCTCCCTGGGATTTTTCCATAAATCCTTGGGTGACAGGGAGAAAAGGACTAAGAAGAGTGAGAGAGGACTGGAGAGAGGTGCACGCTCACAGGGATCCTCGTGCACACACAGACTCAGGCCTGCACATGCCTCTCAGACAGGCGCACACACATGCCACAAGGTACATGCACACAGAGACACAAACACCAGGCGCACGCTCGCACATGCGTGTGCATACACACACACACACACACAAGCATACCAACACACACACATACTTAGACACACAAATGCCTGCACACAGTCACACCCAGGTAAATGCACACATAAACGTACCTCCTGACATAGGGCACTCACATCATCACGCAGGGTCATGGGCAAACACAAAAATAATATGGAGATACACACATGCTGCAGCCACGGCACACAGACACTTGCACGTAGACTAGTTCGCATGAGGTTGCCCAAATCTCATAATCACAGTGGGCACGTGCATCACAGTGGCTCTACCCCGGAGCTGGGCGGTGCTCCCTACAGCCTGGGGTATAGCACAGCCCCTACCCGGGTGGTCTGAAGCCTCTGACGGGAAGAGGGGAAATGGAGAAGGGAGGAAGATGCATTCTGAGGAAGATGCATTCTGAGGAAGTCCTTAGCCAGGCTGAGGGATGCATCCCGTGGCCCTGAGACAGGGGAGGCTCCAAAAGAAGTGTCAGGTGATTGCAAGTCTGGGGGTGTACAGCTAGCCACGTTCCCCACACTGCACTCCAGGAAACTCCAACCCAGTGTCCAAAATGAGGGGCTGCTATCCGGGCCTGAGGGGGCTTCTGCTGAGAGGGAGGGAAATAAAACCTCCCAGCCCTTGCCCTCCCCCCACCCTCACTAGGAATCCCAACGCAGACCTGCTGCTCCAGCAGATTTGCAGGGGTGGGAGCAAAGGAATCGATGAGGCTCAGAACATTTACAGCCAGTGGGAAAAGCTGCCCTGGGCCTCTCTGACATCAGAAATAAATGATTCCGCGAACAGAAAACCACTCAGACGCGGCCAGAATGACCAAACTAGTGAGTGCTTCCACCCTGAGGGACTGCCGGCAGCTTCTGGCTGCAGTGAGCCCTGGCAGGGCTGTCTGTGCCCCCCAGGGTCAGATCACACAGCATCCAGGCCCCACGACCCCAACAGCCCAAGCCACAGCCACCGACATTCCTTCCAGGCAGCCTCTCAGCCCTGGGCACACGTGAGACCGGAACCTGGGGGCCCATCCTCTTAGAAAGCAGCTGCTTGGAAGGATCTGTCTGTGGACAAAGATGGGGTTTTGTTTTCTTAAACAAAATCTGGTTTCTTTCTCATCTCACATAACTCCAAGTCTGCTGACAAACTCTAGAAAGGAAGAAACCAGTAGGCACACGAGATCCCTGGCTCATGCAGGACCCCAACCACCTGCTAAATCCCCCCAAGTGTTTCTAGGGGTCCCAGAAGGTGACCCACATGTGCTCATGGATGAAGCTCGTCAGTTGCTATACAACAACTGCAGATTTATTCCTCTTCTGCCAGGGACTGTGTCCGCCTGACACTGCCACTTCTGCTGGGTAGTTCTGGGTCCCTCTGACACCTCTATGGGGCCAGAGCCTGTTCCCCAGCCAGGCAAAGTGGGGCAAAACCTCTCTCCTCCCTTGCCATGCTCAGTCAGAGGCATCCAGAGCAGGGCTGCTTGGGCCCCACTGCCTTACAGAATTTTAAGGAAATGAGTTTTGCCATTCTGACCATCCCAGCCATTCTCCCCTCCTGTGCCTTAGCATCCAGACGTGAGCCCGTGGGCTCTGGGAATGGAGACAGAGGCAAGGCTGGACCCAGAACTACTTCGCGCCTAATGCCTCCATTGGAAAAACTCAATAGCCTGGTCACCTCTTCCCAAAGGACTGATGGTCTACACGAAAGAGGATGCTGTCTCACCGGTTGCCAGAAATATCTAGCCTCATCTGAATTCTGGAGATAGACATTGGTTTGGCTCAAGCATGGAGTCCCATTACATGCAGACACCTTTTGAGCCTACAGAAGTAATGACAGCACCCTAGTAATGTCAGAAGCAAGGCCCCGGCTTGGAGCCACCCACCAGTAACGCCACCTGAATCTGCCCAACAGACAAGAACATTGTCTCCCAGGGGCGGATCCTTGCGCCCTGCTCTGAGACCTGACCACCACCTGCCCCCTAGTATAGTGGGCAAAGGCAGAGGATCTAGACTCCCACACTCCTTGCTCTACTTGCTTCTGTTCCATATAAAATAAAGACTGCTGGTGTTGAAGAAAGGAGGGATTACTGACCCGAGCTAAAACCCAGTGTTCTTCCAAGAGCTCACCCCACCTCACTCCTCCAGTTCTGGCCTTAGTACCCTTGCTCAGTTTTGCAGCCTCTACCCTGCTGCTCTGAGACAGGGCCTGAGGACCCATGACACTGCAGTCTTGATAACCAGCCTCACCAGAGACCCTGCTCACATCCCAACTTCATTTCACCTTCAGTCTGACCCTGAGTGACTCTATCCTGAAAAGCTGTAGCCTGTTACCTTTGGCTTCTGTATTTACAGGGAAGTTTGAGTGCGGTATCACTCTCTGACTGGACATCACCCAAATATCCACAATCTTCTCAAAGACGATGCTAGCGACATCCCCAAGTGTGTTCTTCTTGGGCTCAAGCAGCCCCAAGAGGATTCTTGGGAGAGAAGAGACCGCTAGAAGAGCAGATCTGTTTCTCAGCTGGCACAAAGTGAGAGGAAGGTCTCACAGTTGGCTCTGAGGACTGGGGGAACTGTTTGGGGCTGTGATCCCCCTTGGGGGGCAGCAAAGGATGTGAAGTGGTTCAGAACATGCTACCCCCAAATATACTGCTTTGGCATGTTGATTATCTTGGGCTGAAGGCACTTGAGAAACAGCAGGTGCAGGAAGGGCTCTCTGCCCTCCCCCTTTCTACCTAAAAGCAGGTCATAAAATCTCCCCTGAGAAAGGTGCTCTCCCTGCACCAGGAAGAGAAGAACATTCTCATCAGCAGAGCCTGGGAGCTGACGCCTAAATGAGCCTGTACAAGCAAACCTACTAAAATAACCCTTATCTTCCATTTGTTTCCCCCATATATTCTCTAGTCTCTGTCCCACAATGTACTGCCCAGTCCCCTTTGTCTTGACACATCCCCACAATTTATCATTCTTTGTACAAAAGGGGATAGAAGCTTCTGGGCCTAATGGCTTCTTCGGGTCTTCATTTTCCTTCTGAAGACTCCCCTGTGCACATAAAAATATTAAATAAATTTGTATACTTTTCAGTATACAAATCTAACAGGTAGATTATACTGTTAACCGGTCTTGTGCCTGCTTAATTCTTAGGCCAGCCACAGAACCTAAGAGGGCAGAAGGAAGCTTTTCCTCCTCTACAGGAGCATCTTAGAACCTAGCAGTCTGAGGAGATGTGCAAGGGGTGCTGATCATTTAGTTGCCCTCAAACTTTAATAAATGCTTCACAGTTCAAAAACTCCAACATTTCTGTCATTCCTTAGGCCAATTCTGATGCCTCTTGCTGTAACACGGGGTATCAGGTTGTTGGCGCTTGGGTCCTATGGTGAGACACCAACAACGACTTAGTTCATCTCTTGACACCAGCTGCACGAGGCATGTGGAGAGTCCCCTAGATGTGGGAGATGACACCCAGAGCAGGACCCTGCACTGTAACCCACTATAACCAGTGTCCAGGCACCAGCCTGCCTTTGGGTGAGTCCCACAAGGGAACTAGGAAAGGCTTCCAAAAGAGAATACAGGAACCAAGAAGGGTGTGGAGGGAGGTGATGCAAACTGTGCTAGGAGAAAGACATACTGCCCACGGCCCTGGGAATATTCGTGAAGATGAACACAGGGGTCGGGAGAAGCAGATCAAGGAGGCCTTCCAGTCCTAGAGGTGAGACATCTCTAATCCTGAAGTGCAAGCACCCAGCCTTCCGCTCTCCTGACTCCACGTGCCCTCTCTGTCTGGGACACAGAGACATGGTGCTGGCCACAGGTGCCTTCCTGGTCAGTTCTGGGAAATTCACTCCAGGCTTCTGGTATGATCTGTTTTATGTGTACATTGACCATAGGGAAAAGAAGCCCTAATATCTCTCTCTACATACATTGTGTGTGTGTGTGTGTATCGTGTGTGTGATTACTATTATTATTTTTAAATCTGACTGCAGTCGGAGACGTGGTCCTAAGAGGATGATAGAATTCCTCAGAGGGAGAGAGCTGCTCTTTTTCTTGGGAAAACACCTTAATGGATCTCTTAATTATGCAAAGAGAGGCACCAGAGCCGCTCTGGATGTGAGGATGAGACAAAGAGGAAGCTGAATTGCACTACGTAAAAACTCACAGGAATTTTGGAACCATTCCAGGAGGTCGCCTTAGAAAAGGGGTCCCCGGCAAGAAGGGAAAAGTCAGGGGCCTAAGGAAAAAGGCAGCTGCCGCAAGGAGCTCCCTGTGCCGACAGCCCTTCCGGCCCTGACACCCTAGAGGACAGCATTGGTTTCCTCCCCACCACACTGGAGTCACTTTACCTAGATGTTAATGAAAAGGGTAGCCTAGAACGTTGGAATGCTGAAGCGTCTGGATTACAGATTTCGACTATTTTGCTCCCTGGGTTGCAGATTTTTATTATAAAGCAATAAATTGGCTTTTTGGTGTCTACATCTGCTTTTCTGAGAGTTGGGGAAGGGTGGAAGCAGCATGGGGAACAGTGAGTTGGAGATGAGGCAAGTGGCCACCAAAGAGAGACTCAAGGATCAAACAGAGATCACCCAGGGGTATCTGACTTTAGTTCTGTTTTGTGCTTTGCGAGGTCACCCTCTGTCCCATTGCTTCATCAAATCATCAGTAAAATCTGCATCACTTGCTAATGATTTGTGGAGTCCTATCTGACCTTGGAGGGATGTGATCATGCTAAGTCCTGCCCCAGCATGGGGCACAGGTGATAGCAGACACTCGGTCACACCTGGGCTCCACCTGAAGTGAACGTGTTCCATTCAAAGCGCTGTCCTTAATTCTCAGGTTCTGTCCTTCCTATTTTTTATGATATGATGAGATATTTTTTTCACATACTTACTTGACAAATTAAAAATTTCAACTTAGTATTGCCTCCCTTTTCATTTATTTTTTTAAAGTAGAGTCGATTGACTACCTTAGTTTCAGGTGTACACATAGTGATTCAATATTTTTATAGGTTATACTCCATTTAAAGTTTACCTCCCTTTAAAACAAAAAGAAACCTTTCTTACTGGTTCTTGAAATCCCAGAGTCAGACATAAAGCCACACTGACGGTCCTGCGCCTCACATGAATCTTACTGAGGTCAGAAATGCAGGGACCCTTGTGAGGAGAGTGGCTCTCCCTTTCATAAAGCTTTTTGCTGCTTCTGCATGACCATGTGCAGCGTTACTATTCTCTGTAGCATCAGGAAGGCCAGCACAATCTTTGAATCGATGCAACCAGCCTTTACAGGCAACAAATGAAAGTTTTATGGACACTTCATGTCCTTGGGCAAACTTCTTGGGTTTTTTCTGAATAGGCATCAGACTTAGAGGCGCAGGTATTCTCATCTGATGTTCAGTTCCCAATATCAGAATTTTTCATCTCCTCGATCATGCTTAAATACCGTTTAGTCTTGATTATACGTCATGAGGAAAAAAGCCTTTTCATGGAATCTTGTAGCCTTTTTCCTTGTCCTGAAGTGCCGTGGCCCTTTCTCACCCCTTATCCTACATAAGGTCTCCACCTCCCCAGGCTCCTGCACCCACGCCTCCTCCCAGGATCTCCTTGCTCTCTGACCACGCCCAGATGAAGCTCTCCCTCCATGCTCTGCCCTCGGTCCTCTTCCCTCGCCACACCAGTGTTTCTCAAAGTGTCATCTGGACCTGCATACAATCTGTCCAGGTAGCCTGTTAAGCACGTGACTGCCTCCTGCGGGCCTTGGAGAGGCTGTGAATCAGCCAGAGCTGGAGCTCAAGGGGACCTGAAATTACACAGGGCCACTTACGAACCTCTCTCCCTTCCCTTCCCCAGGTCAGATGGAGGCTCAGTGGGCGACCACTTAGGGCAGGGCTCCTGGTGGCACATCTCTCCTAGGTTTCCCATCATGTCCTTTAAGAAGGCTTCTCCCAGTCAAGATGTGCAGCCACATCTGTTTCCCTCTCTCTCCCCCACAATCAGCAAGGACATTTCTGCAGCACCGCACTGGGCCTTCACAGCTCTCAGGTGTTCAGGCCCCTGTGCCCCAAGGTCACTGGGAAGGAACTTGTGGCCAGCGCCTCTGTGTGCGTGCAGGCAGAAAGCGAGCACGGAGCCAGGTGGTTGCACCATGAGACACTCCACCATCTGCACATCCCTGCCAGCACTTGGTAGTACTCAACTTCTCTTTTTGCCAGTCTATCACATAACAGTCTTTCTTTGTTGTTGCAATTGGCATTTCTTTGATTACTAATGTGGTTTGAGCATCTTCTTAAATACTCCTTAGCATTTTGAGTTCCCTCCTCCATAAATTGGTCGTTACCCTTTGCCCGTGGTTCTATGCGTGCTTCTCAGCTGCTTGGCTCTGCCCAGAGGCTCTTGGGAGGGAAAGAATCAGTCTGGACTCAGAGTTATCTCCACCCGCAGAAACAGCTTCCACGGTTTGGAGCTGCAGCCCTCCCTGGACATGCTGTCTCCTGAACTGCCTCACCCACACGTGCTTAAATAAATGAGCAGTCCTAAACCAGGGTGAAGAATGTGCAAGACCCAGAAGCTCAGTGACCAAGATGCTACACTGGGGAGCAGCTTATCTGGTGGGCGGGCTTCCTGGGAGGAAAAAGGCCAAATTCCAGAGGTTTTTTTTAGCCCCTGTCGGGAAAGGCTAAACGATTGTTCCGGCAGACACCAAGTTGGGAGTGGAGAGGGCTGGAGCGAAGCCCTGATTACCAAGGGCTCCTTGTGCCTGCTCAGGCTTCTGGCCTATGGAGTGAAGTGAGTTATAGAAGAATATTAACCTCCCTGTAGAACACGGGCCACACCTCCTTCATATGTGCTGAGGACATTGAACCTTCATAGATGGAGCCTCCACACCAAAGACGTTGTGGGACTGTGGCCTTTCACATCGAACCCCAAACCATTCCCCCACATGTTGGGAACACACATAATATGTGTGAGGCGTTGTGTGAGGGCAGAGATACATGTGTCCAGTCATGTGGGTTTGGGCGGCATGGAATATTCATTGCAACATGTGTGTGTGCCTGTGTGCTTGTGGGTGGGACATGTGTGTATGTGGGTCTGCTTATGTGCAAGTGTTTGTATGAACATGGATGAGCACAAGTGGCGTGTGCATGTATGCGCACAACTCTTACAAAGGACGAGGAAGTGAGGGGTGCCATACTATGATAAATGACGTATATGAAAACCTCATAAGGAAAGCGGAAAAAGAAATTGTCGTGGACTGAATTTGTGTCTCCCCCCAAAATCCACATGTTGAAATCCTAACCCCCCAATGTGATACTGTTAGATGGGGCCTTTGGGGGTGATTAGGTCATGAGAGTGGACCCCTCATGAATGGGATTAGTGCCCTTATAAAAGAGACCCCAGAGAGCCCTCTCTCCCTTTCCACTATGTGAGGACACAGCAAAAAGATGGTTGTCTATAAACCAGGAATAGGGTTCTCAACAGACACCAAATCTGCCAGCACCTTCATCATGGGCTTCCCAGCCGCTAGAACTGTGAGAGATAAATGTTCGTTAAGCCACTCAGTGTATGGTATTTTGTTATAGCAGCCCAAGCTAAGACAGGAACTAAAGGAAGTAAAATTGTGTCTCTCCCTTCTCCTCCTCTTCTGTATACCTTCTCTGACTTTCATCACATGGTGACTCAGAAACGTTCTGAAAAAATCTGAGTTGGACGGAATCATCTAATACCTGAAACCCTTTGGCAGCACCCCCAACAAGTAGCTGTCTTCTTCCGTTTAAACACTCGTGAAGGGGCCTAGGGTGTTCACTGCCACTCCAGGGAGTACATCTCTTTATCAGGTGGCTCTGATCACTGGAAATACCTTCTTTATATTACCTGAAATCAGTATCCCTGCAGATTCCACTCACTGACACAGGTTCTATCTGACAGGTTTCACAAACCAAGTGTCTCTTCCCTGTGCTAGCTTTGTCATGGTCTCTTGAAATATGACCCCCAGGATTCAACATGATTCTCCAGACTCAGTCAGATCAGAGTAGGCAGGACAGTTGAAAAGTTTTTGCCATATCCAAAACAAGGTAGGGATAGGGACTGATATCTAGAAAATTCTGAGATCTCCTACAAATCAATGTAAAAAAGACAGGCACCGTGAAAACTGGCAAAGGATAGCAACCAGACAATTTAAGGAGTAGGAAGCTCAAAAGGCTGAGGAGTATCTGAAAAGATGCTCAAACTGTATAGCAATCAAAGAAATGCAAGTTAAAACAACAATGAAAGATTACTTTATATGTGTTAGACTGGCAAAAAGAGAAGCTAAGTAATACCAACTATTGGCAGAGATGTGGGTGTTGGAACTCTCACCACTGGTGAGAGTGTCAAATGATGCAACAACTTGGGACAGCAGCCTGGACTGCCCAGGTAAAATAAGGAGACACTACCCTCTGACTCAGTAGATCCTTGCCTGGGTATTTAAATGCCCAGAGGCCTTTTCATACAGGTCCATAAGGACATGTCCAAGGATGTTCTTACAGTTGTTTGTAATTGCAGGAAATTGAAAGCAATCTGAGCATCCATCACCAGGGGAGTAGGTAAATATGGGAGGATTCAGCATTTTAGAAGCAGTTAGAAGCAATGAACTTGATGTACTTGTGGCAACATGGATGGAATTTACAACAAAGTGCTGCTTGGGAAAAATAAAACACAGAATGAGCTCTATGATATGATACATTTATATAAATTTGGAATGACAGCAATACACGCTTTACAAGAAGATATACAAATAAGAAGAGTGTATTCTAGGCAGGCAAGGAATGGAGAGAAAAAAAGAACAAATTAAAAAACAAATGAAACAAGGAAAAGGGGCTTGTGTGGACTGAAGATGGTGATATGCCAAGAATCAGAGGTTGAATAAACAGCATATTTCCATTAATGTGGCCTAAGATCATATTAGCATTTTTAAGTAGCTACAGAGACTACCAGGTTTCTATGTCAGATATTCCTACCACCCCCACCTAAATAAGTGCTTTTTTAGACCTAAATACAGAACTACTCACCTAGTCCTATTTCAGCTTATCTTGGCAGATTTGGTCCATTTTTCCAGGTTATTGAGCTCTGTATGGATCCTGATTCTGTTATCCATGATGCTGTTACTCTTCCTATCTTGGTGGCATTCAGGATTAAAGTCTATGTGACCTCTTCAGTCTCTTTATTTTTTTAAATTTTCTTTAACTGAAGTACAGTTTATCACAATGTTGTGTTAATTACTGCTGTACAGAAAAGTGACTCAGTTTATATATACATATATATATACATATATATATATATATATATATAATACTGACTATAGTTCCCGGTGCTATACAGTAGGACATTGTTGTTTTCCTATTCTATATATACAAGTTTGTATCTGCTAATCCCAAACTCCCAATCCAACCCTCTCCCATCCCCTGCCCCTTGGTAACCACCAATCTCTTCTCTATGTCCCTGATTCTGCTTCTGTTTCATAGATAGGTTCATTTGTGTCACGTTTTAGATTCCACATATAAGTGATATCATATGGTATTTGTCTTTCTCTTTCTGACTTACTTCACTTAGTATCATAATCTCTAGTTGCATCCTTGTTGCGGCAAATGGCATTATTTCATTCTTTTTTATGGCTGAGTAGTATGCAGTCTCTTTAAATCCTCTCCCATTTAACTCTTGGTAGGCATCCACTGTAGGTCAGACCCTGTACCAGGTACTGGTAATACCAAAATGTAAAGAATGAGGGCTTCCCTGGTGGCACAATGGTTAAGAATCAGCCTGCCAATGCCGGGGACACGGGTCTGGGCCCTGGTCCGGGAAGATCCCACATGACACGGAGCAACTAAGCCCGTGCGCCACAACTATTGAGCCTGCGCTCTAGAACCCGCGAGCCACAACTACTGAGCCCACATGCCACAACTACAGAAGCCCACGCACCTAGAGCCCATGCTCTGCAACAAGAAAAGCCACCACAAAGAGAAGTTCGCACACCACAACGAAGAGTAGCCCCCGCTCACCGCAGCTAGAGAAATGCCGTGCACAGCAATGAAGACTCAACACAGTCAAAAAATAAATAAAGAATGGGTCCCTGTCCTCAAGGAGTTCACAGTCTAGAAGGGAGAGAGATATGAGAACCCAAGGTTACAAAGTAGCAACATCCTTGCTGCAAAGCAAGGGACATGGAAACAGAGGGAGGAAGGGCAACCAGGTCTCTCTGGGGATTAGAGAATGCCCCAGAGGGGGAAGAATTTAGGCTGCAACTTGACAGGAAAGGAGTCAGCTGGGAGGGAGAGCTGGAGAGAGAGTAGCAGAAGGAATGGTCCTTCAGGGAAGGGAGTGAGCAGGCATGTCTGTGTTGGCCTGCCCAATCTCCATTCCAGCTTCTCCCAGAGTCAGTTCTCCACTTTTCCTCTGGAAAGCTGTCCCACCCTGGAAAAGCTGATTCCAACCCCTGCTCCAGGGATGGGCTCGAGACCTGGACCATCAGAGCATCACCTTCCTCTCACCACTGTGATTGGTTAATAAGTGGGCACCTGATGCAAGGCAAGCCAATCAGATGCAACCAGAGCTAATCCAGTACTTGGCTTGAGTACCCATGTGAGAGGGACACTCTTTCTGCTGGATTTGTTCCTGTGAGGATGTAGTCGTCTGGAGCTGTGGCAGTTATCTTGCCACAATGTGAAGACAAGCCTATAGGAGAAAGGAACCAAGAAGGGAAAAAGCAGAGCTGAGAGATAGATGATCTGGTGACACTGCTTGAGCTCTTGGACCCAGCCACACCTGAAGCTGAGCCAGATCTACCCCTGGACATTCAGTTACGTGAACCAATAAATTTCCTTTTTGCTTAATTCCGTTTGAATTGGATTTTCTGTTCCTTGCAATTCAAAGAGTCTTGACTGGTCCAAAGTGACAAAATATGAAATTAGACAAGTAGGCAAGGGCCAGATCGGAATTTAGATTCTATCCAGTGGGATAAGCATTGTAGAAACTGAAGAAGCCAGAGCGAGGAGTAAAATTACATGGTTTGCGTGATTCACACCAGAGATTAGTATGGTGGCCACGGTGGAAGACAAGACCAGCGGCAGAGAAGCAAGTTAGGAGCCTAGTGCAGTAATCCAAGCAAACAAAGATAGCATCCCAAGCTAGGAAGAGGAAGGAGTCTTAGCTTAGTATGTTATAACAAATTACCATAGACTGGCTGCCTTAACCAATATTTATTTCTCATAGTTCTGAAGTCTGGAAGTCCAAGATCAGGTTACCAGCATGGTTGGGTTCTTAGTAAAGGCCACCTTCCTGGTTTACAGAAGGCCATCTTCTCATTGTACCCTCATGTGGTGGAGAGCAGAGAGAGAAGCAAGCCATCTTGTTTCCCTTCTTATAAGGAAGTCCCAAAGGCCCCATCACCAAATATAACCACACTGGGGATTAGGATTTTAACATATGAACTTTGAAGGGATACAAACATTAAGTCTGTAACAGAAGGAAAGGAAAGAATGGACTTAAGAGAAACTTAAGAGGTGGGATCCATTGGATTCAGGAATGGAGTAGAATTGAGAGAGACATGGGGATAAGGGAAAGGGAAGATTCTGGAATAACTCTTGGGTTTCTGGTACTGGTAATTTTATGGTCCACAGTGCCCTACCTGGAGACAGAGAACACTGCAGAAGACACAGGTTTATAGCAGAGGAGAGGGAAGAGATGGAGGTGAGAAGGAAAGGGCAGTGATGTGTTCAGTCTGAGACATGTTGAGGTTTAGGCGCCTATGAGACATCCACTGAAATGTCCAATAATGGGTCCACAGGTCTGGAGTTCAGAAGACAGGTCCATGGCTATGGATATAGGCATAGGGTGAGAGAAGACTTCCCAGAAGAAGTGATAGCTGAGCTGAGAACCCAAGAATGACTTAGAGAGAGCTAGGTGAAGGGAAAGGGGGAGAGCTTCAGGTAGAAGGCACTGCGTACATGAAGACCCCAAGGCCTGAGAGAAGTTGGCCTCTGCTCTGACAGTCTGGCCTTCATTTTGAAAATAATAAAGAAAATGGAGATTCCTGGAAAATGCAGCACATCCACCTCTGCCTGTATCTCCTGTGAGCCCCCAGGAGGGCTGGTAGAGAGAGAACGTGGCCAGCACACAAGGGACCAGCCACGGCAACTAACAAAAGCCAGAGGTATCTTCTCGTCAACCTTGAGCGGCAAAGCAGCAGACGTAGCAAAGAATAGCTAAAGCCGTTCAAGAAAGAATTTCCTTTGAAACATCACAAATGAAAAACAAAATCCTCTTAACCTAGTGACCGACTCCTGATGGAATAAAGCACTTTCTCTGAAACTACCCCCAAATTAGCAAAACCATAATTAGGATTACTAAATGAATAGATCCGAATTCCATAGAGAAAATGTTTACTCGGGCAAAGCCTCCTCAATTCAATAGCTCTTTCAATTAATTTTTTCTAAAGTTTTGGATTTCCACAGACTAATCTGTTGGCGTTTAGAAGGATTTGTAAGCCACTCGCCAAGTAATTAAAAAGTGTGAAATGTCTTTGCCAGGAAACTCTTTGGGGACCTTTTTGGTAACATACAGAGAGGAGAAGGGTATCCGAAACACCTCCCTACAGCCAACAGGACCCTGCCTCTCAGTACTAGTTCATCTCCCACTGGGACATGCCTTACAAACTTTCTCAAGCAGCCTAGGGTTGTGCAATGCCTTGGCCAAGTCCTAACATGGTGGTTGCCCCAGCTGGAGGGACAGAGCAAGCATGGGAGCCTCCCTCACTGTAGAACTGAAGGTTTCATTTGGAGGAAGCTAATGGATGATTAGAGCTAATAGGGCTCACACAACGGAGACGGACTGTGTTACTTTGATTGTGATACTGAATCAAGCCTGGGCCACAAGTGAGATAGGCTGGCACCTGGACAAACATGTCATCTACTCGAGCAACAGAATACAAAGAACCTATAAGAGACCAAACACAACGGCACGCATGCGCAGTCAGGGCAATTAGGAACAATAAGATACAAAAAGGCCAAACCAACTACCATTTCTGAGGAGCCGGGAGCAAAAGCTGAGTACTGTGCATGATCTCTGCACACAGCACCACCAAGGGCAGGGGCAGACCATCTAAGCCACCCTCCAGCCCGACCCACCGATCTGCCCACACCCTCATCCTGGTAAAGGAACCAGCCGCCCTTCTCAGGGAGTGAGCAAGGATTACTTGTTTTTACTCCCTCATGCTGCAGCATGAGTCCTAATAAAGCCTTGCCTGAATCCTCGTCTGGACTCTTCTCAATTTCTACTGATTAAAAGAGTCCAAGTACCCGAGTCGGTAACACATGGAGCGCTGAGATTAATTGAGAGTACCCTTAGATTTTGACGAGTGGGACATCTGGGAGAATCCTTGATGTGGAAGGTAAGCAAGGTCCTACCCAGAGCCCTAACTCACCTATTGCCTCTGTGCTCCTTACCCACTCACATTCCCCAACCACAAGAGTCTCTTCATCTTTCTCCAAACTCACCTTTTGCTCCAGTTGTGCCCTCTATTTTAAATGTTCTTTTCCTTAAAGAAGGGAGTTGTCAGACTGGAGAACACAGTGTAGAGGTACCCAGTGCTCCATGTAGCCCT
Organism: Neophocaena asiaeorientalis asiaeorientalis; assembly: GCF_003031525.2. Taxonomy (NCBI): domain Eukaryota; kingdom Metazoa; phylum Chordata; class Mammalia; order Artiodactyla; family Phocoenidae; genus Neophocaena; species Neophocaena asiaeorientalis. Next base: position 3,526,850 of record NW_020174938.1, read on the forward strand.
GAACCCGGGCCTGGTGCTCTTGCAGTGCAAGGCTCTGATCCACCCTCACCAACCCTCAAGCATTCCTCCTTGTTCCTCCAAAGAAAATCCACCACACAATGCATTAGAGTAAGAAATTGATTTTGTTCTGAAGTTTCAACAAGGAAGACACAGCAGAGGGTCACATCGCAGAGCACACAGCAAACTCAACAGAAATTCCAATTAGACATGCCACTCTCCCTGCAAAGTTTCTTGTCAGCCACACAATTCCCCTCCCCCTTGACCCTTTCAGGAAGCTTCAGCCTCTACTCCTGCCACCCACCCCCATATATTTCTCTCTCTTTCTGAAGAGAAGTTTAACTTTTCCTTGTCTTGCTTCCAATTTTAGTCTCCCTCCCATGACCTCACTCAACAGTCTTTGAGTTCCATCTTCTTTAGAAGGCAGTGGGAAGTTGTAAATAACAAACAGTATTTTTCCACGTCAGACCTTTTTCACTTGTGAATGAGTGCCAGAACTCCATGGGAAGCACAGTTCGAGGCCTGGCTGAGGATGAGTGAGCAGCTTTAGTGGTCACTCTGGCTGTGGGACCTCCCCAGAACCACCTGGGCCTTCCTGTCCAGGCTGCCCTGAGATCCTTCTGAAGAGCCTAGCAGGGGCTGTTCCACTTGGAAGTGGGCTGCAAAGGCCTCACCAGACCACAGGAAAAAGAGACCCAAACTAAAGCAAGAAAGTGGAAGAATGGATCTTTACAGGAAAAGATGCCCATGTTTCAGTTGCCTGAGGGCAGCTTCTATACACTATAAACTCTCAAGTCACAGGACATTCTGATTGGGTGGTTGCTGGGTTCCCACATGCCTTGAGAAAAGGAGACAACCACATCCTTCCTCTCTTCTTCAAGCCTTGCCCACCTATTTCCACCTGGAAAAGCTGGGGTTGCCATGCTGATCCAACTCAGGTAGCCGAATACAGCTGTTTCTACGGGGGTGGGCCTGAAAGTTGCTGGCAGGAGAATTCAGCTGAGTCTTTAGTAACTGTTTGTACCCACGTGTTGCCCTGGGGGAAAGAAAATTATAACTCTTAATAGAGGAGGATAGAAAAACATATCTAATGGACTGGGGCAGCCCCAGATAGATGTCTCATTGCTGAACCCCTAGGAAGGGCTCAACTTAATGGCACTTGAATTTAAGCCTGTGACTTAGAGTTACCTGTAGGCTGGGATGAGGATGGGAGCAGTGGTTTGGAGTCCTGGCTGATGGGGAGTGTCTGAATTTCTGATTCACCAGCAGGGGGCAGCAATGAGCAAGAACCAGAAGTCGTTTGTAGGCTGACTTCTGCATTACTGGAAACTTTAGAAATACTGAGGAGGGAAACACTTGGAAGGATTGGACTTCCTGTTATTCAGATTGGTGGGGATGCAGAGCCTTCATACATTGAGATATTTTGTTTGGGAGCATTTTACCTGCAGAATCCACTAAGTTGGCTGTTGTCAGATATTTATACAGATATTTACATTGATTAAGATAGGCATCTGACAGATTGTACTTTCCAAAGATGACCACAACAATATCACCCATCCCACATGTCCTTCTATGATGTAAACCTACCACACCCCTATCAGGAGGTTGAGTTTATTTCCCCTTTGTGTCTAAGTTATCCAACATTTGCTTCAACCAATAGAATACAGCAAAAGGAATATTGCATCAGTTCTGGGCATAGCTTTTAACTGGCCTAGTAGCTTCTTCCTCCTGCCTCTGGAAATGCTCTCTCTTGGGTCCCTTTCAGAACTGCACTATTGACTATATTTTCTTCTTTTCTGTATTCTTAATGCTCTGGCATTTGAGGCCTTGATCTGGAGAGAATACCCCTCCCAGGGTTAGTTCATTCCTGGACCCTCCCTTACGAGTGGGCCCTTGATATACAAACCAACAAATCTAGAGCCCACATTTCCACCATCTCCTTTATCATATTCTTACACACTAAGCCAATATCCCCTGTGGCTTATCTCACTCCAGGGCCACGTACCAGACAACCAAGGACCACCCCCATAGCCAGGGCCTACCAAGATTATTCAAACTATCCAATCCTAAACCTACTCACTGTGCCTACCCTGCCTCACCCATGCCTTCCTGCAAAAACCCTGATAAAGGCTCTGGAACATGCTCTCCTCTCCCTGATTTCTGCCTCCTGATGACCCCAGTGCTTCCTTGTGTGGCCCTGCATGGCACGCAGTGCCTCCTGCTTCTAGGGATCTGTGAGTGTAAACGTCTTCCTCCGTGTCAATCATTTCCATGTCTGCATGTCTTACCATACCTGATTAAAACAAATCCAGGGTACACTTTAGAACAGCCACCATGCTATGAGAAGCCCAAGCCACATGGAGAGGCCACAGGGAGGCGTGACAGTCAGTAGCCCCACATGAGCTCCCTGACAACACCTTGTGTCAGCTGCCAACCACGTGAGTGAGCCCTCCTGGACATTCAGCACAGAAAACCACACAGCGCTAACCAACTTCTGACTGCAACTGCTTGAGAGATGCCCAGTGAGCTCCACTGAGCTAAGCCCAGTCAACTCTCAGAATAATACATTGTGCTGTAAACCACTCTGTTTGGGGGTGGTTTGATACACAGCAGTAGATACCCAGAGCATACATGATGTTGTTTCGCCAAAGGATCAGTTCCCATAACGTTAAATTCCCACGAATGGTGCTGTAGCTCCTTGCTACTCAAAGCTTGAGGACCACCTGGAAACTTGTTACAAATGCAGAATTTCAGCCCCATCTCAAATTTACTGAGCCAGAGTTTGCATTTTCACAAGAACCCCTGATGAGTTGAATGCACATTGAAGTTTAAGAAGCACTGCAGGAGAAAATATTGACTATACTCTGCCCAGCTCCCCTCGGATCCTTACTGAAGCTGTTCTGTCTGTACATGCAGACAGCCAGAAGTGTCTGGGAGTTTATGTCCCCTGGGGTAGCCCACACAATGACCAATCAGTATGGCAGTATGAAAGCCTAGCTCTCTTGCCTCGAGGTGGAACAAACTAAGGGGTAATTTTCTCCAGAGCCATCAGGATCAGTCTAAGACTCGGACTTTGCCTGAGATTTCACTCTTGCTTCACCTCTTCCTCCCCTCTGTCCTGCTTTCCCCACTCCCTTTCCAACTTTTCTGACGAGCTCTTCCCTAATAAATCCCTTTTAGGTGACCCCTCATCTCAGGATCTGCAGCAGGTACCTCACATGAGAACATTTCAGCTAATCAGAACGTGGCACTGCCCTATCCCGTCCTAGTCCCACAGGTAGTAGTTATTGGTTAACATATTAGAACAGATAGCATTGGGGGGATAATAGGCCTGGGGAGGAAAAGAAGGCGATGAGCAGAGACAACTCTTTTGAAGGGCTTTGCTATCGAGGGGAACTAAACAATGATGCAGGAATTGGAGAGAAATGAAAGTTGTGTTAATTACATTGCTGTATAACCCATAACTTCAAAACTTAGCAACTTGAAACAACAAACATTTATTATCTCACACAGTTTCTGAGGGTCAGGAATTCCTCAAGGTGGTCCTGGTTCAGAGTCTCTCACACAGTTGCAGTCAAGATGTCAGCCAGGGCTGCAGTCCCATCTGAAGGATTGGTGACGGCTGGAGGATCTGCTCCTAAACTCACTCACATGGCTGCTGGACGGAGGCTTCAATTCCTCTCCCCTTGGGCTTCTCCACAGGGTTGTTCATGACATTGCTTCCCCCACAGAGAGTGTTGAAAGAGGCATATTTGCAAATGTGTAGGCAGGAACTGGGAGGGACACACTGTTAACAGTTGGTAAAAATCCTTAACTCTTGGGAGTGGGATTGAGGGCCACAGGACTGTGGGAATGATGAAGATAGACTCCCACTTTGTATGCTTCTATATTCCTTCTGTAATTTTAGAACATTAAAGGAGAAAGCTTAAATGAATTGCCAGTAGCTGGTAATGAATAAAACTGCAAAAGTATCTATGAGAAGGAGAAGTGACAAGCATAGAAAGTTTGAATTGGGTCATAAAAAATATGTGGGGATAAAAAAATATGTGGATGATTTTAGAGGCATGTATCTGTCCCATGTGGGATTTCTGGAAGCAGGTTGTGAGCTCTGGAATTACTGCCGACCCCAGTAGAAATGGAAGTTCCTACCTCCACTAAGAAAACGGAAAGCATCCTGGGAATCTTCTTTCTCTCCCATTTGCTCTCCCCAACATAGGGGGGCATCAGCTCTGACCAGCTCTCATGGCCTTCTTTCACCAGCTGCCTGTCTGGGGACTGACCATAGGCTTTCTGGTCTCATCTTCGTAAACACCTCAGATGCAAACATCTCCTGCTTCCTACGGCAGGCGTGACCATTTGCCCTGGATGTAGGGTCCCAAGTCCTCCAGCAGACACAACAACTGAAGCAATTCAGTCTCAGATTTTAGCATCAGCCCCTAAGAGTAAAGACAGGTAAATAGTTTACTCTCAGCTCTAGAAATGCGCCTGCCCTCTGGCCCTGCCACAGAAGTAGCCACATTCCCTGAGTCCAAGGGACAAAGAAGCCCTCTTGAGCCTGACCCCCTATCCCAACAATGTGTGGAGCTGACCATCAGGCCCAGGAGAGGTCCTGGCTGTGTTGAAGGCAACATCACACTCTCGGTGTGGTCCTTGGCTCAGAAGCCTCCTCTCCAGGCATGACGCTCAAGGCCCCCTCATTGTGCACAGGTGTGGGGTGACTCAGGGAGAAGCAGGAGCTGCAGAGGTGTGTGGAAATGATGGGAACTTAGGGGTCTGCACCTATGTCAGGACATTGAGAGAATAGAGGTCTTGGTGGCCTGAAATGAGAGCCGCATGACATAGGGTAAAGCTCAACCAGAGACTGAAAAAGACAGGGGTAGGACTCATCCTCCTGGTTTCTGGTGCCACCCTTAGACAGAGGCAAGAGTAAACCCTACCCAGGGTCTCTTGACTTTCTGAGTAGTGTGGTCCGTGGACCAGTGCCAGTCTACAAACGGTCTATTACTGGTTCTTGATGAGTTCACACAAAAACCGAGACTAATTTCATGTCTGTTGAATCTGTAAAACTTTAGCCTTGTATTTTGTATGGATTTTTTAAATTTCATTTTTCTAGTGATTTATTTTTATTGGATTTTTACAAAAGAATTGGTTTGGATTGGATTGGAAAGTTAAAAACCGATCCTGCACCACAGAAAATTTGCAAAGCCCTGCTTTAGAAGATCCTACACATCACAAATACACACAAAATAAATTGATTAAGGAGCACTTGGGATCTGGTGCTCAGCACGGGCATAGCACAGGTATGCAGGTAACACGGTTCAGGCCCCAGGAAACACCACTGCCCTATGCCCTAGACACAGAAAACAACTGTGTCTGAGTGTCCCAAAGGTTTCTTGGCTGTGCGTCTACCCACATCGGAGACAGACACTGCTTCAGAGTAAGAGGAAGATTTGAGTGGCAGAAGCACTTAGGTAAGAAAAAAAAAAGAGACAAATTAATTAACTTGTCAAATCCTTTTTCTCAGATAGCATGAATGCAGTAGTTTCTTGCAGGGTGAAGTGCCATTTCCCAGGAAGGCCATACATCCATTTTCATGCTTTTCTTTGTGCTCCAGTTCGTGGTCCAGGGGATACTCATGAAATGGTGTGGTACTGACAGTTTCACATGGTGGCTGAGGAACATTTTGCAGTGTTCACACTTTATTTTACCTCTAAAACCATATATATGTTAAGTATAGATACATGACACTAATTCTTCCCATCACTGCATGAATCTAGATATTACTTTAAGAGATGGTGAAATTTACAATGTAAGAGGTAGAAATTTATATTGTGAAAATTAAATATTTTGTAGTATTTTCTGTAATAATGATAATTTATCTTAACTCCGTTAAAATATTTGAATAGAATGTGTACAATTCGTGGTTCACTTGCAAATTTAAATATGGTTTTAAAATTTTTGATGACAATCTCACTTCTTATTGAAACTTTCTCTAAATCAAAATGAATTTTTTTAATTATCTAAGAATTACATTGATTCAAAAAAGATAGTCTAATTTATCATCATTTTCAATAGAACATAAATTGTGCAAAAATCTTGATTTTTGGTAATTAAGTAATCAAGGTAATTAAGTAATATTGCAACAAGGAAAGCAAGAAAAATAAAGTTAATGAAAAGATACACAACAGTTTATGATTTATGTAGATGTTGATCTTATTACTTATCTAAACATAACCAGCCAGTCCACAGAATGTCCAAATATGTGCAAAAATAATTAAATTCTGTTATCTTAACTGGCTTGCCAACTTTCATTCCTATTAAAACCACAGTGTTACACTGTGTTACATGGTAAATAATTTTTTTGATCTTATGAAGGTATATTTTTCAAGATAGGGGGATAGAATTTTTTACCTAACAGTTTATTGGCTCTGTTTGTAATTTTAAATATTTACCCATGTACTACATGGGCCTCCACTTAGTATATAGACCTGCTTAGAGTTGTCTTCCTGAGCTAGGGTAGAGCTGCCCAGCAGTTGACCGGAGGGTAGTGAGTTCACCGCACACTTTACTTCACTTAAGAGGGGAGCATCAGGTGGATGGAGACATGACTTGAACACAAATATCCAAAGGGAAACATGGCTTTTAGATAATAATTATTTGCAACTGATCTCATGTCTCATTTATTCTTCAGTTAGTAGAGATCTTTGTCTGACTGTGGCTTAAGGAAGTCACTGTAGGTGTGACTGACAGTGGATGTCTGTAAGAGCCACCTCCGTGATCCTCCTTTGTGGGTGTCCCTTCTTTGATCCTGGAGGGACAGGATCTGAGTCCTGCTGAGAGAGGATGCCTCTGTTCTAGATGGTCACTCCTCCAAGCCCTGCTCTGGAATCAATGTTGCTGGTTAAGGACAGGAAGAAGTGAGCTTCCAAACATCCACAACTGTCCACCCTGCCCCACACTAGAGGTGGAGATCTCCTATGGACAGAAAAGATCACAGTTTACCCCGGGGCCTCTGGACCGTGAGCCCCTGAGAGAAAGCACTGTCATTTACACCATCTCTCTGCTGAGAGGCATTTGCTTTGTTCCCAGGGTGTGTGTGTGTGTGTGTGTGTGTGTGTGTGTGTGTGTGTGTCTCCACACACACAGGCATCGTGCATGCACCTCTACGATCAAAGCTGCAATAAAACACCCTTGTACATGGGCCCTTAGGTGGAGGCTTTCATTTCTCTGGAATAGATTCCCTGGAGTGGGATTACTAGGTCAAAGGGCATATGTATTTTTAACTTTAATGGATTTTTCCAGATTGATTTCCAAGAAGGCGGTAATAATTTATATCTCCACCAGCAATGATTTTTTCAATTTAATTTTATTTATTTTTTATACAGCAGGTTCTTATTAGTTACCTATTTTATACATATTAGTGTTTATATGTCAATCCCAATCTCCCAATTCATCCCACCACCACCACCGCCCCCCTCCACCAGCAATGATTAAGTGCACACTTTTCCCCCATATGCAATAGGTGTAGAAGCCCTTTTTAATTTTGCCAGCCTGAAAGGTGCAAACTGATATCTTTTTACTACTTTAATTTACATTACCCAGAATTCTAATGAATTTAAGCATCTTTCCATAGAGTTGGATAATTTTCTTCTCTGACTTGCATTTACTATCATTTTATTTATTTCTCCATTGGGTTATCTTATCAATGGGTAAAAGCTCTTTCCATATTACAGCTTTGACTATCAGCTGTATTACACATATTTTTTCCAAATCTAATGTTTGCTCTTGACATTGCTTACAGTATCTTTTGTCATAAACGTGCTTTTAAAATATCTTTATGCAAAAATGTCTATCTTTTTGATCTCCTAGATTTCCAACTTTGGTTGGGAAGGTCTTCTAACCCCTAGTTTATATGAGGCCTCCTTGCCAAATTTTTATTGAAGTATAACATACATATGAAATACTGCACATATTTTTGTGGATCCATAAATTTTCACAAGTGAAAACACTCATGTAACTGGGAACCAGCTCAAGAAACAGAACATTCCCAGCACCCTAGAAGCTCTTTTGTGTCTCCTTCCAGTCATTACCCTCCCCAAAGATTAACCTCTACCTTGACTTCGAACATCATAAGTTAGTGTCGAAAGTTTATTTAAACGAATCATCCATATGTACTCTTTTGTGTCTACCTTCTTTAACTCAGCAATGTGTTTGCGAGATTCATTCATGTAGTCCACTCATTCTCATTGCTGTGCAGTATTCCTTACATAAATATACCACACTTTGTTTATCTGTCTTATTGTGGGGTTGCTTCCAATTTGGGTCTTTTACAAATAGTGCTGCTATGAACATTCTTGTACATAATTTTGGTGAATTTATGTTTGCATTTCTGTTGTATATTTACCCAAGAGTGTAATTTCTGGATCACAGGAGAGGTGTACATTCACCTTTTGGAGGTATTGCCAGTTTTCCAAAGTGGTGATTCCAATTACACCCTCACCAGTAATGTAGGAGATGGCTTAGTTGCTCTATATCCACCCCAGAACTTGGTTATCATCTGACTTTTTCATTAGGTGGGTATATGCTAGTGTTGCACTGTGGTTTGTCCTGCCAGATTTTTAATATTTTCTTTTTTAAATTTTAAGCCCTTAATTCAGCTGGAATTTTATGTTTGTATATCATAAGATAGGAGTCCACCCTGACTCTATTTCAGACAAAGAGCCAGATGTGCCAGATTAAATAATATATATTTTTTGCCCAGCTTTGTCTTGAGTATAAGTAGGCATCTGCCAGGTGGAGTGAGGTCGGGGACAGCAATCCAGGCTGAGGGGGCTGCAGGAGCAAAGGCACAGAGGCATGAAGTGGCATGATGTGGATAAAATTAAAAGTGTGAGTAGCAAGAGGCAGAGGAGGGGAGGCAGAACCAGCTCTTGTCTTCCTCACAAGAGTCCACAGGCACAAGGCTACTGTTGAATGGGTGCACCAGAGAAGGAAGGATCCCCTCCATTTCTGATGTCTGGGGACCTTCTTCGAGATTCTCATTTTGAAAAGTATGATTATGTCACTTTTAGGGGAGTGCTAACTGAGGTACTTACTATGATCCATGACATTTATTATTTCATTTCATCCTCACAATGACTTCATGACGGGGGCACTATTAACCTCAACTTACAGATGAAGGCTGGAGGCTCAGAGAAATCAAGCAGCCTGCCCTCAGTCACACAGCTAGTAAGAGCTGAGATTAGCGCAGCCCAGGTCTGTCTCCCTCCTGAGTTCCTACTCTTTCTTCCAGACACACTGTTGGCACTGCCAGAGGACAGTGGCTTGAGCTTCCAGCCACTTTCCAAACAATGGAGCATGTGATGAAGCAGGGATTTATAATCATTCCTTCAAGCCCCTGCAAACAGACCTTGTTGGTGGCTGCTTTCTCTTCCCCAGTCACACTGAGCGGTTGATTTCTTGGGAAACTGAGGTGCTGTTCCAGGCAGCAATGGCCTCTTCAGCTGAAAAGCAAGCAGAGTCATACTGAGGTGGCTGTTCTGGGCCCATACGTGCAAGTTTATGAGTCCACGGAGAGAAGCGAGCGCACTCCAGGAGAAGCAGAATGTGGTGAGAGAGACAGAGAGCGCAAGGTTGCCTCTGTCCTCTGCCCACTTCCCATTTGCAGTTCTAGGTCACAGAAGACCCAGCTGTTCTTTTCCCACCTGGGAGAGATCTCTGTGCCCTACAATAACTGCCCCCCACCCCCTGTAACCTGCACTATCTCTGTTTCCCTATTGCCAGGGAGACATGGACACTCATTGACAAGAACACACTAGCACTCAGACACACATCAGACACACGCAGGTGACACACAAGCTCCACGCTGGCACAGCAGAGCCCAATCCCCACTTACAGAGAAACTGCCTACTGGAATATGAGATCCCAGAGAATCAATCCAGCTCAAGCATTTTCAAATCATGCCATGTGGATTATCTTGCAGAAGGAAGTCACACAAATAATGAAGCAATTTCCCACCAAAGGGAAGACTATAACTGCTAGAGATAATTGTAGAAAAGTACACTGAAGTTATGAGGTGCCATTTCCCTCTATCAGATTGGCAACGATTTAAAAGCTTGATAATATCCGGTGTTGGTGGGTGTGTAAAGATAGGCCATCTGGCAGAAAAAAATTAAGAATTACAACTTCTGGGGTAGGTAACTTGGCAATATATGTCAAAATGTTAAATGCAGCTGCCCTTAATCCCAGTGATTCCACTCATAAAATTTTACATATATATAGAGAGAGATCACCACACAAACATACTGATTAAGGAAGTTCACTGCAGTATTTGTTTACAAACCAGAAAATTGGAAACGTCTAAAAAAATCCATTAATATAAAACTGGCCGGGCTTCCCTAGTGGCACTGTGGTTGAGAGTCCGCCTGCCGATGCAGGGGACACGGGTTCGTGCCACGGTCCGGGAAGATCCCACATGCCACGGAGCGGCTGGGTCCGTGAGCCATGGCCGCTGAGCCTGCGTGTCCAGAGCCTGTGCTCCGCAACGGGAGAGGCCACAACAGTGAGAGTCCCGTGTACCGCAAAAAAAAAAAAAAACTGGCCAAATAAGTTAATGATATACAACTACTATATATAAAATAAATAACTAGTAAGAACCTACTGTATAGCACAGGGAATTCTACTCAGTACTCTGTAATGACCTAAATGGGAAAAGAATCTAAAAAAGAGTGGAGATATATATGTGTGTGTGTATGTGTGTGTGTATAACTGATTCACTTTACTGTATAGCAGAAACTAACACAACATTGTAAATCAACTATACTCTAATAAAAATTAATTTTAAAAAAGTTAAGTATACATATCTTGGAATACTACTTAGCCATTAAAATGCTGAGGTGGACCTCTATGGTTCTGACATGGAAATATGTCCACAATATATTTTTTATTGAGGGATATTTGTTTAGAATATTATATAAGTTTCAGGTGTACCACATAGTGATTCACAATTTTTAAAGGTAATACTCCATTTATAGTTATCATAAAATATTGGCTGTATTCCCTGTGCTGTACAATTTATCCTTGTAGCTTATTTATTCGATACTTAGTAGTTTGTACCTCTTAATCTCCTACCCCTACCTTGCCCCCCCCTTCCCTCATCCTACTGGTAACCACTAGTTTGTCCTCTTTATCTGAGTCTGTTTCTTTTTTGTTATATTCACTAGTTTGTTGTATTTTTTTAAATTCCACATAGAAGTAATAACATACAATTTTGTCTGTGTCTGACTCATTTCACTAAGCATAATACCCTCCACGTTCATCCACATTGTTGCAAATGGCAAAATTTCACTCTTTTTTTATGGCTGAGTAGTATTCCATTATATATATATATTACATTGTATATACCACATCTTCTTTATGTTCATCTGTTCATGGACACTTAGGTTGTTTCCATGCTTAGGTTGTTTCCATGTCTTGGCTATTGTAAACAGTGCTGCTATGAACATTGGGGTGCATGTATCTTTTTGAATTAGTGTTTTTGTTTTCTTTGGCTATATACCCAGGAGTGGAATTGCTGGATTATTGTACTTCTGTTTTCAGGGGTTTTTAAATTTTATTTATTTATTTAGGCTGTGCTGGGTCTTTGCTGCAGCATGCGGGCTCAGTAGTTGTGGCATGCGGGCTTAGTTGCCATCTGTGGGATCTCAGTTCCCCGACCAGGGATCAAACCCAGGCCTCCTGCATTGGGAGAATGGAGTTGCAGCACGAGGGCTTTAGGGTGCAGGCTCAGTAGTTGTGGCACATGGCCTTAGTTGCTCCGTGGCACGTGGGATCTTCCCAGACCAGGGCTCGAACCCGTGTCCCCTGCATTGGCAGGCTGATTCTCAATCACTACGCCACTAGGGAAGTCCTGTGTATCTGGTCGTTGTATTGTCCTTTGAACTGATGTTTAACACATCACTGGTTCCCTCATTAATTAAATAAAATCTGACACGTGTTCATTTTATATTTTTATGAGTTAACGATTTTTCCGTTTAAACAATGATCCTTTAAGAAAGTGGAGACAGTGAGGACCAGTTGACGAAAAGGTTTGCCCAAGGTTAGGTGCTCTCAAATGTGTCTATTTTACCTACATCATTAAGGATTGAAACCCTTCCCAATTTGACTTGAATACTTACTCCGTATAGAATATCGTTAATTTATAAGATGCTTTCTCACAAATATGTATACACACAGTCACACACGCACAAACACCCTGCTGACATGTACGAACTCCCACACAGATGCAGGACCCCTCCCCTCCCCCTCCCACCCACGCGCGCGCGCGCGCACCACTGGAACACGGGTTCTCTTCTACAAAGCGTCTGAAGGTCTGGGGGTGGAGCGTGGTCCCTTCCCGCAGACCCTCGATTGTGCCACGCAGGGAGAAGAGGTGGCTCCCTCACTTATAACCGTGGGCCAGAGGCGGAGTGGTGCTCGGGTGCTGCGATAGGGGCTCGAGTCCGGGGAGGCAGACCAAGCCGCACCCTCAGAGACAGCGCAACCTGGGAAGTGGGCCGCCCCTTGGAGAACCAGGCACCGCCCCGGGCGCCACGCCCCGGAGTCCTGGGGGAGTCCAGTAAGGCTACCCGGAGCCGGTGGCCTCCGCAATGAGGTTTGAAAACCCTGGAGTCGAGACTTCAAGCCCAGGAGCACGGCGGCTGCTGGACTGAGCAGGGGATGAAAAAAACCGAGTCTCCAAGCGCGGACCGGTTGAGCTGATGGTGTTTTTGTTGTGTGGGAAAAGAAATCCCACGAGAAGACGACCCTGCGCTTGGCCGGGCCCCAGAGCCAGGAGCGGCTCGGCTCGAGACACCCCTCCCCTTGGCCTGCGCGGTCCCCGCCCCGGGAGTCTGACGCTCTTGCAGTGGGCTCTCGGCGCCCCCTGCGGGCTCCGAATGGCTCTCCCTCCTGGCGCGGGCCAGCCGGGGGAGGCGTCAACCGGAGCCTGAGGGGCGCCCCCAGGATGCCGGCCAGGCTGTCGGGTCCTCGGCCCCCTCGAGGAGCCGGGACGCTCCTGCAGGCGGGGCTTGGTTCTGATGCATTCCCGAAGGTGCCGCATCCACGCATGTCCATCACCGAGGGAATTCCATCCCCATTCCGCAGATGAGGAAGCCGAGGTTCAAAGTCGGAGCCTGATGCATCCACGGGCACCAGGTGGAGTCTGTGGGACCCCAAGGCCCATCCTCATTCGCGTTCGTCTTTCTCCGCCTAGGGACCACTTCCTTTGCCCTAGAGAGCCTAGTGTGGCCACAGACTCGATGGTTTGAAGTGCACTCTACGTTCCCTCTCTGTAGGGTTTCTTGGAGCCGGAGAGGTCGCCTGAAGCATCCTTCATGGAACGGGCTGGCAAGGCTGCGGTGTGGACAGCAGTGCATGTGGAGTGGGGTTATTCCTGTCTATTACAGAAGGGAGGTAGAGTAACTTTACTGGAGGCAAATCAGAGAACATCATCGGTTGTGCCCTTGGACATAGGTGTGACTCTATCCTTAAGAGACGTTTAAGAAACTCAGCAGATTTTGCTGTGGGAATGTTCATCCCTCATTGTTTGTAATAGCAAAAACTTGTGAGAAGTCTAACTCTCTACCAGTCGGTTAAATAACTACTGGTCTTTGCAGCCATGAAAAATCATATTGGATAAAAAATGTTGGTGATATATCAAAATGTTCATTATATTGTTAAGAAAAAAATCATTACAAGACAACATATACAATAATAAAATTCCACTTTTGTAAAGATGGATGTATCCGTGTACACTCATTAAATTAAAAAGTCTGCAAAGATATACAGCAAAAAATTAACATTGATCAGTGGGATTAAGGGTGACTTTTAAAGTACTTATACCTTTCTGTATTTTCTAAATGATTAATACTGAATATGTATTGTTTTATGATTTATTTTTTTTAAGAAGAAAAAGCCCAGTATTCACTTACCCCAAGAAGAGCAGCCTCAAGAGTTGCATGAAGGAAGTGAGAAAGAGGATTATTGGGGCATTTCCTTCCCCCATCCCAGGACAGCCACAGGAATCATGGTCACCAAGAGCTGCTCCTTCTGAAGAATGTGACAGTGGCGATACATTTTCCAAAGTGTTGATTATAACACAGTTTGCAACATGACTCAATTGGTGGATCACGCATTGGGCCACAAATCAGGAGCTCTGGAAGAAAAATCGCTACTGGATACCCACTCAAGTTGTAATGGATAAAGTAACTGACCAATGTGCCAGATTCCAGAAAGTTGACAAACATGCAGTAAGTAATGCGGTTCCTTTCATGTGCTAGCTCCATGCAAATCGACTGGAGCACATAGAGCAATGTCTGAAATCCACTGAAGAAGGAGGGGATTTATCTGCACCAACCTGGGCTGGCAGCTCTAGGCTGTGCATGGTGAGCATGTGAAGCCATCCTGTTGATGGATTCAGTTGTGATTGGGAACGGTGGTGACAAAGTAGGCTGTCAGAAAGGAGCAAGTCGTCCATATTCTCCCAGGCAAGGAGACAACACTGAAAACTACTTTAGGATTTTTCCTTTTGAAACTTGGCAAAGCGGAATTTGCTGAAAAGTAAGCAGTACAGTCTGTTTTTAATTTCATTTCTCAAGAAAGCCAGCTAACTTTCATCATGACTTACTAAGCCTGTATCTCTTTTGGAAGTTAACTTTTTCGTAAACCTTCACTAAAGATATGTAGAATTTTTATGTGTGAAAATAAAATCTAATTGTTAGCATATTTTTCCAGTGAAGTAGTATCCACTTTTTGTTTTGGAAGTTATTCTCTATTGTTCTAAACAGGACATAGTGCCAAAACCTAAGAAAAACATGTATGATAGTTTTAACATCAGGAATGACTTGTTTAAAGGAATCTGCATTAAATTGTAATGAACTGTAATGACCCTTTAAAGAAAGATTTAGAAATAAATTGCTAGAAGTATTAAGTCATTAACAACTAAAAAAAAAAAAAAGAAAAACATAAACTTGAATGAGGATGGTGGGAAATGAATTGCCTGCCCTTTCTGGGAGGTAGGGAAGTAACATCCACACTGGAACCTGCAGGCCCTGCCACTGCTGCTGAGGCCAGTGACCCCAAGAGCTGACCGCTTGGGTTGTTTGCTGCCCCTGGGCTGAGCACTATGGTCTAAGTCTGTGGTATAAAGAAGGGCTTCTGCCATAGAAGGAGATAGATGCAACCGGCTCCATTCTCAGAAGAATTTTTTTCTTTCTGTCTCAGAATTTTTTTAAAAGAGAGCGTAGCATGTCTTTAGAAATCAGAGATTCAAATCTCAGCACCCAATGTCCCAACCCCCACTATCACTAACTGTGTGCTTTTGGGCAAGTTGCTTAATCTTTGCCAGGTTCTCATCCGTGACATGGAAAGAACAATATTCGTATTGTGCAGTAGCTGGAAGATTTATTATTATTCAGCAAGTATTTATTGAATGCCAGGCACTAGTCTAGTCACTGACTAGGACAGACAAGCTGTTTGTTTTCATAGAATTCATGTTCTAATTGGATGAGATCACAATAAACAAATGAGAAAATCAGATATGAATAAGTTCTAGACAGAAAGTAAAGGAGGGAGAGATGATAGAGCCTTACAGGCTCATGCTATTATATTGGTTGGTCAGGAAAACTCTGTGTGAGCAGATTGTATTTGAGCAGAGATATGAATGGCAGGCATGCAGAGATCCAGGGGAGACACTGGATAAAGGATCCAGAGGACTTCTCTATATTATTTTTGCAGCTTCCTGTGAATCTATAACTATTTCAAAGTAAAAAGGGTTTTAAAATGCAATTAACTATTGATAAACACTACAGCCTAGCTGATCTCAAAACAATTATGCTGAGTGAAAAAAGCCAGATCAGAAAGAGCACATACTGTATGATTTTATTTATATAAACTTCTGGAAAGTGTGAACTGATCCGTAGCAACAGAAAGTATTTCATCAACTGCCTGGGTACAGAGTAGGAAGCAAGGATGTCTGGAAAGGAAATGGTGGGAGAGAGGGATTACAGAGAGACAGGAGGAAGCTTTTGTGGTAATGGATATGCTTATTATCTCAATTGTAGTGATGGTTTCAGGGTGTGTATATAGGGTACACTTATTAAATTGTATACTCTATTGTGAAGTTTATTGTATGTTCATTTGATCTTAATAAAGGTACTAAAAAATATTAAGTACCTAGAAATAAATCATGCTAAAGATGTGCAAAGCTTCTACACATAAAAGTCTAATATGTTATTGCAAGACATTTAGATAGATCTAAATAAATAAATGGACATATTGTAGTCTTAGATGGTACAACTCAACATTGAAAAGATGTCAGTCCTCCCCAAACTGAAACTGATGAAAATCCTAACTGGATTTTTTTTTTTTTTTGACAAGTCAATTTGAAAATGTATACGGGAATGAAAAAAGGCCAAGGACAGCCGAGACACTCTTGAAAAATAAGGTAAAAAATTTACATTATCACATCAGAGTAGTGAGGTGCTGGTATGAGGACAGACCAATGGAACAGAAAAAAGAGCCCCCAAACAGATCCACGCATATGTAGACAATTGATATTGGACAGAGGTGGGAAAGCAGAGTCATTGAGAAATGACCAATAAAAGGCACTGCATCAATTGGGTATCTATAAAAATTCCTCCCACAGTACACAAAAATCAATTTCAAAGTGGATAACACACATAAATATGAAACATAAAACCATACAGCTCTGAAAAGGTAGTATAGGAGAATATCTTTGTGACCCCAAGTAGGGAAATATGTTTTTAAACAAGTAACAAAAAGTACCAATGGTAAAGGAAAAGGCAGCAATAAAAAGGAAGAAACTATTAACTACATTAAAATTAAGAACTTTATTCACAAAGATAGTATAAAGAGAATGAAAAGACAAGCAACGGGGGTGGAAGACAAGATATTCGCAACTAACTAACAGATAAAAACCTTGTCAAAACCACAGTGAGACACAGATAAAAACCTTGTCAAAACCACAGTGAGACACCATTCTTTGCTGCTAACATCCTATAGAATGGCAAAATTTTAAGAATCTTGGTGTGTACGTGGAGCAACAGAAACCCTCATATGCTGCCAGTGAGAGGGTAAACTGATGTACCACTTGGAAAGATGTCTGATATTATGTAGTAAAGTTGAGGAGGACAAGCGCTATCATATGACTCAGAAATTTCACGCTTAGTTTATACCCTAAAGGAACTTCTATACCTGTGTATCAGTAGTATGTGCAGAGCAATATTATATATAATAGTAAAGCACTGGGAAAACTCCAAATGTTCTATACACAGTAAAGTGGATAAATAAATTATAGTATTTTCATTCAATGGAATATTGTTTAGGTTCTGAGCAGCTAAATATTAGAAAAGGTCACTGTACGGTGATCTATGAAGAGATGCCTGTGCTCCTTATAGTGAGAGAGTGGCAACCCAGGAGGCCTGAGAAGAAAATTAAATATAGTTCTCAGGAACCAATCATAGCAATGGCAGGGAGTGTTTTGACATGTGTCAACATGTAGCAGACATGTGCTAGGCTCTTTTAAGATAACTCTAGCTCCCACAACCATTCAGTGAAGTAGGAATTATGCTGCAGGTAAAGAAACTGAGGGACAGAAAAGGTTATCTGACTTGCCTGAGGTCACACAGACAGTGGATGGCAGAAGGGAGTTTTAAAACCAGGCATCAAATCCCACATTCTCTCCATTTAAGTAGAAAGTGGTGATTGCCTGGCAACAACCATTCACCACCTCTCCTTTCTTCCAGAACCCTGATTTTGTCATGATGTACCCCCTCCTCTGTGCTGTCACCCTAAGGATGGCAGAGCCAAAGACAGAACAAGCCTGGGCCCCTGACGACTGGAGAGCAGTGACGTCCTGCTAGACCAGTTGAACGTTTTTGCTTCCTTTCATTTATTTTTTCCTTTATTGTAGTTTGGAAAACAACTTTTAGGCTAAGTGGTTCGAGAACCGTTAAGGTTCTTGAATGAAGAAGGAAAGGCCGTTGGAAGGCACACTTTCCATTGCCTTCCAAACGTACATAGCAAGTGTTACAGAACGCAAATCAGAAATATAACATATGCTGCATGGCCTCCATCAGGGCTGGTTGACACAGCCTGCAGAGGAACGCCAAGCAGAAGGGCCTGTACGTGCAAAAGGGCTGCAATAGGCAGTGTGATAGCAGCATTGCAGGGAGGCTGAGCCATTCCAGGAGAGCACTGTGGGACCAGCCTGTGCTTCCCCACCACCTGCCCCCCACTACCCCTGACTCATTTGCCCTGTGAAGCTCTTGGGTCCCTGCCACACAGAAGTTCAAACAGCTCTGCACCTTCCACTTTCCCCTGCTCAGCACTCCCTCTGAGTCCAAGCAGTTCATCCCAAAGTGGAAATCCAGAGCCACCACACTGTTACATCCCCACAAACTAAGAAGGTCCCTGCTCCCAACCTGTGTAGGAAGTTCTGTCACTGTCTAGGAGCTATCATGCCCTCCTCACTGCTTTGCTGCTAACATTCTTGTCACCCAGCTCCTGTGCCTTCAACGGCCCTGCCTCTCCGCATTCAGCAGTCCATCCTCTGCACTCTGCTAGTGCCCTCCTGATGGCAGGTCAGGGAGGAGGATGTCTAATTGCCCAGAGCTGTGGCTGCAGACACAAAGCCTTCCCTTTTCAGATCCTGGGATCCTTTATTCCTTCTTTTTTGTCTCCTGGGAGTTTTCTATAACCTTCAAAGCTGTTCTCTGACACTGGCCTTTGGGTATAGCCTGTGGTGTCCTTGGCATCAGCAAAGGCCTTGACACAGAGCAGACTTCAGCGAGCAGCTTGGATAAATCCCCAGAGGCTTGGAGCTACGGGAAGAGTGGGTTAGCCCAGGTTTCATGAGGATGTTTGGTCCTACTTTAGTTTCTGTTCCAAACAGTGGGAACAAACGTGCTCCTTAAAACCCTTGAGATCACATGGGTTGTGTTGACTGGCATTTATGTCAAAGCCAAAGCCTTAAGCTAATTTGGGACTGACGGGATTCTGCTAATCCCTTCTATAAATATGGGATCTGCTCCTTGACCTTCCAGGTCAGGATCTTGGGTGGGACACCTGTAGCCTTCATTTGCCTCTGAATTTTCTGGAATAAAGTTGCTTTTATCTCTCATTTCAAGGTCCTGGGAGAGAGAACCAATAACAAAGGCCATGTCTGGACGCAATTTGGGTTGGGGGAGGGGTGTCTTGAGGCTTGTCCAGTCCTTTTCTCTTTGTTCAGACTAGGCAGGGGAGCCATAGCTGCCCACTCAGGGCTGTTTTGTATAATTGCCCCCAGAAATCTAACTTCTAGACAGACAATTGGCTTGCGAAGCATTCCAAACTCATTAAATAGATAGATGATCAGAATCTGAAATGACTATTGTTCACTAAGGAAATCTTTCAAGAGGGACCATACTACCAAGAGAGCTGAATGCCTGCCCCTGAGCCTCTAGTGAGGAGTGGAAGGAATCAAGGCCCCTGTGATTGTGTATAAGACCAGAACCCACATCAGGCTCCACCACGGCTGGCAACTGTCACTCATGTTCTTCAATTCCTGCAGCTCCTGCCTTTAACTGTCTGTTGAAATTGAAGTTGGTGCCGGGCACATTGTCCAGCCCCGCCACCACCCACAATGCAAACATATGCTGACTGAACAACAAAGAGGAGCCCCAGAGTACCTCCATAATGACCGGATGGGGCACGCTTGCTGCTGCCACCCACAGAGTACCAGCAGCCTGTTTAGACTTTTCCATGAGAAATGAACTTCCATTTTGTTCAAGCTGCTGTTGTTTGTTACCAACCTGGGTTCTTGGACTCTTTAATCGATAGAAATTAGTAACAGGCCAGATGAGAAATTCAGGCAAGGCTTTATTGGGACACACAAGGGAGTGAAAACAAGTAACAGGTGCTCTTTCTGGCTCCCCGAGGTCGGGGGGAGGGGAGCAAGCTGGTCCCTTAAGTGGGGTGAGGGTAGGGGGGGATCGGTGGGCCGGGCTGGAGGGGTGGCTTAGGTGGTATGCCCACGCCCAGTCATAACGGAAAAGCATATGAAAAAGAATGTATATGTATATATGTACTTTGCTGTACAGCAGTAATTAACACAACATTGTAATTCAACTATACTTCAATAAAAATAAATTTTAAAAATAAATTAAAAGAAACAAAGAAGCGGCAGTTGGCTTTTGGCCTTCTTGTATCTTGTTCATAATTTGCTGCGACTGCCCATATGCATGCAGTTATTTTTAGTCCCTCATAGTTTCTTTGTACTCTTGCTCCAGGAGGAGAGGAGGAGATGTTTGTCCAGGTGCAAGCACTGCGGTAAAGGGTCCCAGGTCCCAGGTTCCAGCCTGCCTCTGTTTTGCCTCTGTGGGTAAGCCCCAAATTCTAGTATTGTATATTTGAAAGTTGCTAATAGAGTAGATCTTAAAAGTCCTCATCACAAGAAAAAAAAATAGTAACTATATAGGTGATGAATGTTCTCTAAATTTATTGTGGTAATCCCCATTTTATTGCACAAGATGTATATGTATAGAAAATCATTACGTTGTACACCTTAAACTTATACAATGTCATATGTCAATTATATCTCAATAAAACTGGAGGGGGAAAAAGCTCTGGCAAGGCTAGAAAGAAGCAGAAGAATTCAGTACAAAGTGCTGGCAGTTCAGCAGGTGTCCTGGGAGCCAGAAGGGAAGGCCTCAAGTGGCTTTCTCTCCACATCACTTGGCGTGGAGCGCTTCCCTGCTCCTCTAAGCCCGTCTGCTCCACGGTCTTCCCACAATTCAGCTTCCTCTGCTCCCCCAAATCTTTACCTTGGAAATATATTTAACTGGCCCTATCTGACCTTCAACCTTATGTGATCTTGCAGGTCCACAACCAAAACCAACTAGCTTACAGACTCTTGGTTCAAATTCTCAGTAGAGAGAAATTGTCTCTGGCCAGCCAGTGAATTCATTGCTTTTGAGATAAGTACTGGTTCAGTCACTTCTGGGGTGGTAGGAAAGCCTGCTCACTGGGGGTCATCTGGGGGAGCAGTTTCTCTGGGAACTAAATGACACGTCTCCCTGAGGAGAGAGAAGGGATAGGGGCAACTCTAGTGAAGACAGCTTCACACAGATCTCACTGGCTCCTTGGCTTCTTTCTTTTCCGTGGTAGCCCAAATCTCTTCCTGTGTGAACATCTCCTTTGAAAGTGATGCTATGGTCAGGTGGGCTGGGTGGGGTGAGCCGGAGAGGATAGATGACCAGGATAGGGAAGTGCTGGCAATACGGGGCTGGGGTAAATGAAGCCTAATGCTCAAGATCAAAGCTAGAGAAATAAGATCCACTGCCAAGTCCAAAGGTCAGGGGCAGTGTGGAAAATCAGACACAGAGCCAAAGTCAGGAGCCAGCAGATCTGGAAAAACGGAAACTGGCCAGGAACAAGACCAGACCCGGCATCATGGCTGCTGAGAATGAGTGGGCAGCAAAGCCTAGTTTCACTGGCTCTCGACCTAGGCTCACACACAAAAGAGTCACAATGAAGACAAGGCCTACTGGGTTTAAGTCATATTACCAAGGGAGAAGAGGAGAAATGAGGGTTTCTTAACCCAGGTCCAAAACCCCCTCATGTGGTACACAAGAATGTGTGCATCTGTGCATTTTCTGAGGTTGTTAAAGGGAACAGCGCCCCCAAAAGGGTTATTTTTAGGTTTGAATCTGATCATCCAGCAAGGACGATCACTGCGGGCTCTCCCAATCTCGGCAAATGCCCCGAGCAGCTGCGGGTCTCCGCCATGCTCCAAAGGGATAGAATTCCTCTTGCCACGCGTGCCCCAAGGGCTCACAGCAGTGCTGCTGCCATCTGATTCCTCGGGGGAGCGCCTAGCCCCGGGCCTGAAAGAGGATGAGCTTAGTTAACAGTGGAGGATGGGGGGGTTCCCTGGTGGCGCAGTGGTTGAGAATCTGCTTGCCAATGCAGGGTACACGGATTCAAGCCCTAGTCTGGGAAGCTCCCGTATGCCGCGGAGCAACTAGGCCCATGAGCCACAACTACTGAGCCTGCGCGTCTGAAGCCTTTGCCCCGCAACAAGAGAGGCCGCGATAGTGAAAGGCCTGCGCACCGCGATTTAGAGTGGCCCCCGCTTGCCGCAACTAGAGAAAGCCTTCGCACGAAACGAAGACCCAACACAGCCAAAAATAAATAAATAAAAAATCCTTCCCTCTACTTAAAAAAAAAACAAAAAAACAAAACAGTGGAGGATGGACAGACGGGCAGAGGGACATTAAAACAGGGGGAGTGTGATTTGTGCCCCTCTGAGGAACTGCAGGCGCAGCTCAAATGAGGACACCGACTGGCCGAAAGATTGACATGAGGTTTGCCCGCTTCTTCAAAATCCGTCGGGTTCATCTTACTGGGAAAACAAACGTATCCGTGCCGCTCTATTTCGGGGTACGGATGGAGTTCCCGGAAGGGGTACAGCGTCCGGACAGGCACTATATAGCCTTTGTCCAACCTCCCTCAGGGCCTCCGAACCGCGAGCGCCCCCAAGAGCCAGGACTTGGACAAAGCAAGAGGGCTCTCCGCCCCTCTCCCACGTCCATCGCCCCGCCCCTCGCCCCGCCTCTGCGGGGGGACCGCGGCGCGCCGGCGTGACGTAGCGCGCGTGTCGACGTCGGCACGAGCTAAGCCCGGAAGAGGCGCGGACCGGGAAAGGAGCTGAGCTCCGTAGCTCCTACACCTCTGTGTCTATGGCGCTGTGGCGCGCCTCCGCGTACGCCGGCTTCCTGGCGCTAGCGGTGGGCTGCGTCTTCCTGCTGGACCCGCAGCTGCCGGGGTCGGCGCTGCGCTCGCTGTGGAGCTCGCTGCAGCTGGGGCCTGCGCCCGCGCCCCCAGGACCCGGCTCCCCTGAGGGCCGGTTGGCTGCCGCCTGGGACGCGCTCATCGTGCGGCCGGCCCGGCGTTGGCGCCGCGTGGCCGTGGGGTGAGTGCCTGCGGAGCCTGCCTCTCTGGACCAGGAGGTGCGGACGCCCCGGGCCTCCGAGGGCCGCCTTGGCGGAGGTCAGGCGGCTTGGGAGCTGGGAGGTAGAGCCGGCGCGGAAACGGGTTCCCAGAGGCCCCCGGGAGGCCCTTCGGCGCTGGTGTCCACGCTGCCTCCTTGGCGAGAAGCGTCGGACGTCTGGGACGAGCCCCGTTCGTCACTGCTGCAGGGACTCACCAGACTGCTTTTTCCTGTCGGCTGGCCCCTGCGCCCTTTTCGTCTCGGTAGGACCAGCCCCCTTCTCTCATCTCCATAGAACCAGCCTGATAGCCTTTTGCAATACCACTCAGCCTGACTCCTTATAGTTCGAGCCTCCTTCATTCCAAGCCCTCCTTCTCTGGCGGCTGCTCTTTGGCAGTCAGCGATGGTTGGTCTTAGCACTTTGGCGGCACCCTCTTGCTTCTGAACTACTTGAAGGAGGGGTCGCTGCCATTAGCTACCGAGTTTATTTCTTCACGCCTTGTTTCCGCTTCCTTAATGCCGTAGTCTGGAGACCGCCATTCTGCTGAAACTTCTCTCTCAAAGCTCACCGGAACCGTGTTGATTTTCACATTAACTGCTTCTTTTAGCCTCCTCTGTCGACTGTTTGCAGCCTTCCACGCGTTAAGCACACCCTTCTCCTTGAAACTCTTTTCTTCCCCTGATTTCAGTGACATTGCATATTTAGGGTTCTCCCAAATCACAGTGCCTCCTTTCTTTGTATTCCCCTCCCGCGTGTAATTATTCCCTTTACACGAATTTTAGTTCTTGTCTCAGTTCGACTTTAATATCTTGTCCTCACCACAAAAACAGGCCTTCTACTGCTCTACTAGTTCCTGTGAGTATTGGGACCAGAAAGGTTAAGGTAAAGCAGAGTTATCCTGAAGATTCAATTAAATAATCCATGTTGTTTAGCATGGTGTCTGCTTTAACGGGCAGACACCTAACGTTAGCTACTATTTTTTTATATCAGCATATTGTTTCTTCAGATGTATCCTCTTTTACTTCTTCTTTCAAGTTCAAGCCCTTTCACCTGCATCCTTATCAGCTCCTTAATTGTCCTCCCTGGTTTTGTGAGCATTCATTCAACAAATATTTGTCAACTACATAGTATGTGTCAGGTCTGTGCTAGGTTCTGAGGATGCAGGGATGAATGAGGCAAGGTCCCAGCCTCGTTTGTTGGAAACAAATATATTCGTTATTGTGTTATTCTGCTCGGGCTACCATAACAGGATACCACGGACTGGGTAGCTTAAACAACAGACATTTATTTTCTCACAGTGCTAGAGGCTGATAGCCCAAGAGCGAGTCCTCTCTTAAGGACTTGCAGGTGGCTGCCTTCTCGCTGTGTACTCATTAGACCTTTCCTCCATTCATGAGCACTTCTGGTGTCTCTCCTTCTTTTTAAACAGACACTAGTCCTATTGGATAATAGCCTCGTTTAACCTCAGTTACCTCCTTAAATAGCTCCTACCTCCAAATACAGTCTGATCTGTGGTTAGGGCTTCAATATAAATAGGGGGCGGGGGGTGGTGAGGTGACCCTACCTCCAAATACAGTCTGATCTGTGGTTAGGGCTTCAATATGAATAGGGGGCGGGGGGTGGTGAGGTGACACAAGGCTGTTTGTAATGATTAAGAAAAGTGCTTTGCTGAACTCGTGGTGGAAACAAGGTAGCCTTGTGTCCCAAAGAAGAATTACTGATTCTTCCCAGGATGAGATTTCAGGGAAAGCTCCATCTGAGAAAGTGACAATCCACTTACTATTGCTACATCACAAATCACCCCAAAACTTAGTAGCTTAAAACAATGGTCATTTTATTCTCATTATGCTGAGGTTTGATTGGGTTCAGCTAGGCAATTCTCATTTGGGGTTTTGTGAGGTTTCAGGCAGATGATGGCTGGGACTGGGATCATCTCAAGGGTTGATTGTTGTTGTCGGCTACAACCTCAACTGGTTTCACCTGAACACCTACAGGTGGTTTCTCTATTTAGCTTTTTCACAGCAGGGTGACTGGGTTAGGGGAGGGAATTCCCCAAGAGGACCAGGCAGAAGCATTAATGCCTTTTTGTGACCTACTCTTAGAAGCACATAGTGTTGCTTCTGTCATAGGCTCAGGTCCAAACGGTTTTAAGGGGAGGGGACATAGAACACACCTGGATGGGGGGAATGTGAGTGTCACATTGTAAAAAGAACATGTGGAATGGCACATCTTGTGGCCATCTTGGAAAACATATTCTGCTACAGTGACTTGCAAGGGCCAGGCCCTGGAGAAGAAATGGAATTTCTCCCCAAGAAGATGGGGGAATAAGCCCACCTAGGCAGAGAGGACCAAATGTGAAAAGGTATTTGGCTTGTTTGTGAATAGCAAGTTGTCCCTGTATTTAGGGCAAGGACCTTATGGTAGAGGTATGTCAAGCAATGATGCTGAAATGAGCCTTTTGTATCAGGGTAGGTGATGGGAAAGCCATAAAGGTTTATAAGCAGGTAAATGATGCTAAGTTCTTTGCAGAGACTAACCAGTGGAATGTGAAATTTGAGCTGTGGTTGTAACCTATTTGACTGCTTCACGCTATTTTTGTGGGTAACAGACATCCATTGTTACCAACATTTCTCCTTACCCAGATTTTCAGCCTAAAGATGGGAATGTACAAGGAGTAGGTGGGTGCAGTACTGGTACCAGAATCTCATTTGGCAGGTGCATGTGTGTTGTAGTTTGATCTTTCAGGAGAATACACACACACACACACACACACACACACACACACACATACATTCACTTTCACATACTCAGTCAGAACACACAATTTGATATGACTTGTAAAAAGGTAAGTCTTGAGACTCTGACGCTAGTTAAGAGTCCATAGAGCTTTTTCTTGTTTGGCAATGGTTTTCAACAGGTGAGATTTGAGAAAAGGTTGGGTGTTGTACAGTAAATAGAGGCATCAAAAATGACAGGATCTTAATACTGGGGATCTTACAACAACCTTATGCAGGCAGATACAGAGATTGTCATCCAGCTTTCACAGGGAGTAAACTGGGGCTTGGAAATACTGATTTGTCCAAGATCACACAACTGTCGAATGCCCGAGGTGCAGCCTAAACCCATTCCTGGCTCCACTTTCGTGCCACGTTGTTGCCACGAAGAGATCAAGAAAAAGGAACAAGTTTGTGGTGGAAGGTAAGCATTTTGATTTCAGAGGAGGGGAAATGTTCATTCCTGTGGAATTTTAGAGGAAGCTGGGCCCTCAGCAGCTGACAGCCAGAGGCTGTAGTTGAGGAGCAGGGTTGTAGACCTTGGAGACTCCAGCATTTAGGCTGAGGCCAGAGACTGGACAGCATCACCCAGGAAGAGAAAGAAGGGAAGGTAAATGACAAGGGTGGGATTCGGGGAGGCACTGCCATCTATGTAAGGGGCAGGTCGGAAGGGAACAGGGAAATAAAGGATAGGAGAGGTTTCAAGAAGATGGTCAATGGCGAGCCCACTGCCACATCTTTCTAAAGCATGTTCTCCCTCCCCTGCTTCAGAATCGGGCCCTGGTCCAAAGGTTCATTGGGTGAATGATGAACCCCTCATCCTAGAATTCATTCTCCCTTACCTGGCTTCACCCTGACCTTTGAAGCCTGTCTAGCTCTTCTCCCCTGTTGAAACTCTCCTCTAACTGGATCAGTATTCCTATTGTGTCCAGAAACAAGGTTAATCCCTTTGTCTACATCTTTGCTTGTGTATGCTCCCTGTGGGTTTCAGTATCAGATAAATCTGGGTTTGAGTTCAGGCTTCTCCAGTCATGGCCTTTGGAATGTTAGTTGACCCCCAGCCTCACTTTTCTCAGCTGCAAGCAGTGATGACTACTTCCCTATCTTAGAATGTTTTGCAGATTGGTGTGGTCTGTCTGAAAATGCCTGTCTTCTTTCTCTGTCCAGAGCACCATCCAGGGTGTGGCCCAAGGACCACTATTCCTGCCTCTTGAATTTCTCTTCTCTACGGTTCTGTATCTTACAGCGATTATGATTAGCTCTCATAATATCTCAGGTAGAGTGTGAAAGCTAGAAAGAACCTTAGGAAACCATTTACAGACAGTAAAACAGAGGAGAGGTGATAAAGACCACCATCCTTGTTTTTAAGGAATTTACGATCCAGAAGAAACTGTCCCTCATTCCCACCCCACCCCCAAGTCTCTAATAATATGCCTGGCAGCCCTGGCTCCCAGCATCCTCTCTGCTAGCACAGCCGCTTGTTCAGGCATTCAGCATCTGTTGCCTCACTTTATCTTCCAGTTGTTTCATCTGTGTCTGTGTTTTCTCAAAACTCACATTGTAATCTTTTATACATTTCTTATTGAGGTGTGAAATTCTGCCTAAGTGTCAAATGAGCATAATTTTGTCTTCTGGTTTTTTACCTCCCCGCCGCCCTTTAATTTTCCCCGATAAGAAAGCACCTTAGGTGCTTGTTTACATTTTAGTACGCCGTTGAAGTGCAGAGAAAGATTCTTGTTCTGGTTGAAGTATTATAAAATATAACTAGAAAGCACACCTAAAAGTACTTTGTTTACTCTCTGGCACATAGTAGTGTTCAATGATTTTTTTGTTTTAAAAAGCTACCAAGTAAATTTTTTCCTAAGATTTTTTCCTTTAGTATTCATGACATGATTAGGTGGGGGATAGAAAATGTTCCTATGATAGTTACATTGTTTTAACTCAAAATTTGTTCAGTTGGGTTTTGTCTTGTGCTGCAAAATGTGCTGAACATTGTTCCGTTCAGTTTTATTTTTCTGTAAGTGCAGCTTCCTCCATTCTCATCTTTAAAGAATCAAACTCTATTTAAAGTCTCAGCACAACTGGATATGGAGGTGGTGTTTACTGAAGTCGGTTTTGAAGTCGTTATTTCCAAATATGGGTATATCCCTCAGTATCTGAACTTTTGCTGTCCAGACTCAGGACCCAAATCCATTTGGATACATTGTCTAGGTGGGGCTGCTTGGTGGGAATGGGTGTCTCACGCTATCCAAACTCTCACTGTCTGAACATTGGTAGCCTACTGGAGTCTGAGAGCCAGGGATGCCTGTATTCCTGTTAAGATTCTACCCTTCAGACATCTAACGTTGCATCCAGTAGAAATAAAGGACACTTCCTGTGAGGTAGGATTGAGACCAGTTTACAAGGTGTGTTGGTTCATTATTATGTAAGGCTGTGAAAGGATTATGTTTTAAATGTATCATTAAGAACCTTCCACATGCATGTCAATGTGTTCTATGTGCTGAAAAGTATACTCACTTTTAGATTATGCTTTTCCAGTTGACGAGAGTAATTGTATGTGTGTTTGACTTTAAAGGAATAAGAACATTTGAGTATTTAAATGCTGTGCGGTAGGCAAAAACCTTTTCAAAACCTTGGGATTCATAGGGGGAGAATTAATAAAAGAATCTTTATGATGAGTATGCAGTCAGTTTTGCGTCATGAGGAGGGATGTGTTTCTTCCTTGCCCTTGTAAACCTTCCTTGAGTGATGTAAATAATATCTAGCCCACATGAGAACCTTTTAAAAATTGTTATTAAGTTCTAAAAGTAATGTATGCTTGTAAAAATTAGAAATATATCTGATGAAAAAAAATATATCTCCTCTCCCTTACCACCATCTCATTCCTCATCTTAGAGTTGGCCACCATTAATGATCTGATCAAGAGATTTTTAAAGGAGACTGGAAGGGAAACACTGTAGTTATATATTATACACTAAAATCCAATCCATTGGACCTTCTTTATTGATGAGTTTACCTTCTGGTTTCAGAGCTACTCGGAATTAACCTGGAAGCACAGCCTTGTCACCAGAAGCTGTTTCGGTTGGTCTTCCAGCCCCACTGGCAGGGATGGCAGAGGCAGGAATAAGGGTGCCTATGGTGGGGCAGGAAGACCTCATTTAGCTACCCAAAGTGTTTGGAACTTCTTGTTTAAGGGATGACTTTTAGCAAAGAAACACTGAAAATGTAAGCCAGAACTCTTCCATGCACACATAGGAGGGGCCATGCCAGACAGCCTTATATGTACTTTATAATTTCTGTAGCACCAACCAAGTGATGTCGCACTGGCTTCTTACCAGCCTTTAAAGTTCATGGATGGGTCCGGTGAACACCTGTGAAGTGATGAGTTGTTACAGGCTGAAGGTGCACTTAAGTCTTTAAGGCACCACTCAGCTCTAAGAATTTCAACTGGGAGTATTTAGACATTTAGGTATTTAGTGTATTTTACCACCATCCTAATATATCTTTCAGGGGAAGATGGATTTTCACCAAAACTTTTATTTTGCTTACTCTGCAGCAAGCAGTGTTTGTAAGCATTTGTTAACTTAATCTTCACAACAGCTCTGAGTTAAATACTCATATTACACCATTTTATAGATGAGGAAACTGAGACAAAGAGAAATTAAAGTGACTTGCCCACGTCACACAGCCAGGGTGAATCCAGACAGTTTGGTTCTGCCACCATTTTCTCAGAAATGCTGAATTTGTGTTATCCTGATACTTTGTTCTGGAATGCTGAGCATCTGTCTACTCTCTTTGTACCTAGTGTAAAAGTTTGCCAAACTCTTGCCAAGAGTCCTGTGTTCTGATCCTAAGACATACATCCAGATAAAGTAATCCTCTTTCTGCCATATGCTATTTACTTTCCAATTCAGGTTTCAAATCCACTTCATCTGTTTTTTTTTTTGTTTGAATACAGGCCTCTGAAACATTTCCCTGTTGTTAAATGCAAAGTAGTAGTTGCCCCAGTGCTTCTGTTTCTTTCACACTGTCTCTTTCTTCCTTCCTTCCTTCCAGAGTCAATGCATGTGTGGATGTAGTGCTGTCAGGGGTGAAGCTCTTGCAGGCACTTGGCCTGAATCCTGGGAATGGGAAAGATCACACTGAGCTGCGTTCGAGGAATGATCTAAAAGAAGCCTTCATTCACTTCATGGGGAAGGGAGCAGCTGCTGAACGCTTCTTCAGTGATAAGGAAACTTTCCATAACATCGCCCAGATTGCATCAGAGTTCCCAGGAGCCCAGGTCCGTTTGCCAGTGGTGGTGGGGAAAGACACCTTGTTCGTATGGTTTCTAAAAGCAACCAAGCAGCTTTTTTCTCCATTTTGCCCTAAGAGGGTAATTGTTAGGAATCCAGTTCTACAGTGTATTTCTCTTTTTTGAAAACTGTATCTGACCTTCCTTTAACTCAGCTGTTTCTAGTCAGTGCAATTCAGCCAACGTTTATGAAGCATATTTCCTAAAATTTTGGTTCTGGGTTATCCATTAAGTTGCTCTTTTTTCGTGTTATTCAAGTTTAAGGTAGGAAAGATATCTACGCCAAACTTGTTAGGGTATTGCTTGGCTGATAACTTGCAGTAATCTTAATATGGCTGAGTCCTTCCTAAGCAAAACAAGGCCAAACCCACAGAGAAAGAGTTCTAGCCTTTACCTGGGAACAAGGGAGCTGGGTCCTTACCTCTGCTCTGCTGGTCCAGAGCAAGTTTTCTTATCCTCAGCACTATTGACGTTTGGGGCTAGAGAATTTTTCCTTGTGGGGGTTGTCCTGCACATTGTAAGATGTTTAGCAGCATCTCTGGCCTCCATCCAGTAGATGACAGTTTCACTCCTCTTCTTCCCCGGTTGTGACAGTTAAAAATGTCTCCTGACATGGTCATATGTTTCCAGGGTCAGGGAGAGGAGGGATGCAGAATCACCCTGGTTGAGGAGCGCTGGTCTAGTTCGGTGGCTCTTCGGCCTGAGTGCGCATCACAGTCACTTGGAGGGATATTGGAACACAGGTTCCTGGGCCGCACTTCAGAGTTGATTCAGTGCCTGTGGGGTGGACCCAAGAATTTACCCTTCCAGCTAGTTTCCTAGTTATGTTGATGCTGTTGTTCTGAACACCTTGTTCTGAGAACCATTGTTCTACAGGGTAGAGCCTCTCAGAGATAGAACTTAGAGCTCCCCAAGCCCACCTGGTGATCATAAACAAAGCCCTGGGGCCGGCATGGTCCAGACACTTCCTCAAGGCTCACACACCTGCTGCTACACCTGCCCTCACACCTCTTACCGGCCAGTTTTGGTTGTTTGTTTAAGCATCTCTCCACCCCACCACATCTAACCCCCAAATTTTCTTACCTAAAATCTTCCTTTGGCCCATCACCCCACTCTGGGTGTGCTGCTCACAGGGGGAGCTCTTAATGCCATTTTTGATTGGTACCTTTCATAGACCATTCTTTGTGACCACTTATTTTTATAACTATTAAGATTTTAAAGTTTTTTTTCCCTTTGAAGCCGCCCATGTGAACATTAGAAATGGGCATGAGCAGTACCCAGCTGAGTTTCTAAAGGAAACAGCAAAGCTATTAAAACTTCAGTTACAATCATTTTGACAGCTGAGTTTGGCAGTGAGAGTCTGATCTTTTTTTTTTTTCCTTTCTGTCTGCGCAGCGCAGCTTGGAGGATCTCAGTGTTCCCCAACCAAATCCTAACCACTGGACCACCAGGGAACTCCTGAGATTCTTATCTTTTATGAAAGAATCGTGACAGTTCTAAAAAGATGGCAAGTCAACTGCTTAAAAGTCTTTAAGATTGTAGTATTTAAACCACCAGTTTGCTTTCTATTCTAGTTTCTTCGGCCTTTTGTTTCATAATGCAAACATTTTTTTCTACAAAAATTTTATCTAGCTTTTACATCATCTAAATTATTTCTTAACATCGTAAAACCTAAAATGTGTTATTTATCTTGCACTAGTGTGACACTTCATTTGGTGCCTTGTCAAACTCCCTTAAACTATAAGGCAGATTGACTGATAAACAGCAGTTAATGATAACTATTATATGAAAACTCTAAAATCCACTTCATGGAATCTTAATGTCTCACCCAAGATTTTTAGTAAATTCTTCTAGCCACCATAGTAAATAAAAAATAAGGTTAACATGTTAAAAGGCCAAATTTCAGCCTGTATATCACAGTTTTAAATTTATCTATAGTAAGCCATTACTGTCCCACCCGAAACCAGTGATCAGTCAACACAAACCTTGGTTGGGCTGAAAGTGAGGTCTAGCATCCAGAGATGAGTTACTTATTCTGTGCCTCTGCATGGGACTGGGAACTAGGAAGGTGAGGTGGTAGCGTTCCTCCCAGGCAAGGCTGTTGATGAGGTTTCTCAACTAGAGCATCCGCCGTATTTCCTACTTGTCAGGTTTCCAAAACACATGAATCCGTCCTTAGCACAATGGAATACTAGCCTTGAATTATTTTCTCTTCTGCTCTAGGTCCTCAGCTGAGAGATGTGGTGTTTAGGAGAAAACATTGTCCTCTATTGGAGTCTGTTACCTTTAGAATTTACTCCCAGGAAAGCTCTTATGTTTCCTGATGCATCAGTGTGTTCTTCCTTTCTCAAAATCTAGCAACAGACATTTACTGAGCACTTATTGTAAGAAGACAGTCCTTGCCCTGAAAGAGCTAGACATGTCCCCAGATGACATTAGCCCAAGTGGACAAGGGCTGTAATGGAGGTTTGTTCTGAGTATAGGGGTGGCGAGTAGCAAGGGATCTGTAATCCTGTCTGGAAGGGGGGTTGTGGAGGTGGAGGTGGCCATGGGAAAAGGGAGACAGAAGGCATTGCAGAAGAGGTGATGCTGCAGCTGATACTTCAAAAGTGATCAGGGTCTTACCAATGAATGAGAATGGGGAGGCATCCTAGTCAAAGAAAGCAGCATGTGCCAAAGGCACAGAGACAGGGAGGAAGGCAGACTTGGAGAGCTGCAGGCATGGTACGGAAGGGAGGGCAGGAGATGGAAGTAGAGAGGAAAGCAGAGGACAGATAAAGAAAGGCCTGTGTGCCTCACTTAAGAGTTGGATTTTAAAACTGATTCGGAAAGATACATGCACCCCAATGTTTATAGCAGCATTATTTACAGTGGCCAAGATAAGGAAGCAACCTTAGTGTCCATCAGTAGATGAACAGATGAAGATGTAGTGTGTGTGTGAGTGTGAGAGAGAGAGACGGAATATTACTCAGCCATAAAAAAGAATGCAATTTTGCCATTTGCAGAAACATGAATGGACTTGGAGGGTATTATGCTAAATGAAATAAAGTCAGAGAAAGACAAATACTGTATGATATCACTTATATGTGGAATCAAAAAATACAGCAAACTAGTGACTATAACAAAAAAGAAACAGACTCAGATAAAGACAACAAACTAGTGGTTACCAGTGGGGAGAGGAGAATGGGGAAGGGGCAGTAAAGGGGTAAGGGATTAATAGGTACAAACTATTAGGTATAAAATAAGCTGCAAGGATATATTGTACAGCATGGGGAATATAGAAAATATTTTATAGTAACTGTAAATGGGGTATAACTTCCAAAAATTGTGAACCACTCTGTACACTTGTAATTTAAGTAATATTATATATCAACTATGCTTTGATAAAAAAAATTGAGTTGGATTTTAGTTCGCTGTAGTATTTATTGATTGATTTTCAGGAGGAGACTGTCATAGTCATATACTCATTTTAGAAGGGTTACAGTGCTGAAGATAAGGTCTGTCCATGCTTGTCATATTTCCTTTCGTTTCCTTATCTGTTCTGGTTCCCTGGAAGCTCAAGGCCAAATTTGATGTACAGTTAAGGCAATTATACTAATTTCCAGTGTAGCAATATGTTTTTTCCACCTTTCCTTATAACTCATTGTCTATTAACCTATGGGGTTAATGTTTTTATTAACCTCATCTGTATGTACTTATGAAGTCACCGCAAATTTTTTTGGGAAAAAAATGGACTGTAAATTCAATAAACGAAAACATTATTAAGCTTGAGTAACATAGTTAATGCTAAAATACTGTCTAATAACCTTGAACTGTCTTATAGCACTATGTAGGAGGAAATGCAGCTTTAATTGGACAGAAATTTGCAGCCAACTCAGATTTAAAGGTAAGTCAAATTCCCAGATTAAAACCTGTGTCCTTCACTAGTGTTTAAGTAATTTTAGGAGTAAGAATGAGTATCTTTCTGTTCCTTGATTCAACTTGTGCCAGACCCTGAGGCTCTTGTTAGGAATATAGTAGTGGAAGGAGAGGAGTGGTAGCTAATGCTTTCTGAGTGCTTACTGTGTGCCTGATGTTGTTGCTAGTGTTTGATGTGGATTACCTCATTTAATCCCTGCAACAACCTGTAAGGCTAGTTGGTACTCGTGCTGGTACTGCTGTTGTCTTGCTTTCCACATGAAGCTTGAGGCATAGGGAAGTTCATAGCTAATAAGAAATAGAACAAGGACTTCCCTGGTGGCACAGTGGTTAAGAATTTGCCTGCCAGTGCCGGGGACCTGGGTTCAATTCCTGGTCCGGGAAGATCCCACATGCCACGGAACAGCTAAGCCCGTGCGCCACAACTACTGAGCCCATGCAGCACAACGAGTGAAGCCCACACTCCTAGAGCCTGTGCTCTACAACAAGAGAAGCCACCACGGTGAGAAGCCCGCGCACCGCAAAGAAGAGTAGCCCCCGCTCACCACAACTAGAGAAAGCCCGTGCACAGCAACAAAGACCCAATGCAGCCAAAAATAAATTAATTATTTTTTAAAAAAAGAGAGAGGCCTTCCCTGGCGGCGCAGTGGTTGAGAGTCCGCCTGCCGATGCAGGGGACATGGGTTCGTACAGTTTTAACCTAGGACCCCAGAGTCCATGTTCTTGAGTACCTTATCATGTAATGGTTAAGAGCACGTGGGCTCTGGAGTCAGTGCCTGAGGCTGGGAATTGTACAGTGATGAGAGAAGACTTAATTGACTGTTCTGTGAGCCTGGATCCAGAGTGTTGAAAAATGAACGCCACTAGATAGGGACATGTCTTCAAGTCTTAAGCCATTTGGTTTAAGTAGAATTAAAAATTACTGCTATGTTCAAAATAACATCTGAGTAAGAAGCTCTTTTGCTACAAGTGGAATAGGTCTGAGGGGGAAAGACAGCAAGGAGGTTATTGCTGCTGTCTTGCTATAAAATGATTGAGGTTTGGATATGGTAGCCAGAAGAGGAGAAGCCTATCTAAAGCCTACTAAAATGGAATCACTTGGTGCTAGACCATGCATGGGGACAAAGAAGATAGGTTTAACAAAGATGATTCTAGAGTAAGTGAGCTTGAGAAGTGCAGAATAAATGTGGCTACTGACGACAGAGAAAGGAAACCATAAACAGTTCTCAGGGGCACAGAATCAGAAGCCCAGAGATGGACCCAAAAATTCAGATAAATGTTCAACAGTCTGAGGGGAAAAACTTCATATGGAGCCACACTGTACACCGAGGGATGGATGTGCTTAGATGTGGAGAGCATATTAAAGTGTGAACATTCACATTTTAATAAGAATTAAAGTTTTCATAAAATATTAGGGTGTGGGAAATTTTTTTTAAATAGTCATTATCTTTATAGATAGTAATTAACTCCCAAACAGAGAATATTAGAAATTACAGGGCTGACCTTCAGAAGTATTACCAGCTAATGGATGGAAGAGAAGGAAAGATCAGTCATAAGCTAATTAGAGAGAACCCAGGCCCTTCCCACCAGAATCCTGGGCATTTGAATGGGTCCATAAAAGGCCACTCTCTTGACCCTGAGAAGTAATTCTGGCCCTGGAAGTCCTGGGTTACATTGACCTTTCAATATTGCCCTCGTCTGGGACCAGTATTTGCTGTTGGTCTCTGGAGAAGCTGGGCCTGAGACCAGTCCGACTGGAAAGCATTCTGAGTTTTAAAAAAAGAAAAAAAAAATGTCTGGCCTTGGTAGAAGATTGAGGAAAGAAAAGGGATATCTGTTACTCAGTCCTCACAACAGTCTGATGAAGTTAAGGTATTATCACCGTTTTAAAGACAGGAGGTCCAGAGAGGTTGAGTAATGTAAGAGATTAAGTATTGTGCATAGGGTCACCTAGCTAGTAAATGATGGAGCCAGGATTCCAACACTAGGCTCTGCCATGACCTCACCACCTTATACTGCTCTCTCAGAGAGATTCAATTTAACTTGATGAAATGCTTCTCGACATGGACCAAGTGATCATCTGAGAACAACCGCAGATTGAGGATTAGGTATTTTCCAAAGGCAATAATAATCACTAACACTTGCATAGTTCTTACTGTATGCCAGGCACTGTCTTAAGTGCTTTATATTATATTAACTCATTTGATCCTCACAGTGCCCCATAAGGGAAGTCTATTATTATCCCCATTTTGTAGATAGAAAAAATGAGGCATGGAGAAGTTAAAACTGTTCAAGGTCACATACCTAGGAAGGAGTAGAGCTGGGATTTGAACCCAAGTACTCTAGCTCCAGCGTCCATGCTCTTTACAACCAAGCTATGTTGTCTCAGAAATAGACCCTGGTGAATATAGTAAAGGTAAATTCAGTGGAATGGTGAAATAGAAGCCAGATTGCGGAAGAGAGCAGTGTCTTTATGGAATATATTTTGGAATTTAGCCAAGAATTAGAAGTAGATGTTGGATCTTGTCAAATGCTGCTGTGGTTTTAGTTTTTTAACTTTGGTATATGGTTATTACATTGATTTTCAAATGTTAAACCAACCATGTATCCCCAGAATAAACCTCACTTGCTTCTGATGTATTACCCTTTTTATATATCGTTGGATTCAATTTACTAAAATTTTGTTTAAAATTTTTATATCAATTTCCCTGGGGGATATTGGTCTGTATTTTTCTTGTATATCTGTCTGGTTTTAGTATCAGAGTAATACTGACCTTATAGAATGAATCGGGAAGTATTTCAACTTTTTTAAAAAAGTGTTTGTGTAGAATTGGTATCACATCCTCCTTACATGTTTGTAGAGTTCACCAGCAAAGCCCTCTAGGCCTGAAGTTTTTGATACGGGAAGGTTTTTAACAATTTCGATTTAATAGATAAAGAGAAATTCCGATTTTTTATTTCTTGAGTGAGCTTTGGTAGTTTAACCTTTCAAGAAATTTGTCCATTTCATCTAAGTTGTTGAATTTATTGGCATAAAGTTAGTCATAATGTTCCCTTATTCCTTTAAGGTCTGTAGAATCTACTGATGTTCTCTCTCTCTTTCCTGATACTGGTAATTTATGTCTTTTTCTTTTTTTCTTTTCCTTGATACGTTTGGCTGTAGGTTTGTCAATTTTGATCTTTTCAATAAACAATGAACTTTCAATTCTGATTTTTTTTTTCTGTATTTTTCTCTTTTCTATTTCATTGGTTTCTGTTTGCTTTGAATTTAACTTTCTGGTTTATTAAGGTAGTAGCTGAGGTCACGGATTTGAGACCTTTGTTTTCTGGTACAGGGTGTTTAGTGCTATAAACTTCCCCTTAAGTACTATTTTAGCTGTATCCCACAGATTTTGATACTTTTTGTTTTTATTTTCGTTCAGTTCAAATGCTTTCTGATTTCCCTTTGATTTCTTGAGATGAGGTATTTAATGGCCCATCTATGTACTACTTAGAAGTGTGTTATTTAGTTTCTAAATATTGGGAGGGTTTCCAGATATCTTTCTGTTATTGATTTCTATTTTAATTCCATTGTGATCAGAGAATATGCTTCTCTGATTCCTATTAAATTTATTGAGACTTTTTTATGACCCAGAATATAGTCTTATCTTGGTGAAGTTCAGTGTACACTTGAAAAGTACGTATTTTTCTGTTTTGGAGTGGAGTGTTCTATATATAAATGTCAGTTAGGCCAAGTTGGTTGATAATGTTGTTCAAGTCTTCTATATTCTTAATGATTTTCAGTCCACTTGATTTATCTAATACTATTGAGAGAGGGGTATTGACATCTTCAGCTATACTTATGGACTTGTCTATTTCCCTTGCAGTTCTATAACTTTTTGCTTCGTGTATTTTTAAGCTGTTATTAGATGTATAACTCCTTAGAATTGTTACCTCCCTCCATGAATTGACCCTTTTATCATTACCAGGGATAAAGAAAATAATTTCATAATATTCTTTGCTGTGTAATCTATTTTGATTAAAATAGCCATTCCAGCTTTGAATTGTGTTATGATACATCTTTTTCCATCCTTCTGCTTTTAACCTATTTGTGTCTTTATATTTAAAATGTGTTTCTTGTAGGCAATATATAGTTGGGGCTTGCTTTTTTAACACACTTTGACATTCTCTGTCTTTTATTTGGGGAGTTCAGACCATTTACATTTAATATGATTATTGCTATATCAGATAGGTTTAAATCTGACACCTTGCTACTTGTTTTCTTTAGTGGTTGCTTTAGGGTTTATAATGTACATTTTTAGCTTATCACAGTCTGCTTTCAAGTGATATTATTAAACCACCAGATAGAATGGAGGAACTTTAAAATAGTATACTTCCATTTCTCCCCTCCAGTCTTTATACTATTATTGGCAAATTAAGTAGTAGTAAGTAAAATTACTTTACTTCTAAATAGGCTATAAATCTCATACTATGCTGTTAAATATTTTTATTCATGGAATGGAAGTATACTTCCATTTCTCCCCTCCAGTCTTTATACTATTATTGGCAAATTAAGTAGTAGTAAGTAAAATTACTTTACTTCTAAATAGGCTATAAATCTCATACTATGCTGTTAAATATTTTTATTCAAACAGTTAATTATCTTTTAAAGACATTTAAATAGTAAGAAAAAGATCTTATATACTTACCCAGAGTTACCATTCCTGGCGTTCTTCATTCCTTTGTTTAGATCAGTATTTCCATCTGGTATCATTTTCCTTCTGCCTAAAGGATTTCCTATTTCCTGTAGTGCAGATCTGCTGGTGATTAATTCTTTCAGATTTTGTATATCTGGAAACTCTTTTAGGCTAAATTGCAGCAGGATCTGTAGGGCTTACTCAGTTTTTTTTCTGTTTCTTAGGGGTCACTGTCCTTTGTTGCCCAGTGCCCAAATGTTTTGAAAACCATTATTTCATACATGTTATCTGTTTTGTTGTTGTGTCAGGCAGGAGGGTAAATCTGGCCCTTGTTATCTCATCTTGGAAGCTGAAGTTCTAGCCAAGAATTAGAGAAAAGAAATAAAATTATAGGGGCAAGACTTTTCAGAATTGGCAAATAGCGAGCATGTGTCGAGAGGGAAGTGTATTTTCACTCGGAAGCTGGGATTTCTTAGATGCATGAAAATGCCTCTGTACAAACAAGCAGTGAATTAGCAAGGAAAAATGCTTTTGGAAGCTTCTGGATGGGACATATCAAATCTGAAATGGTTACAATCATCTCTGAGGACTTTCCTTCGAATCCTGGTCCAGGGGCTTTGAGTCTGTTAACCTGGTCATGAGTGGGACCAGAGCCGGCATGGCAGAAACAGCAGCAGGTGTGAAATGGCTTCTAGAAGGAAAAGCCAGGAAGAGGCCCAGGTTGGAGTTGAAGAAAAGCTTTTTAAAAAATCGCAGAGCACTTTCCCCCATACTTTCAGAATCGAGGTGCTCTTTAATTCTTCTATTTGGAAGGCCGTCTTGTTCACAAAGCAGCTAAGTATAGTAGGGAGCCTGATCCCACAAATTAGGTCCCCTGGTTGATTATTGTGGTCCTTTTCTATACTGTGTAAATTCAAACAGCTGTTTTCATCTGGCAGTTTTTGAGCAGACAGCATCCTGTATCTGTTTGCCTACACAGGATGTGAGTCAGTTAAGAAAAGAGAGAAAGTGAGGTACAGTGTGTCTTAGTCTGCTCAGGCTGCCCTGATGACAAAATGCCATAGACCGGGTTGCTTAAACAACAGAAATTTATTTTCTCACAGTTCTGGAGGCTGGAAAACCCAAGATCACAATTCCAGCAGGGTTTGGTTTCTGATGAGAGCTCTCTTTCTGGCTTGCAGACAGCCACCTACTTGCATGTCCTCACATGGCCTTTCTTTAACAGGTGTGGTGAATAGAGATCTCTCTCTCTCTCTCCCTTTTCTTATAAGGCCACCAATCCTGTTGAATTAGGAACCCACCCATATGACCTCATTTACCTCCTGAAAACCCTATCCAGATATCATCACATTGGCCATTAGACTTCGACATGGGAACTTGGGGTGGGGGTGGGGAGGCCACAAACATTCAGTCCCTAACAGGGTGCATGGGATTCAGCAGCAGCCTAGGTACCTGTGTAACATGTGTGACGTGGGTCTTTTATCAGCCTCTCATTTCTGGGTACATTGTGTCTGTACCCCCCAGGACCTGGTAGTAGCCCCTCTAGTCCGTACCTCCAAACCAAAAGCTTTCAGAATTGGATTTGGAATCCAGCATTTTGTTGAAATGAATAGAAGTGCTGGATGTACCTTACTGAACAGATTCCATGGGACAAGGGGCAGATCTCCTGATAGACTTCGTATTGCTTGTCTCCAGGTTCTTCTTTGTGGTCCGGTTGGTCCAAAGCTGCATGAACTTCTTGATGACAATGTATTTGTTCCACCAGAGTCACTGCAGGAAGTGGATGAGTTCCACCTCATTTTAGAGTATCAGGCAGGTAAGAGGAAATGAGTAAGTAATGGTGTAAACCTGGCTAGAGGGCTGTGTGTTGTCAGATGGGGGTATATCACTGTGCTAGAAATTCATCTTTGTAAATTGGCAGGATCCTGTTCTTGCCTTACCAAAAGCTTCCTGGCCCCTGGTTCTGCTGAGTTGGTACTGACCATTGTCTCAAGGGAGAGTGATGTAGATAGAGTATTACAGCACTGAAGAAAATTCCCAGGTCTGCAAATGTAATTGATCTGAACCCAAGAGATATCAGGCTGTAGGAAAGCAAGCATCTTGAATAAAAATGAAAACGTGTTAAACGCATATATATAAAGTTTTTCTTTATTACTAAGAGGAAAGAAGGGCAGGTAGAATCTGCTGAGCTCTGTGCTGGGTTCTGTCCTAGGCCTTTCTGGCCAGCTGTTCCAAGCGGCTTAGGGTTAATACCAGGCCTCTGGCAAACTTCCTCTGAAGCATTTTATTTTCCCTTGGGTGTGTAAGTGGAAGTGTTTTGTATGTAACAACACATATTATTTCCCATTACATAATGTTCCAATGTTTATAACTCCAAATCCACCCCATCCCACCCTACCTCCCCCCAGTAGATTTTATGTGTTATACAGACTACAGATCTGATTTCTGAGAGAATCCTAAATACCTGAACGTATTCTAATTTTGTTTATTTGGTCCCGTGTATTTTCCCTGCTCAGAACTCAGACTCTTGAATTTCTGATTCAACACGTTATTAATTCACGTTAAAGATTCAAGCATCTAAACAGACTAATTGGTACCTTAGAGCAGTACTTGCTTAATATGCATCAGTGAACTGCTTCCAAGTCAGACGATTAAGAGAACCTCACCTACTAGAGTAATTGACTTTAATATAAGATACAAAATATAGTGTATCTTAAAAA
The DNA here is from genome assembly GCF_003031525.2 of Neophocaena asiaeorientalis asiaeorientalis. Taxonomy (NCBI): domain Eukaryota; kingdom Metazoa; phylum Chordata; class Mammalia; order Artiodactyla; family Phocoenidae; genus Neophocaena; species Neophocaena asiaeorientalis. The sequence goes on from NW_020174938.1 coordinate 3,568,259, forward strand.
TTATGCCTTCCGCCAAGTACAAAAAAAAAATAATTGTTTCTTGTTTCTGGTTCTCTTTAGGGTGCTTACTAGAATGAGGGAGTTAGGAAGGGCAGGGTCAGAAAATTAAAGACAAGATGTTCGAGTGGGCAGTTCCCATTTGCACAGTTTTTGAGTTTCTCTCAGTGGGAAATCAGAATGATGGCTCTTACTGCCTGAAGGTAGTGGTATGGAGTGAGCTGCTCAAATGAAAGGCATGAGCAAGTCTGTTGAAGGATCTAGAAGAGCTGAAGATATGCCTTTGAGGCGCTGCTGCTGCTGCCAGTTCCAGATTCATCTCACATCCGCTCTGTTGGCGCTCACATCATGAACTTGGGACCTTTCTGGTCCCTGTGCCTGTCATTTTCCCTGATGACTACAGAGTAGAGAGACTAGTTTCTTCACCAAGACTTTGCTGTTGTATTTGACAGCTGTGCCTTGTATGTGGTTCAGAAGACAGCACAGCTTATCTTGAAAGGAGATTGTCTCCATCCTTGGGTTTACAAGCTTCCCATTTCAGTTTTTCTTTCCTGTGCCTTATTTCTTAGTACAAAGCAGTGGCCTTCCACTCAACTTTATGTAGTTACATTTTCATTGGCCCCTGGAGGAAACCTAGTCTAGCAGCCCTCAGGTCATCTCTCTTAACAGAAATCCATCCCCTGCTTCTCTCTAAATGAATAAATTCCCAGAGGGGGTTTGTCAACTTTTTTTTCCTTCTCTCCTACCAGACCTTTCCAGAGAAGCTTATTTTCAGGCTTTGGGCTGGGGATCCAGTGAGTCACTGCATAGGTTTTGCTGACTTACTGACTGAAGGGCAAGATCATAAATTGAGAGAAGGGGTCACTTAAGGGAATAAATTCAAAGCTTGGTGAGAAAAGAGGGGCGCTGAATATTATTACGGGCTCACCCTGTCTGCGTTTCAGTCATTTTGCTTTTCGGGCCACTCCGTCAGTCAGTCCTGCGTCCTGTGGAAGCTGCCAGTGAACAGCTCTCCACATCCCTCCTTGTCTTTGCCTTGCGGAAGCCTGTTTATTTTTGCCTGTCTCACTTTTTCCCTGAGCAGATTCATTTGTTTTGAATGCCATGTGGCTCTTCTCTCCTAGGGTAAGTTAGATAGTGCTTATTCACAGTTTCACTCTGAGTGGCAGTTCCAGGTCTCTGCTCGTGGAGGACACTCATGTTGTGTGTTTTTCCCATTGTACAGCGTCTTGTTAGTTGGGGAAGTATTCGTTTAGAATTCATACCCGCATCTTTTGTGTCATGGACATTGGAGTCATCGTTCTGTTCTCTTCCTCGTGTGTTCTTTTGCTGACTCAATCGTGTGGCTATATGCTGGGTGCAATATGAAGCAGTAGAAATATAATGATAGAAGAAGACACAGGCCCTACCCTCAGTCCACATTTCCCTACAGGTGGTGGAGTCTTGAATGAATGATTGCACAGTTAAGTGCCAAGTCCTATAATAAGGCCCAGTGGTGGCCCAGGGAAGGAGGTACTGTAATCGAGTCTGCTTGGAGGTGGCAGAGTTCGGAAAGGCTTCCTAGGGGAGGCCGTCCCTGCGTTGGGTCTTCAGAAATGAAGCAGAGTTGGAATGCTGCTGTCAGCCGTGTGGATCACCATTGGGTATTTTCTTTAGACAAATAATAAGGCATGGGCCAGGAGTTAAGAAAGGAACGTGGTGTTTTAACAAGTATAACCATTGCATCAGGTTTTAGGAAATAGGTGATGTTTTCTTTCCTGTTATACAAATGACCCACGTATGAAATGTTTTTCAGAGGAATGGATTCGGTAAAAGTGAACTCAGAGCAAAGGAAGGATAGGTTTCCCCCGCCTTGACACCCGCTCTAGAGTAAGCCCCTCCCCTCCCCCCACGCACACTCTGCAGGGAGGCGGGGCTGCTGCTGTTGGCAGAGGAAGCAGGAAGCAGGGCCCTGACGCTGGCGGGGGGCACATCAGCCGGCAGCATGAGGAGACCCTCTGCTGGGGTGGCTGCCGTGGGGAAAAACTTTCTGAAGGAATAGCCAGTAAATGATAAAACCAATGAAAGACTAGGCTTCAGCATATGGGCTTTGATTTTGTAAATGGGACCGGTCCTTTGCGTGGAGGGAGAGCTGTGTAACCCTAGGTCATAAATCCTTGCCCCCCAGTCTCGGGCAGCGCGCCAGGCTGGGGATGACTCCTCCTCCTGGTGCTCGGGGGACATGGCCTCCAAGGCACTGCCTCAGGCTGAGTTTTGAGATTTTCAAGACTTCAAGGAGAAGAATGTGGGATGCGCGTGGGATGGCACCTAGTGAACTTGGAGAGGCCTCTCCGCCCCCCACTGCCCCCCCTCCCCTAGGACTCGGGCACTGGCGCACTCCCCTCAAGTGCTTGGCAGCTGGGGGCTCTCAGTTGGTAGTTCCCCACCTGACTGCACATCCGGGTCTCCAGGGGTGGGGCCCTGCCACCTGCACGTTAAAAACTAGGTTCCGCTGGAGATGCTTCCTCCCGGCTGCGGTGCTGAGAGGCACCCCTGTAGCTGCACACAGATTCCCAGCTCCTGCCCCCGCCCAAGACCCCACCGGGGAGGGTCTGGCCTCCCTCTGCTTGAATCAGATTAGTGAACGCTGAGTGGGCACTCTGTGCAGGGGACTGTGACTGGGCTGTGGGAATCAGAGACATACAGTGTTGAGGGGGAATGGGGCACAAACCTGCGAAAAGTGAAGTAATGATACAAGTTTGAATACTAGTTAACATAGTAGAAGAGAGAACTCAAAGCAAAGTGATGAATCACCAAACCACGTAAAGGAGAATCTCTGGATCCTCAAAGCAGTGAGAGTACACCTCAGGCTGGAGCAGTTGGCAGCCCTTTCAGGAGGTAGTAACACTTGAACTTAGTCTTTTATTCATTATTCATTATTTCAAAGCAGCTCGCTCACGGGAGGCTAGAGCAGCCAAATACTCTTAGCTTCTGGATCCAGTGCCCAGGAACCACCAGTGGGCGGCAGGGAGGAGGAGGTACAGTCATTCCAGCCTCCTTAGGTCCCAGCTAAATGACAGGTGCTGGGGCGTTACTGTGAGGTGGAAGGTGCTTTGGGAAAGGCAGCATGTCCTACGTTCGGAGACCCGCATGGTGCCCACTGTGCACCAGTGTTTGGAAGTTGTGCTCTGCGACTGGGAGGGACACGGGCATCCTGTGTTTGGACAGGAGAGCTTCCCTGGGACTCGAGGGGAGCTACTTGCCAGCTCCTTGACAAAGGCACACAGCACCCGTGCTGTGTTTCTGTGTTTTTGTGGGGCTGGGGTTGGGGTTTTGGGTTTGTTTCTTTCTGACCGCCATCCTCCTGGCTGCGGCACCATGCTTCCCTTAGGCCATGGCAGCTGGGGTCCACTCAGCCAGAGGCCAGCCTGCCCAGAGCCAAGGCTCCAGTGAGGCCCCCGCCAGGCACCACACAGCTAGGAGACTTAAAGCCTCTTCCTTTTCTTCCCATTGTGTCGACTGGGCTTTTCTAGGGGAGGAGTGGGGCCAGTTAAAAGCTCCCCATGCCAACCGATTCATCTTCTCCCACGACCTCTCCAACGGGGCCATGAATATGCTGGAGGTGTTTGTGTCTAGCCTGGAGGAGTTCCAGCCAGACCTGGTGGTCCTCTCTGGATTGCACATGATGGAGGGACAAAGCAAGGAGTTCCAGAGGAAGAGACTCTTGGAGGTAATAGCACTGTTACGGGATTTCACAGATCGCAGCTAGCGTCTTCCTTCAGATCCCTGCCTCTCTCAGCCCCTGCAGCTTGCGCTGCCTTGCCCTGGGTCCTGGGCTCCCGGGACGTGTCGTGGCAGCCGAGAAGCCTGCCTCCCACTCCAGCGAGGCTCCTCATGGGGTTCTCTCAGGCACGGGCAGCATCTTGAGTAGGACAGATCAGAACATCGTCTTGCCCGAGCCTCTGCTTCCTGTGCTAAGCTGAACGTGGCTGCAGACTGCAGTGTCTGTAGTTTGTGTTCTTTGTGTTTTCTGTATCGTCTCATTCACATCAGCTGTGCTGCAGACTCACACAGCAGTTGAAGCTGACTGCTCAGTTTAGGTCCCCAGGCAGAGGCTGGCTGTGTGAACGTTTAGGGGCGGTTCCTTGTGCTCTCTGAGTCCTTAACCCCAGTGCCTCTCTGCAGAGCCTGGTTTTCCCTGTTGGGAAAAGCCTCCCTTGTCCACAGTGTCTGTGGCCGCCCACGTGGCCGGGAGCTTTCATGAGGATGCACTGCCTCTCGGGACCTGTTCCTTCCCTCTTGCCTGACTTCCTTCCGTTTCTGATGGCAGTGCTCTCCTCTTGTCTCTGCAGGTCATGACCTCCATTTCTGACATCCCCACGGGTATTCCAGTTCACCTGGAGCTGGCCAGCATGACCAACAGGGAGCTCATGAGCAGCATTGTGCATCAGGTAACCCACGGGCAGCACGGGGGGTCACTGAGGTGTGGGTGTTGTCTCACTCAGACCTGGGTCCATGAGATCCAAGTCCAGGAGCCAGGACTGTGCTGGAACAGGATCTCCTACTAGATTAGGAATATGGCGGTGTTACTGATGGGCTCTTGGGGCGTGTTTCTCCTTCTGGAATGGGGAAGTTAGAAGTGAATGCCTTTTGCAGCAGAACTCAAAGGAGAAAACTGAAAGCCCAACTTGGGTGCTTTCAGTTGAACTTCAGGAAGTTCAGAGAAAGGAAGTTTGGGGGGGCGCTTCACTCCCTCACCGTCAGGCCCTGAGGTGTTCAGCCTTTCGACAGTAGCAATGATCAGATAAATCCAAGAGTGCAGTACTTAAGAGCACAGACTTTGGAAACCAGGTTGGAATGCCAGCTTTGCCACTCTCTAGCTTTGTGAACTTGGGCAGGTTAGTTAACCTTTCATTTATTGTTATTTAACCTCTTTAATGGGTACTATATTCATGTGGTTCAAAACTCAAAAAATATTAAAATATGTACATGAAGTCTCGCTTCCTCCTGCCCCCTGTATCCACTGTTAGTAACCTCTTTACTAGTTTCACCTGCTCCCTCCAGAGTTAGTGTGTACATATATAAGCAAATATGGGAATATAGCCTTATTTTTTCATCCCTTTTTACCCCCAAAGATAGCATAGCATACTGCATACACTGTTGTACACTTTGCTTTTTTTCACTGGATGCGTTTTGGAGCTCTCCTCTTTGTCATCACTTGGTTAGAAGAAGCGTGTGGTACATCCAGTGTCTTTGACTCCAGCCACAGCTGGGCATTGGGCTGTCTGCCCTTTGCTGCCCCATGCAGCACTTCAGCAAGTAACTTTGTACATGAGTTTATTTTGCCCATGAGCAGGTACATGTGTATGATAAGTTCTCAGAAGTAGAATTGCTAGATTGGGGCACAAAAAGCATTTGTAAGTTTGATATTGCAGAATCCTCGTCCATGAGCACTGTACCAGTTTACTTCCACTGGAATTCTCTACAAGTGCTTGTTTCCTCACATCCTTGCCACTGGAATGTGATTAAAAACATGCTTTCTTACCAATCTGACAGGTAAAAAGTGGTATTTCAGAATAATTTTTTTTAATAGACTACCTTTAGGGCAGTTTTAGGTTCACAGCACAGGTGAGCAGAATGTAGAGCCCCATGTAGCCCCTGCCCTCCACACCCAGAGCCTCCCCCATCAACATCCCCTGCCCCAGCGTAGGGCGTTTGCAACAGTCAGTGAGCCTACATTCACATGTCAACATCACGCAAAGTCCATCGTTTACATTAGGGTTCACTCCTGGTGTTTTTCAGTATCTTTTTTTTTTTTCTTTTTTACTTTTTGGCCACAGCTTGCGGCATGTGGGGTCTTTGTTCCCTGACCAGGGATCGAACCTGCACCCCCTGCAGTGGAAACGCGGAGTCTTAACCGCTGGACTGCCAGGGAAGTCCCATTCGGTATAATTTTTATTCTCATATTTCTCTTTTTGAGGTTATTTTTTTCACTTCTTTAAAAAGCCATTTTTATTTCATTTTCTGTGTAACTGTCTACTTAACCTTTCTAAGCCTCGGTCCCCTTATCTGTAAGATGGAGGCAATCCCTCCTTCCCTCAGAGCATTACAGTAAGAAGTGAATGAAATAGAGCCAGTAGCTCGATGTGTAACAGAACATGCAGTAAACGGAAGTGGTGTTACATTAGCAAAGGGACAGGCCCTTGATTTTTTTTTTTTTTTTTTGCCACACCGTGCCAGCTTGCAGGATCTTAGTTCCCCAACCAGGGATTGAACCCACACCCTCGGCAGTGAAAGTGCGGGGTCCTAAACACTGGACCGCCAGGGGATTCCCAGGCCCTTGATTTTTTAAAAAATATATGCGCGTGCAGACACACCCCTGCATACCCACAGGGCTCATCTCTCTTGCACAAACATTCACCTTATTCAGGTCCCTGGCTCTAAGGAAGGAAGTGCTAAGTAAGAAAGATAGCAAGGTGGACATAGTGGTACCCCTCAAGATAGAAAACCATGGCTCTTGTTTGGTGCCCTTTCACACACAGTGTTATTACTAAATTCAGTCTTCCTAACCCACACCTGCCTAGAAAGCTTAGATCAGACGTGAAGCCACTCTCCTTGCTTCTTGGTGTTGCGTGCGAGGAACCTTTACAACCCTGCCTGTGGGCTTCTCCACTGTACTGGTGTGACACCTGCTGACATTCAGGAACTGAGATCAGGCCCCGTCGGTGGTGAGAGCCTCTGCTGTGTGTGCAGAGGCAGAAACTGGGCACCGTGGAAAGAAGTACAGAGCGTACCCCTCTGCCTTTGTATGCCAGCATATAAACAGAAGACTGGGTCTAATACAGAGTTACTGCAACTTTCCAGTTGACCACAAGTGATGATGAGCGTGGAGATAGAGGTGTAATAGCCAAAATAGGAACCTTGATCTGTCACTTCCCCCTGCAGACTTCAGGAGCAGGGAGTCTTGTGGTAAAGAAGAAGGATGCCGGCCCTACCTGCCTTCCCTGACATTAGTCGTCGGCTGTGTCCTAGGATACTTAGGAGCTAGATGTCCATCAGAAAAAGACCCGCATTTTGTTTTTGTTAGCAGGTCTTTTCTGCCGTGACTTCCCTTGGGCTGAATGAACAGGAGCTGTTATTTCTCAGCCAGTCGGCATCTGGACCTCACTCTTCCCTCTCTTCCTGGACCGGTGTTCCTGATGTGGGCATGGTCAGCGACATCCTCTTTTGGATCTTGAAGGAACATGGGAAGAGCGAAAGCAGAGCCTCAGACCTCACCAGGATCCACTTCCACACGCTGGCCTACCACATCCTGGCAACTGTGGACGGACACTGGGCCAACCAGCTGGCGGCCGTGGCTGCAGGAGCTCGCGTGGCCGGGACACAGGCCTGCGCGACAGAAACCATAGACACCCGCCGAGTGTCTCTGAAGGCGCCCCGTGAGTTCATGACCTCCCGTTCGGCGGCTGGCTCCAGGGTCATGTTAAACCCAAACGAGCCAGTGGTCGAATGGCACAGGGAGGGAGTGTCCTTCCACTTCACGCCAGTGTTGGTGTGTAAAGATCCTGTTCGAACTGTGGGCCTCGGAGATGCCATTTCAGCCGAAGGACTCTTCTATTCAGAAGTACACTCTCACTAGCAGGAAGATTGTTGTGGGTCATTTTTCTGAAGGAGGAAAACTAGCCAACCTAAGAATGACAGGAATTAAGTGGTTTGGGAAACAGGATTGAGAGTGCCAAAACCGTTTCTAGGTCTAGTTGGAAGACAGCCAAAGAAACAACAGCAGATTAAACTATACCAGATACATTCCAGCCAGTTGACGATTACACAGAAACGTTTCAGGTTTTAATCAAAATTCAGCTATTTACTAACAAGACTGGATTTTTCTTCTTGTTTTTTGTTGTTTGTCTTTTTTTTTTTATGTTGTGTGTTACAGGGGTGAAAACTTGATTCCCAGATCCCCTCTTCAAGTATTTTAGGCCTGACTTCTTTACCCTCGAGAGCATGTCGGTTTGGAGAAAGCACTCCTCCTTGCCAACCTTGGGAGTGCGTGCTCCCTCACCCGCTCCCATGTCTCTGGTAAAGTGCAGTGTGAGTTCTCGCGTTCTCTCAGCTCAGCGCGCACGGCAGGATCATGATTTCCATTCAGTGTTCTAATGAAAAAATTTAATGAGCACACCTTCTCAGTCTTCTGCTCTCAAACTTAGGACAGAGCCACAAGTAAGGACAAAACAGGCCCTCCTGTGCGTCAGAGACACAGCAGAGGCTGGGAGCCTCGTGGTTCCCTTGAGGGAGCTGGTCACTCTGCAGCTGAGGAGCCTGCCTGGCCTGCAGGGTGGGGCTGTGAGCTGAAGGGCTGCGCCTTCCTGCCCTGGCTCCTTAACTGTAGGCTGGCTGGTCAGAGGCTCCTGTGCCTGGGCCCAACCTCATCGCCCAGCTCTGGACGTGCTTTCTGCAGTAGAAGACTGATCTATGTTCTTTCTGATCCTTGAAGGCATCTTACAACTGGAATATGCTTCTGGGTGTATAACAGATCATGTGTGTTTTACATTGACACATCACATCCATTAAAGAGTTTGACCTCATAAGGGTCCCAGGATCATGAATAAGTTTGTCATGTTATGTATTTATTTTTTATAAATCAAGGAGACTTCAGCGTGCTTTTAAATATTAAAAACAGTTTACGTTTCAGGAATGCGAAGTCTGTTTGTGATTGATTTCATTTCTACCACGACTCTGGAGCCATAAATCATTTTGCTCTTGACTTGTGACTTACATGTTCCTCTGCTCTTGAGGTGTTTGATTATCTTGTCTTCCCCATCACTAGGTTAGGCAGCCCCTCACACTGAGTCTGAGCTGTAGGTCTGTCTTCTGGTTTAAAGTGACAGAAGAGGGACTTCCCTGGCAGTCCAGTGGTTAAGACTCCATGCTTCCAATGCAGGGGCACGGGTTTGATCCCTGGTCTGGGAACTAAGGTCCTACATGCTGTGCGGTGCAGCCAAGAAAATTAAAATTAAAAAAATAAAGTGACAGAAGATACTAGTATCAAGTACTCGAGCCAGTATGACCCAGCAGTTGGAAAGAGTGCGGTGAGCCTTCTCAGTACGTTCAAATAGCAGTATAGACACGTGTCAGCTGGTGGCAGGCCAGCTTACATCACAGGTAATCATTCACGCTGGGCTCACAGCAGCAGCTTCTGGAATCTCAAAGCTACCTCAAGTTCTCCATTTATGACCTTCCCCCCTGCCTTGCATGAGAAGGAAAGGCTTGATTACTCCTTCAAAGACAAGCCTAGAGAATTATGCAGCTTGAAATTCAAAGCAAGTAGCTTATTAAAATCTCTGGCTGCTACCTCATCAGTCTGCCTTGAAGCTCAATTAAAAATAATTAAACCACTTCCTAGTCTATTTTTAGAAAAGCTTAAGTGAGAAGAGATTTCTATTTTCCCAAGAAGAGTTAGAATAACTCATCACTTACGTTCTAAACCTAAGCAGCAGTGTTCTCCATGTGACCTTTTTCTTACAGGCAGCCCCTGTCCTTAGCATATTCTCAACATTTCTCCAGTTTTCACTGGTGACGTCGAGGAAGGCGTTCAAGGAGACGTGGGCAGCATGTACCTCAGAGCAGTGTTTTTCAAAAGGTGGGTTTGGAACGATTAATCATTACTAAATCAACTTGGTGTTTATAGAAAGTATCAAAATGCATCATACATTATGGGGATAATTATTTTAAGTATTGTTTTGTAAAACTTTTCTGTATTCCTGAATGTGTGTGTGTAGATATGAATATACATGCATCCCTCTGTGAACGTCCCACCTTGTTGAGAAGTAGGCTAAGCTTTGGAAGTAAGATTAACTGGGCTATATCACCCAGGACAGACAGGTGGAGGCAGAAGTGAGTTGGAAAGCCAGGAAAAACAAGAGGTGGAGCTTCAGGCCCCTTTGCTTTGAACTATATTTTACAGAGATCTCCATGTATGATTTTATATAAAGAAGAAAAGCTTGAAAACCCCCCATACTGGAAAGGGTGCCTGGTGAAAAATGATCCTTCCTAAAAATGTTCTAACACTCTTGCATTCCCTTGAAATTGATTTAACACCCAGGGAAAAGCTGCAGCACACAAAACACTGTCAGGAGATAAGAATTCAGCCAAAAATCAGTAATATTTATTGCGCAGATTCAGTTTGCATTTTATTCTCTTACTCTGTCAAGTTTGAGTGGGGCAGAGGTAATTATTCATCAGCAGAAGAAATTCAAATTCTGTGCAGAGTTTGAGGTGGTGAGTATTGCATGACATTGGACAAGGTACCTTTCCTGAGCCTCATTTTTCCTCATCTGTAAAACAGGGCTAATAATGGTCCTTACCTTCATAGGGTTCTTAATTAAAGAGGAATGCGGAGCAAAGTAGTAGCACAGTCTGTGGCATGTATATAAAAGTTTAATAATTGTCAGTTACTAAACTGAACAGGCAATTTTCTGGGTCTCTTTAGGACTACTGAAAATCACTGAAAAGCTACCACAATGATAATTTAACATTTTATTTTTTGCTCTTTCTTTAGGTAAAGATTTTCAAACAGTGAAACTACAAATTTTAAGCCCATTTGGTAAGTTTTGAGAAAAGTATATACCTATCTAACCCAAGTGCCTATCCAGATACAGAATGCTTCCGTCATCTCAGGTCCCTCAGGCTACTTCCAAGTTATACTCAGCCTCACCCTCAACCCCAGCCCCGTGAAGCACCCACTATAATCTTTTTCACCATAAATTAGTTTTGCCTGTTCTGGAACTTCATAGAAATGGAATCATACAGTATTTAGTCCTTTTGTATAAAGCTCTTTTCTTCAGTGTTATTTTTTTATGTCTCCTCACTGATGTTTTTAAAATTTTTTGTTGAAATATAGTTGATTTACAATGTTGTGTTTGTTTCAGGTATACAGCAGAGTGATACATTCTCTTCCATTATAGGTTATTACAGAATACTGAGTAGAGTTCCCTGTGCTGTACAGTAGGTCCTTGTTGATTATTTTATATTTAGTAGTGTGTATATTTTAATCCCAAACTCCTAATTTACCTCCCCCCCTTCCCCTTTGGTAACCATAAGTTTGTTTTCTATGTCTGTGAGTCTTTCTGTTTTGTAAATAAGTTTATTTGTATCAGTTTCTTAGATTCCCCATATAAGCAGTATCATATATTTGTCTTTGTCTGGCTTGCTTCACTTAGTATGGTAATCTCTAGGTCCATCCATGTTGCTGCAAATGGCATTATTTCATTCTTTTTAATGGCTGAGTAATATTCCATTGTGCATATGTACCACATCTTCATTATCCATTCACCTGTCAATGGACATTTAGGTTGCTTCCATATCTTGGCTATTGTATATCATGCTGCAATGAATGAACGCTGAGGTGCATGTACCTTTTCGAATTATGGTTTTCTCTGGATATATGCCCAGGAGTGGGATTGCAGGATCATATGGTAGCTCTACTTTTAGTTTTTTAAGGAACCTCCATACTGTTCTCCATAGTGGCTGTATCAATTTACTTTCCCACCAGTAGTGCAAGAGGGTTCCCTTTTCTCCACACCCTCTCCAGCATTTGTTATTTGTAGACTTTTTGATGTTGGCCATTCTGACTGTTGTGAGGTGATACCTCATTGTAGTTTTGTTTTGAATTTCTCTAATTAGCAATGTTGAGCATCTTTTCACATGCCTTTTGGCCATCTGTATGTCTTGTTTGGAAAAATGTCTTTTTAGATCTTCTGCCCATTTTTTGATTGGGTTGTTTGGGGATTTTTTTTGATACTGAGCTGTTATGAGATGTTTGTATATTTTGGAAATTAACCCCTTTTCAGTTGCATCGTTTGCAAATACTTTCTCCCATTCTGTAGGTTGTCTTTTCGTTTTGTTTATGGTTTCCTTTGCTGTGTGAAAGCTTTTACGTTTAATTAGGTCCCATTTATTTTTGTTTTTATTTCCATTTATCTCCTACTCCTACTCTAGGAGACAGATCCAAAAAGATATTGCTGCAATTTATGTCGAAGAGTGCTCTGCTTATGTTTTCCTCTAGGAGTTTTATAGTATCCAGTCTTACATTTAGGTCTTTAATCCATTTTGAGTTTATTTTTGTTGTGTTAGAGAATGTTCTAATTTCACTCTTTCACATGTAGCTGTCCAGTTTTCCCAGCACCACTTATCGAGGAGACTTTCTTTTCTCCATTGTATATTCTTGCCTCCTTTGTGGTAGATTAATTGATCATAAGTGCATGGGTTTATTTCTGGGCCTTCTATCCTGGTCCATTGATCTATATTTATGTTTTTGTGCCAGTACCATACTGTTTTAATTACTGTAGCTGTAAAAACCCTTTTCGTTCAGCATAATGTTTTTGAGATTATGTTGTTGCATGTAGTTTGTTGCCTTTTGTGGCTAAATAGTATTCCACTGTGAATATGGTGTTTCCGTTTGGGGCTTTTATGAATAATGTTATCGACAAGTCTGTGTGGGCATTTTTCTTCCTCTTGGGTAATACATGGGAGTAGAATTGCTGGGAAGAATGTATATCATGAGATAAGTGACAGACCTTTCTCCAAAGCGGATGGCCCATTTTACACTCCCACCAATGATGCATGACAGTTCTGGTTGCTTCTTGTTCTTGCCAGTATTTAGAGTTGTCGTGTTTAATTTTAGCCATTTTGATGTGTATACAGTGGTATTTCATTGTGGTTTTATTTTACGTTTCCTTGATGATGGACAATGAGCACGTTGTCACATGCATACTGGCCTTTCATGTATCTTTGTGAGGTGTCCAAATTTTTTGCCCATTTTTTTTTTCATTTGGTTTGTGTATGTTGTTGTTTGGGTTATTAGTTTTTATATTATTGAGTTGTAGGAGTTTTATATATTTTCTGGATGTAAGTCCTTTGTCAGATGTATCTTGTGAATATATTCTCAATCTGTAGATTGACTTTCATTTTCTTCATGGCATAATGGGAAGTTCTTGATCCTGTTTTTAAAAAATTTTTGTAGGGGCTTCCCTGGTGGCGCAGTGGTTGAGAGTCCACCTGCCGAGGCAGGGGACACCGGTCCGGGAGGATCCCACGTGCTGCGGAGCGGCTGGGCCCGTGAGCCATGGCCGCTGAGCCTGCATGTCTGGAGCCTGTGCTCCGCGACGGGAGAGGCCACAACAGTGAGAGGCCTGCATACTGCAAAAAAAAAAAAAAATTTTGTAAGACTGGATTTAATAGAATTCACTGGTGAAATCATCTGAGCCAAGAGTTTGCTTAGGGTAGCATTTGATTTATAGATTCAATTCCTTTGATCGGACCTATGAAGCCTTTACATTTCATCTTGTTTCAGTTTGGGTATGTTGCATTTTTCAAAAATTTTGTATATTACATCCAAGTTGTTTTATTATCATAAAATTTTTCATAACATTCCTTTATCTTTTCCATGTTGTACAGGACCTGTAATGCTATCCCCTCTTACATTCCTGATATTGGTAATTTGTCTCCTCTTTTTTCCCTTCATCAGTTTAGCTAGGGATTTGTCCGTTTTTGTGTGTGTGTGTTTTTTCATAGAACTTTCAGCTTCTTAGATTTTTCTTTAATATTTTCTGTACTTTGGGTTTATTTTGCTCTTTTTATAGCTTAAGGTAGAAACCTTTATCAGTGATTTTCTACCTTTCATTTGTTCTAATAGAAGCATTTATAGCTCTAAGTTTCCTTATAAGCACAGCTCTTAACCCTACAAATTTTGTTTTCATTATTCAGTTCAAAATATTTTCTAATTTCTCTTTTGATTTCTTCCTTATTACAAGTATGTGTGTATAATTTCCAAATATGTAGGTTTTCTAGATATTATTAATTTCTAATACAATTTCATTGTGTATAAAGAACATATTCTGGAAATTTCAATCTGTTGACTTTTGAGACTTATTTTATGGCCCAGTATTTGGTCTGTCTTGCTAAATGTATTATGTGCACTTGCAAAGAATGTATTTTCTACAGTTACTGCTTGTAGTGTTCTATAAATGTCAACAGAAATTGGCAAGCTGGCCAATACGTCCTTTTACACTTTTTGTCTAATTCTATCAATTGCTGAAAGAAAAAGCGCTAACATATCCAACTATGATCATGGATTAAATTCTATCAATTTTTACTTGATGTACTGTGAAGTAATGTTAGTTGCGTACATATTTATGGTTTTCTACTGACTTGACTGTTTATCATTATGAAATGCCCCCCTTTATTTCTGGTAACACCCCTTGTTTTGAAGCCTGCTTTATCTAACATTAATATAGTACTAGGCTTCTTTATCCTGTGTTTTTTTGTTTGTTTTGCGGTACGCGGGCCTCTCACTGCTGTGGCCTCTCCCATTGCGGAGCACAGGCTCCGGACGCGCAGGCTCAGCGGCCATGGCTCACGGGCCCAGCCGCTCCACGGCATGTGGGCTCCTCCCGGACCAGGGCACGAACCCCTGTCCCCTGCATCGGCAGGTGGACTCTCAACCACCACGCCACCAGGTAAGCCCCTCTGTGCTTTTTAACTGACATGTTTAGTCCACTTACATTTTTAAGTCTAATTACATTTTAATGTAGTTATTGACATGACTGGATTTACATTTAACATTTTGCTATTTATTTTCTCCTTGTTCCATCTGTTTTTTTACCCCCCTCTCTACTGTCTTTTTATTGGGTTGGCCAAAAACTTCCTTTGGTTTTTAAGTAAAAAGATGCATTTTTCATTTTCACCAAGAACTTTATTGAACAACGTAGTCACCGTTTTCTTCCACTACCTTCTGCCATTTTTCAGGCAACTTCATAATTCCATCTTCCCAAAACTTTTTATCTTTTTGAGTAAAGAACTGTTCCAGGTGCCTTTTACAGTCTTCCAGCTAAGGGCTACTAGAGCCGTCTTAGAGAAAAAAAAAAAAAAAACTTTTTAGCCAACCCAATAGCTGTGCTTCTTTGCATCTTTTTAATGGTTACTCTAGGGATTATAATTAATATACAGCCTTAACTTTTCACAAACTATTTAGGATTCGTTTTGTACCATATCATGTGAAATATAAAAACCTTTCAACCATAAATTTCCATATACCCCCTTGTCCTTTAGTTATAATGTTATAATTTTTACTTGGAACAGTTATGTGTATTTTTTTTAAATTAAACCAAGATAGTATTTTACATTTACCCACTGGTTTATATTTGTTGTCCGTGGGAGGATTGGTCCATTGTGAGCTACTCTCTATTATCAGACAATAGGGATTTTTCCTTAAGAACAAAATGATCATTGTAATCATACACTCCAAAATTTTACTTCGTTTTGTACTAATATTATTCAGTAAGAAGAACACTTTTCCCATTGCTCCTCCATACTTCCGCTTTCTTGCCTCTAATTTGAGCCATCTAAAACCATGTCTGTATCTGTAACTGTGTACTTGGTCTCATTTTTCTAATTGTCATGTAATTTTTCCTGTGATGACCTGAGCAACTCCCATACTAGGAATTAGAATAGCTCCTTTCTCAACAGCGTGAATGAGAGACTGCAAATCCACAAGCCCCAAAGACTGAGCAGGTACAAGTTTCTTTTAAAAAGTTTTTATAACTTTCCCCAAAGGGATGATACATAATCTTTATTCTGAAAAGTATCTATAGAGATAATGTATTGATAACATCTGGTTAGTGGTATCATTGATTGTCAAATAAAAATTCCTCAGTTAAGCAGCACTTCCTTTTTGTTAAATCCTTGGTGCTGACACCAGACCAGCCCTTTACTTCTTTTCATCCTGACATGGTCTGGCTCTACACTGACCTCTCAAGAACAAGATATAGGGACTTGTTCTGGATGCTTTTGGGAAAGTGCAGCTGGGATACTCACTCAGTAGCCTGGGCCTCAATTTAAAGAGCTTGTTTCATCATTTTTTTTTTTTCTTTTAGACTATTAGAGCTGGCTTATTAATCAAAGATTTGTGTTTGCTTCAGTGGCTGATATACCACACAGCCCAAGGATCAGCTCAGCTGAGACAAGGCTTTGTCATGACAGGACTGCTGCGCAGAGGTCTGTCTCAGACTTTCCTTCCACAAAGGAAGGGGTCCGCCAGCCAAGAGAAAGTGCTTTCCAACACAGATAGCATCACATGCCCTGCTGGCTCTTGGAACTACATACATAGAGCCGAGGTCTTGCTCTCAATTCTTCGGG
Organism: Neophocaena asiaeorientalis asiaeorientalis; assembly: GCF_003031525.2. Classification (NCBI taxonomy): domain Eukaryota; kingdom Metazoa; phylum Chordata; class Mammalia; order Artiodactyla; family Phocoenidae; genus Neophocaena; species Neophocaena asiaeorientalis. Next base: position 3,584,429 of record NW_020174938.1, read on the forward strand.
AACCTGTCTGGGCCATCTTCTCGCTCGTTTCTGGCTGAGGGGGCAGCAGGGGCTGCGCAGGCCTCAGCCTCCTCGTGATCATTGTAACGCGTTCTGCGTTCCAGCTCGTGATGCCCAGGGAACGTGCTGGCCTCCGTGCTGCCTGTGTCACGGGACCTTTGCTAATCTGGAACATCCTCGCCCAAGAAACCCCAACTCTCGGCTCATCCTACACCTATTTTTCTCTTATTTGTGCTGATGCTTCCGTGGGTTGCGCTTCCACAGTGGGCTCTGGCTCCAGAGGAAGAGATGCTGGCTTTGTGAGCTGGGATGTTCCTCCGACACCTAGTAACAAAACAAACAGCTTGAATTCTCAGTTCCATGGTTCCAGAAGAAATCAATATTTTCACTGTCAAGTTTCAAGAAAAAAACCCCATATTTTCTGAGACTAGTGGGACTGTGGCATATTTGGGCAGCTGTGAAGGAAGACCATAACTGAAGAAATAAAGCAACAGTCAAGTGTGCCTTCAATGACCTCATAAAAGAAATGTTTAATTACCTGCACCATGCTGACTTATAAAAAGGCAGTGAGAATTAACGTGAGACTCCGTAACGGAAGGTGCCGCAATGTATTTCTAACCCTGAATATTGTAAAGACCCAGCGTACCGACGTCCAGCTAAGCCTGCCAGTAGCTGTTAACTTTTACACAAATTGCCTTAAGGAAACAAGTGACAGTTCGGCCACCCTTGGGCCTTTTTCCCCTTCTAGGCAGCACTACGTTGGATGTGTCCTGAGTCTGAAAAGCACAAGCCTCATTCCAAGCTGTAATCTCTTTGCAGGCACATGTGGCTTGTACCCACAGGTCTTCATATAGCTGTGTGTCGCTTCCTACCTGACGGGAGCTTCCTATATGCGGCTGCTGAAGACATTGCCTGTCCTAGAGCTTGATTAGAACCCAGAGGCTGCTGGAAACTGGCGGCTTTACCGGTTGAAGTGGTCCGCTGCTTTGATTTGGGATCTTTAACTGGTTTAGTCCAGACCAGTGCCTCCCCGACCTGGAGAGCAGCTCCCAACTTCTGGGCCATCTCCACCATCTTGTGCCCACGTGGGAAGGAAAAAAAAAAAAAAGAGTCACAGGGCTGACCAGCAGAGACAAGCCTCATCCCAGGTCTTCAGCAGGCAGGTGGGGATTAGCTGAAATAGTGTCTGCTGTACTAGCATTTGAGGGAGGAAACACTGCAAAGAAATCATTCTCAAACAGCAGAGACCACATTGCCCTGAGTGGATGGCAAGGGAGTTCTTTAAAGGCTCTCAAACCCAACAATTCAAGTTTGGTGCATTGTTGGACTAAATTCCTGCCTTTTTCCTATGTGAGGAGAATGGGAGGGAGCTACAAAGAGACATAATACAACTCATTTGAGCTGAGGTCTATCAATAATAGATATAACTCAGTAAGCCTGAATTTCCTCTTATTATTTTCGTCCAGGAAAGTTTCTTCTCAAGCTGTTCTTAATTGAAGAATTCATGCCACTAGGAATGTCTAAGCCAAAACAGGCATGAGCCTATATAACACCTTATATTTGGGTTATTTGGGCTTGATTCAAAAGTCTCGTGACAGCTTGCTTATGACTCCTAGGAGCTAAGGCTTACCTCCGGGTCAAATTCCAGGGAGCTGCTGTCCTTGAGTAGGTTGACTTTCTTCTCCATCTCCTGGTACTGGGCCAGGGCGCCCCTCTCCTCTCCCTGGTTGTACAGCAGCACAGCATAGTTCAGGTTTACCAAAGGGTTACACCTGTGCAAACAGACAGCGATCTTTATGGAGCTGGGGCTTTGCAACACATGGTCATTTAGAGATCCTTCTCACTGCACAAAAATAAAACTGGCTAAATACAGACAGCTCCACTCCACAGCAAGGTGGGGCACACACGTGTTCTGTGGACCTTTGGAGAAGAATCAGGGAATTAACTTCCCAACCAGCAAAGCAGGTACTGGGACCAAGACTGACATCTCAGCCCTCAAAAGAGACAAAAAACAGGTCCCTACCCTGCTGCCTAACAGAGGCCAGTGGAATATACCCCAGGAGAGTCAAGTTTATCTTAAATTAAACTGAGCCCAGAGTCCCATGTGACATTCCAGCAGGCCCACAGCTATCAACAGCCCAAGCCCACTGCCAGCTCTCACTTTCTCTGGTCTCCTGACTACTAAGGGCTGGAAACGTTTTCTCAGAAAGAGTCAGCGTCGGGTCCTGCCGAGCCACTCTGTGCTCAGAGCCACGTCCTGCAGCGCAGAGGCCCCCTGTGCACAGAGGCACGGAGAGCGAGCAGCTGGGCTGGCTCGGCAACGCCGGGGCCATGGCGCCACCTCGCGGCTCTGCGGCGCCCAGCCCTCCCAGCGGCGTTCCCGACAGGGCGGCTTACTTATCCAGGCGGACTGCTTCTGTGTAGGCTCTCCTGGCATTCTCTGTGTCTTCCAGATTGGTCAGAGCCACTGCAACGAAGAAAGTGAGTGCAGTGGCTGAAAAGCCCAGCGGAGAAAACACAGGCAGTGTTTCAAGACGGCAGTTCATTCAGCCACCAAACCTAACTAACTCCTGCTGTGCCCGCCCAGCTCCTGGCACCACTGTCTGTGCAGCCACTCAGCTTGGATTCCAGGTATCATCTTGTTCAACGGTCCCCCCTCCACAGTTAGTCAGCGGCCGGGTTCCATGAATTCCATTTTTTACAGCTTCTTTGGTGACACTGCCCTGGTTTAGTCGTGTCAGGCCTTCCGTTTTGTTCCCCAAGGGCACTGTCCCGCTTGCCACAGCGCAGGCTGCCAGGTATCTCGCTGACTGAGACAAATCTGACCGCGTCACTGGCCTACTCAGGAATACTGACATGCTCAATGCTCTCCAGCACCCATAACCGTACCTTTAAACTTTTGTTTAGCAACAGAACACTCTCCCCTTTTTAAATCGGTATTTTCTGAAAGCCTGACCTATAACCCAAACAACAGCAGAGCTGCTCTGGAAGCCCTGCCCGCTCCACCTCCCCAGCTGTTCATCTACTTCTACTAGACACAAGAGGAGATCCACGAACACAGCTGGGAAAAAGAGCCTCTGGGATCAAGTGTACAGTCCCTGTGCTGTACTCAATGGTCCTCCATACTCTGACGCCAGACTACCTCTCCTGACTCATCTCCCACCACGTTCTACAACGCTATTGCCCACTAATGGCCTGGTACCTCTTGCAGTTTCATGGCTGCATGCCTTTACTCAGGGACTTAGCAGCCATTCTGTACTACTGAATTCCAGCTTATCTTTGCACAACTCAGTGTGAAGATCATCTCTACTTTGCGAAGTTAGAATTGCTGCTTATGCCATACGGTACAGCTATTTGTTTACATTCCTGTATCCCATTATGACTGGGCTATCTTTGTATTCAGACAGCCCCCAAGTAACCACCACTCAATTTGTTTTTGCAACCTTTCTCTTATAAATTAGAACCTCACAGTAATGACCAAAACAAACAAACAAACAAAAAAAAAACCCAAAAACACACCTGAGGACTACTGTCAATGAGAACATGGAAACTGCTTTTAGGTATACATTTCTTGACTTTAGTATACGGAGAAGTATCTCCGGAAAGAATATTTAGTATAAGGAGAAGTATCCCCCAGAAAGAATATTTAGTCAGTACTTTTATACTGTAGAGCAACAATAATAATAGACTAATTATATAATGACAACAAAACCAGTAGTTAACATTCATTGTGTCTAATCATGTAATCCTTTCATCAACCCTATGAGATATAGCTAGTAAGTAGTAGAGGTAGGACCCTACTTAAAGCCCAAGATCTTAACACCTGCTGATAACTGGAGCTTGGCTGGATTCAATATATGAACTGTCATGGGAAAACCACTGTTAAAAGATGAACTGGAGACGAACCTGATTGAACCTGCTGGTCTCTGAGTGAAATTCCCCTAAGTGAGAAGCAACAAGGTGCTTTGTCATCTTTTTCTTTCATATTTCTTCAAACTCCAGGACAGTAATCCGGATTCCTATGGGATCTGCAAGGGAATGGCTTCTATGGGACATTTAACCGCTGGTCTCCTGTGATTCTAATTCATTTTTCCCTGAGTACAGACTGCGAAAGGGGTTCTTCACACAAATGTCTCTTACCAGCCAAGAGCATGTAGAGCTCCCCCATCTTTGGCTGGAAGTTGATGGCTGCACTGAGAAAATGGAAGGCTGATGCATACTGCTGCATGGTCAAGTGGACAAGGCCCAAATTATACAGAATCTTCCAATCGAAGGGTGCCAAGTAGTTGGCTCGTTTCAGGCAGCTGATAGCCTGGAGGAGAGAGCAGGCACTCGGTGAGAGGCTGGGGCAAGCTGGCAGAACCAGTATCTGAACACAAACCAAGAAAATGAGGAGACACTCACTGCCACGTATTTCTTCTTGCCAAAGAAACACATTCCAATGTTATTCCAGAGTGGAGGACTTTCTGGAACAGCACAAGCTACAATTCTGTACTTGGTGAGGGCAACGTCAAAGTCCCCATGGGTCTGCATCATGCTGCCTGCTGCCAAGATGGCCTGAAAACATGGGATGTGGAAAGTTGGTAATTCAGTCATCCAAAAGGCTGTTGCAGTGAAGTAGCCTTCCTGAGTGTAGATACTCAGCAGGCCCATCAGCACTGGTGGGACTGAAAAGCTGCTTCCAGGGACCTATATACTATATCCAAGCTATTGGAACAGACACTCATGAAGAACACTCCCGCACCCCACGCTGGCTCTCTTTGGCATAATATAGAAAAGTCACTGACTTTACCCAGCTTACTTCTTTCCTGCTGGTGGCCAGGGGAGTCACTATTTCAGAGTATCGGGGCCCTGTAAGTAAAAAGCACCTTTAACCTGTTCCCTACAGCCCCTACTTGGTACACCAAGTGCTCTAGACAACTCAGGTGCACCTGTCTTTGGCCACTAAGGTGCAGCTCCTTCTGCCACAGGGCAGAGGGTGAGTCAGCCTTAGGCTTCACTGATCAAGCTTTTCATGTCTCTAAGGAAAAGGGTTAAGGTGGGGTGCTACGTCAGGCTACTACGACTTCCAAGATAGGACTGAGTCTGTACTGTTAACAGCCGGTTTTGCTGCATCTCCCTCAGTGATACATGATGATCTCCTCCTCCCCAAAGTCGTATCTGGACAAGAGTTGTAATCTCAGATTCATCAGGAATCAAGTCTTTTCAGCAGATTTATTTCTGACAGTAGTTATAGAGGCTCTGCCAATTTCCTAAGTAACATATAAAACTTTACCAGCACTACAGTTTTGCTTTCTGCATAAGTTAACAGGCCCAATATAACAAATGTGCTCTTTTAGAAGATAAGAAGCAGAGCACTGACACTTTACAGTATTTTCAAATGAGAGCCATGCTTATTTATAACTTTTCTAAGGAAAAAGTACTTTCTCAGATATACAGAACGCTTTCTAGGGCCAGATCACCTTTAGGAGTGGTGAGACCATCTGTGTGAAGGCTCTGGGGTTTGACAGCCTGCAGTACCTTGTAGTTGGTGGGGTCGTAAGTCAGTGCATTTCCAAGATGTTCAAATGCCTTCTGGTAAATGCCAAGCTTGGGAAAAAGCAAAAGCCAGAGAATTACACTGGGGGGACGGTAGTTAAGGAGACTGGCCAAGCACACCCTCATCAGACACACCCTGACTTTTCCGGGTTCTTCGGACAGAAAAAGAGCTACAGATACCGGATTCTTTAAAAGAGGAAATTAAGATCCCCACGTTTGTTTTCCCTCCTGTTTTGTTGATTTGTCCCCTGATAAGGTCAAAGTAGCTGTTTGCCAGGAACAGCGTCTGCCACACTACTAGCACTGTTCCACCCGTGGCCTCTTGGCAGGAAACGGGCCGGTTCGCCGCATCTCCCCTGGGGCCAGCCTCCCAAGCCAGAGCCCGGGAAGGCCCAGGGTTAAGCTCCTTTTAAAGAAAACTGAAACAAACGAAAAGGCCACCACAAAGGCAGGGCTGGAGGCAGGATCAGCTAAGAGGGAAACCAGGGGCTTCGATGGGGTGTGTGGGGCAGGGAGAAGCCCTGAGGGATCCCTGGGTCCCAGGGGCTCAGGCAGACACAGAACAGCGATGGGGCCAAGAGAATCCCACCCACACTCGGGAATGTGGAGGGGAGAGGAGACTTTTTATTCTAGACAATGCTTTGCCTTCTCTCTTTTCTAGAGGACGTGGCTGGGAAGAAGGAACAACAGGAATGGCCTTTGCCCCAAAGCCCTAGCGGTACCACAGCTTCTCCTCCCACCACAAAATGCCAGCCCCTCTGACCCCAGTTACTTCTCGTATGTGTTCCTGCCTTGGTTGGGTAAGAACTGTAGTTGCACTGAGGCTCAAACAGACTTACCTGCTTCTGATTTGAATGCTGAAAATTAATTCCTTTAGCAGACAAAGAATATCAAATGCAGAGAGTAAAGTTCATGTCTTTATGACCTTTAGTAAGTTGTGTTAAAGTTAAAATGCAGGAAAACCACAACACACACAAACCCAAAAACACTTCTAACGTCAATGCATGGGTGAGCAAAGAATTCGTCTTACCTGGAGGTAGAGTAATCCTAAAGTTGTGAGAAGTTCTGTATTTTCTGGTGAGAACCTGCAACACAGAGATGCTCAGAGGGAAACAAGATGTGTATGAGAGACACTAAGATACACACATAGTAATTCACCCTTGTGCACTACCTGAGACACCACTGTGCCTCCCACTACCCATAGGAATTCTCAAAGGGATTTGGGAATTTCCTTCCAAAGTAGGTCACCTCAACCGTAGCTACAGGGAGGATTGCTCAGCAAGAAAGAATGGGACTTGGGGGCTTCCTTGGTGGCGCAGTGGTTGAGAGTCCACCTGCCGATGCAGGGGACACGGTTCGTGCCCTGGTCTGGGAAGATCCCACATGCCGCGGAGCGGCTGGGCCCGTGAGCCGTGGCCACTGAGCCTGCGCGTCCAGAGCCTGTGCTCCGCAATGGGAGAGGCCACAACAGTGAGAGGCCCGCGTACCGCAAAAAAAAAGAAAAAAAAAAAAAAAGAGTGGAACTCAGACTCCTTTCGCAGGACCTTTTTTTAGGGCCAAAGTCCTTAGAAAGAACCTATGGAATATTTTGTGCCACTGTCTTGATTACACTGATAGAATTCAAGAATAATGCCCTGTAAACCAAGTCAGTCTAGAACACACAGTTTTAGCCCTTTCCCTCTTGTGAGATATTTTTTTTCCTGTTCTCACTGCGCTCAGTGCCAGCCAGCATAATTTCCCACGTAATTTAGGATCCCAAGGCCCCTAATGCTCTGCTCTCCACATTAAACAAAAAGCCATACTAAACAGCCAAACTAAAGAAGGAAGACACATACCCACTCTAGGAAAGAATTAGCTGTTGGCTTTGTGGAGTAAACACCGGCTTAAGTAAAAGATTATCTGCCTTTCCAATCCCTCAATGACATCTGTCTTTGTCACAAAACGAAAGCAACACTGAGCTCACATGATCTGACTACAGGATCACCAGACAGCTTCAACAGTGAAAATGACAGAAGGTGAAGAACAGTGTCTCCTGTTTCTAAGGAATGAGGTAGGGTGCTGGTCACCTATGGGGAGACCAGAACCACAGGGGCCAAAGCCCCAGCCTGGGGAGGCCTGAGCTGGCCAGACAGAGCTTACTCAGTTCAACTGAGTATTCACCCTTCACTTTCTGCCATAAATACCCATCCTAATCACTTCCTCCCCCAAAGCAAGTAAGTAACTTCCATGATTCTGGTGGGTGTCCATCCCCCCACCAAAACATGACTACTCTCTCCAAAGCTGCGGGTCATAAACAATGGTTTCTATAATTGCAGTGAGGCTCCAAATGCTCAGCTGACCTGTTTTCTCCTTTGAGAATTTCAGTGACTTAAGTCCTTGACCAGCCACTAGAAGAATGTGTGAGCTAATGTAATTTATATGAGCTAATAAGCTCAAAGAGCCAACTTATAGAATGCAGGGGTCAGGGATTAAAGCTTCCACCCAGCACCAAAGAGACTTTAACATACGCTACATGGCTTCCTTCCTACTTGTCCATATAAACTTAGCCTTTTGATGACAGAAGTCTCTTTTGTAGCTTAAACCAAAGGATTTTTATGTCTTTTCAGGTATAAAATATGGTTGAAGAAAATTCCAAAAGCAGTGTTGTGACTAATATAACCAGAAAAGTTACTATCATAGTAGAAGACAAAGGTAATTAACAAATTAATAGAAATCTACGTTTAGTTCAAAGTCTAATTATCAGGAGTAACAGACTTTGTGGCCTTAAACCACAGATGAGTCATTCTATTAACTGACCAAACAAGACACTACAGCATTTTGCTACAGCTCTCCCACTTAAACACAAGACCCCAGACAGAAAAGACAAGATAGCATGTGTCCCTAGAAAAGAAACGCAGAACACCACACTGGGAAAGCCAGTCAGTTACATTTTCAAGGGGGGCTTGGCTGACCCTAATGACATTTTTCAAAAGCATGATATTGGTCTCAATCTCAAGCTAACAAGGCCAGATCTTTATTACTCAATCAGGAGATTTCTCTCCCTAATATCCTGAAACACAAGATCTTTTATAAAGTTTAAAACCACAATGGCAGACTGCCAGCTGACTCCAAAATCTGCTCTCTCCTTCCTCCTAAGCACATCTGCCCACCTCCCTTGCAGCTAGATGTGGCCACCTCACTAATTTCGAACCACAGAATGTCTGCAGGAATGATGAGGAAGGAACATGGAAGGAACCTGGATCCCAGATTGATCTTGTGGAGCAAAGCTGCCCAGCTAGGCTAGACCAGCCACACTGATGGGTGAGAAAGAAACATGTCTGTCTTCCTTATTTAAACAATCGGGAGCTCTAAACCTTAGCTTAAAAGTAACTCTGGCTTTAACAGTCAGACGTGTTCTCTCTTGGACTTGGGAGTTCATGTCTGCTCCCATTTTTGTTTTAGTTTCTTGCTGCTCTAAAGGAACAGACACACTTACTCCACTGCTTTCTTGTAGATTTCGATGGCCTTGTCCAAGTCTCCCTCCAGCAAATGGATCTTGCCCAGCATTATGTAAGTCAGATCATGCCTGTTAAGATGTAGGGCATTGTGCAACTGGTCTTGTGCCTAACAAGATTGACAGAGTAAAGAGAACCAGATCACTACCGTGAAAGGACAATGACCTTGTATGGCTAATGTAAAGACAGAGCTCCTGCTATACTAATGTAGGAATATCACATTTCAGCAAATGCCCCACTACCCAAAAAACGAAAACATACCCAAACCGTGCTTGCTCATAGGACAGCTGGCAACATGGAGTGTCTGCCTCTAGAGCCACTTGGGAGGCTTGTACAGATGATTAAACTTTTTGAGTGTTTTCTGCTTTTTGATATTCACACCCATGACTCGTATTTCGTAAGTCAAAAGGGATATCATGGTCTGCCCCAAACTCGACCCCAGCTGCACCACTGACCAAATGCACAGCCTTCCCCAGGGTGGACCTCGTTTTCCTCACCAATATTTTGATGAATGAATGAACCCTCATTTATTCATTCAACATGTATTCAAGTGCCTGTTGCTCTAGGTACTAGTATACCAGAGCTAACGCAAGAGCTTATGTCCTCGTAGATGATGAAAAGGGCTGTTGCTCTAGGTACTAGTATACCAGAGCTAACGCAAGAGCTTATGTCCTCGTAGATGATGAAAAGGGCTTCGTTTAGTCCTTCACTGATTCAACAAGTATTTCTATAAATGCCAGGTACTGTATTTGCTTAGCCTGTAGGCTTTATAGTAAAATCTAAATATAATGCTTCTCCTCCATACAGGTCTGACCAAAAACCAATTCCACCTCTCCCTGGGCTCAGAATAATCCTGTGAATAGATATGTACTTACTCAGTTCAACTGAGTATTCACTCTTCACTTTCTGCCATAAATACCCATCCTAATCACTTCCTTGTAGATGCTTGAAATATCCTCTGAAGAGAGAAAGCTCCTAACCAAATATGTAACACTGAAGATCTAGATCTGCCCAGAAAACCTAAGGGACCCACTAAATATGTATATTTTATTTACACAGATATAGGTATTATTTATTTTTATATATCTCACAGGAGCAAAACTTATTCTCATACCTCAACTGCTGATGTACAGGGTTTTTTTCATACCCCTGAGGGATTGATTAGGTTGCATCAGTTTACAAATTGATATATATTAAACACTGTCAAATGGGTATCAACTAATTCAGATTCTCAGTCCTGTCAGCACTGGAGAAAGGAGAATAAAACTTCATAATCACTAAGTGGGAGCTTTATGAAGGAAACTCTACCCAACCCCACTATCATTAACTTTTAGAGTTCTCTATAATTTGGTCTATCCCTCAATTAAGATATATACATTTTTTCCCTTATCTGAGTATCAGGGTAAGCGCAAATGTTTTATCTGATGTAAGAGCCTTAGGCACTGTAGCCTAATCACAATGAAATATAAAAATGAAACATAAAAATCTCACACGGAAAATAACCTTAAAAACAAACTCTCAGAAATCAAATCTATTTAAGATTAAAAATTCATTTCCGGGCTTCCCTGGTGGCACAGTGGTTGAGAGTCCGCCTGCCAATGCAGGGGACATGGGTTTGTGCCCCGGTGTGGGAAGATCCCACATGCCGCGGAGCGGCTGGGCCCGTGAGCCGTGGCCGCTGAGCCTGCGCGTCCGGAGCCTGTGCTCCGCGACGGGAGAGGCCACAACAGTGAGAGGCCCGCGTACCGCAAAGAAAAAAAAAAAAAATTAATTTCCAATGACCTTGAAAACTAAAATCAGTTGCCACTGGAGCATAAGATAGCTCACAAGGTCATAACTACACTTTTAAGACTTATAGGTCCACTTTTTGATATCTAAGTTTTATTGAACATTTGTGTTTCCATTCTAGAAAATTAAACTAGGGGGTGGAAAATAAGAAGAGAGGAAGAAAGCAATTAGATTGCCATTCCCTAATAATATTTCTAGAATTTGTCACTTTCTTGTTAAAAGCAGAAAGAAAGAAAAAAAAACAGATGACTAGTGACAAACGAGAATAAAAATGGGGATAAATGTATATGGCAGTTTCAATTTTTACTTCTAAAAATCTCGGCAAGCAGTAGGAATAATACAAAATGAGCAATGGCACCTCTGTAACAAGTGTACCCTCAGTGAAATCCCCAGCCAACCGCTCAGCCACCACCACCATTTCTATAAATTACCTTGTCCAACTGTTTCAGGTAAATGTAGCAAACTCCTAGGTTATGACAGATCTCCTACACACAAAAGAAAGGAAAACAACTTACTAAGTTCCACAGTAACAGAGTGAAACAACAGGCGTCTAGAGATTATTACTGATCGGCAAAATTTAAACTTTAAAACATGCACTATGGTTAATTTTTTACTTGAATCTTAAACAGATTATAAGAGATAAAAGCAGAATAAACCAGTGATCTTCCTGGGTCTATTGAGTACCTTGGAGTGCATGCCCAGCCCATTCCTACACCTTTTTTCCTCTAAGGGCTGCTCACTGAACAAACCCTTTGTCCCCTCTTCTCAGAAGAGACTACCACAGCCCCTTCTCCAACCCTAAGGAGGTATGTGTGTGTGTCAGTCAGAGTCCTTTTCTTAGGAATCTAGGAATTCACTAGGTGGTATGGACTTGGGGACTGACCGCGCCATCTGGAGGCCACTAGGATGGAATACATAGATGTAATTGGAGCTGATCTTCAGAAGACTACAGCACAGGTCAGCAAACTCTGGCCCACTGGCCAAATCCATCCTCTGCCTTTTTCTGCAAATCAAGCTGTATTGGAACACAGCTACGACCGCTTGTTATGTCGTCTACAGTTCTTTCACACTAGAACTTCAGAGTCAAGTAGTTGCAACAAAGACTGTATAAATCCACAAAGCTTAAAATATTTACTACCCTGCCCTTTACAAAAAAATTTGCCAACCTCTGATCTACAGAAAGAAAATAAATCAAGCAGAAATGCAGAGAAGCTACCTTGGTTGCTGACATCTTTCCAGTTCTAGTTCACTGCAAGACCAATCTGTATTTCCTGACCTTGTGTTCTGTAAAATCTCTCGAACTCCCTTATATTAAACCTCCCTTTATTTAAGGCAGCTTTAGAGAAAGGAAAATGCAAGGGTGAGAAAACTGCTCCTGGGAAACAGTAAGGACCATCTTGTTAGTAGTGGGGAGGTGGAGAAGCATATTCAGACCCAGAAGTGTCCCTCTCGGAAGAAACATGAACCTTATAGGGCTCAGAGACAACAACTGGTTTAATGTTTTCCAAGTTCCCTAACATAACAACAACAAAATAGCAATCAGTGATTCTATGCCAGATGTTTTTCATATACTTTAATTTTCCCAGCAAATCTGCAACATAAGTATAACAATTCTGATTTCAGAGGTAAGAAAATGGAAGCTCAGAGAAGTAGTTTGCCTAACTTAGGACAAAAAGTATCAGCGCTGGGATTTCTTTTTCTTAGTTCTAAACCTTAAAGAATTTCAACCATATATAAATGTAGACAGAATCAGCCTGTACTCATCATCCTGCTCCAACAATCATCCAATCCATACCCCCCCATCTCTCCCACTACTTTTGTAAGCAAATACCCCACAAATATTTCAGTATGTATTTCTAAAGGATAAGATCTCTTTTTTTTTTAAGCTACCCACAATACCATTATCATACTTGAAAAAAAATTAGTAACTGCTGATACTGAATCATGTTCAAATTTCTGATGAATGTGTCACATTACAAAAAAATTTTTTTTCTTCAATCACAATCCAGGGACTTCCCTGGTGGTCCAGTGGGTAAGACTCGGCACTCCCAATGCAGGGGGCCAAGGTTCGATCCCTGGTCAGGGAACTAGATCCCACATGCATGCTGCAACTAAGAGTCCGCATGCTGCAATGAAGATCCCACGTGCCGCAACTAAGACCCGGCTCAGCATGCATGCATACATACATAAATAAATTTATTTTTAAAAAGTCATAATCCAAATAATTTCCACACATTGCAAAGCATTGGGATTTGAACTCAGGCCTGTCTCTAAAACTTGTATACCAGACTTCCCTGATGGTCCAGTGGTTAAGAATCCGCCTGCCAATGCAGGGGACAGGGGCTCGATCCCTGGTCCGGAAAGATCCCACATGCCGCAGGGCAGCTAATCCTGTGCACCACAACCACTGAGCCCGTGTTCTAGAGCCCACAAGCCACAACTACTGAGCCCATGTGCCGCAACTACTGAAGCCCGCGTGCTCTGGGGCCCGCATGCTGCAACTGCTGAGCCCACATGCTGCAATTACTGGAACCTGCGCGCCTAGAGCCCATGCTCCACAAAAGAAGCCACTGCAATGAGAAGCCTACACACCGCAACAAAGAGTAGCCCCCGCTCGCCAAAACTAGAGAAAGCCCACAAGCAGCAACAAAGACCCAGCTCAGCCAAAAAAAAATTTTTTTAAAATAAAACTTGTATACCTTCCACTTCATCACCCTATAAGAATATACACAGGGAGCTGGAGAGGAGAAATGTAGCCCTACTTGTCCTTTAAATGTACTGGAAGGTAACTAACCCGTAACCTTTTTAAATCATTTCTCATAGATATTATTTGAGAAAGCAGTAGCAATATGCCTTAAACAAACTGACAACCAAGAAAATTCTTGAAATTTGAAAAGGAAACTAGAACAAATCAGAGTTAAATCCTGTCTTTCATGGGGTGAGAAGATGCAGCAGACATCCTGCAAGGGCAATTGGTACAGTAGAAAGATCACAGGCCGAAAGTGAGGAATCCTAGATTCTAGGCCTGAATTCTGGCTCTGGTTCTGCCACTACCTCACTGTGTGCCCTTCAGCAAGTCACTCCATCTCCCAAAGCCTCAGCTTCCTCATCTATCAATACGGGAAATTCTCCCTACTTAACAGCTGTTCCACAAGTCAAATGAGATCATGGCAGGAGGAATTATTATTCCCCTGCTGCGGCCAGAGTGTGGAATACCCTGATGAGTCGAAGGAAGTAGGGCTACAAGGTTTACTACAGGCCACAGGCACTCATGAAGCATGTAGGGCAGAGAGTGGCTGTTTGGGGAATGACCACCTCTACTGGCACCAATGGACTGGTTATCCCAGGTGAGTCAGTAATACCAAATGAGCTCTTTCAACCAACTGGACAAACTGAAAGACATTCTCCATTCCCCCTGTCCTGTCCCTGAGCTCTCCTGTCTCACTTCCTCTCTGTCTCCATCTATGGGCTCATTTTCTCTTCAGCTCAGCCCTTCAAACTGTTTTTTCCAGGATTCCATCCTCAGCTCACTGCAGAGTGAGCTCATTCAATTTCATTGTTTTAATGATCACCTTTAAGTTGTTGACTCCAAAATGTGTATCTCTAGCTCAGAACACTTGAGTTTCAGATTTCTATATCTGCCATGTATTGGATACATCTCAATTTAGATATCCTACCAGAAGATACAATTCATCATGTCCATAATCTTCTAAAAGACAGGACTTAACTCTGATTTGTTATCATCACCCTCTCCCAAAACTTGCTCCTCTTCCTTCCTGTATTTCCTATTCTAGTTGATTGTCCCATAAACCACCAATCCATCTTTGCATCTGCAGCCCAGTGCCTGGCACACAGACGTTCATTTGTTGAAAGAAGGACGAAGTGAATGAAACGGCAACTCAATTTTCCTTTATCTGTAGCTTTACTTTGGCCTTTGGCTATAAAATACTCAATGGCATAAAGACTTAAACATCTCAGTCTTTAGACCTGCAGAAGAAAAGTGACTGACAAAAATAATAGTGCTGTGAGACTTCCCTGGTGGCACAGTGGTTAAGACTCTACACTCGCAGTGCAGGGGGCTGGGGTTTGATCCCTGGTCAGGGAACTAGATCCCACGTGCATGCCGCAACTAAGAGTTCGCATGCCACAACTAAGGAGGCCACGTGCTGCAACTAAGGAGCTGGCAAGCTGCAACTAAGGAGCCCGCCTGCCGCAACTAAGACCCAGTGCAACCAAATGAATATTTTTTAAAAATAATAATAATGATAGTGCCATAAGAACTGCAGGGAAAACCCATGCTAGCTCTTTCTATTAATCAATCTAATCCTTCACTCTTAGATATGTCTAAGAATCATCAGATATTTTGAAAAAACCAATAGCATGAAAGAGAAGAACGAAAACAGAGGAAGAAAAAGATAATTGTGGAAAGCAGAACAGAACTTCAAAGGGTCAAAGACATGGAGAGGCTGCTGCAAGAAAAGACAAAGTTCTTAGAAATTAAAAATGTAATTACTGAAATAAAAAATATTGAACAGGTAGGCTAAATAACAGAATGTGAATATAGCTAAAAACAGACGTGATGATCTGGAAGATAAGACTGAGGAAATGTCTCTGAATGTACAGCAAAGACAAAGAGGTAGAAAATATGAGAAGCAAGTTAGGAGACAAGTAGAACAGGTACAGAACACGTCTGATAGAGTAGAAAACAGTGTGGCAAATGCTGCTAGTTATTTACCCAACATTCACTCTCTCTGTTTACCTTACCAACAGAACCCTAATTTTGTTTACAGTGACAATACATTTCCCAACCTTCCTTACAAAAGGCGTAGTTGGTGTGATGTAAGTGAAAGTCTGTTGGGGATTTCTGGGAAAATTATACTTCCTTGATGAAGGTTATTCCTTTTCTCTTTGTTGCATTCCTAGAATGATGTGATGTTAGAGCTGCAGCAGTCATAACCATGAAGAAAAATCCTCAGCATTGATATCGCTGGACCACCAAATCAATGTTGGCAACTACTTACCTGGATTTCTTGTTTCATAAGAAAAAAATAAACTCCTAATTTATAAAGCCAATGTTTAATAAAATGTTTTGTTGCAGTTACACACAATCCCTAACTAATACAAAGAGACAATAGAGAGGAAAAAATAATCAAAGAACTACTCAAAAAAAAAGAAACCTTGCTGACCCAAAGAAAGGCAAGTGTCTTCAAAGTGAAAGAGCCAACTGCATGTCCACAGATAAGGGGGATAAAAGAGAAAAGAAACACATCTAGACAACTATTACTGACATTTCAGAACTCCAATGATAGAAAATCCTCAAAGCTTCTACAGGAAAGTGGGGTTATCAGCAAGAATCAGACTGGTAACAGACTGCTCATCAACAACACTGACAGCCAGAAAACTAGGCAGCAATGTCTGCTGAGTTACGAGGAAACATGATTTTTGATCTTATACCCAGCCACATCATCGATCAAGTGTGAGGATAAAATACAATTTTGGCATGTAAGAATTCAGTAATAATAACAAAAGATAGCCATATGATAAATGGAGCCATTAGCATGTCACTAATAACAAAGTTCCCTACTTACCCAATCTTTCTGGTTAAGTTTAGCTGCTTCATTATATACTTCAGTGGCAGCTTTATGTTTTCCCAAAAGAAATCTGGGGAAAAAACACATTTTCTGTGATTATTAACGCAAAGCTTTTACGAGACTATAACCCCACCAGTCCCACATCTGACTCATGCTCCAGCCAGCAGAGAATTCGGGACGCCTCTTCCCTGTAAGCTGGCTGTGCTGGTTTAGCCAGTGAGGCTGCTGCACACCAACAGCAGAAGCTCTCTTGGTGGGAACAGAGTTGGTTCCAAGGCCTTGGGCCCATTCTACACCAATTTTAGTGAAAGTCTTCTGTAATTTATTTTCTACAATGTACTACAAACGTAGACCAAAAAAGAAACAAGCCAAACTAATGACCATGTTAAACAAAAACTACCACAATTTTTCATCATGATCTATTAGGGGCAGGCCCTTCCCTCCCAAACTAAGTCTCTTTCCTTGACACTGGATCATCATTCTGGAGACACGGGAAAATCAGCCTCTATGCAAAGACAGTGCAGGTTATGAATGACAACGCAGGTAAGAAAGTGAGTGGGAACTCCACAGAACACTTTACTACTCTGGAGTAGTAAAGCTATTAGTACTTAACAGCTTATAAAGACAACTGGAGGTTGCCTGCATCCAGGAACCTTCAGGGCATTCACTCAACAAACACTTACTAAAAACCTACTGTGTATCTAGTATTATGCTAAGTGTTGGAACAGTAGGTGAGAAAAATTCCATGGGCTGCCAATACATTGGAGTACTTGAGGCACAAAATGTTCCGATTTATATGAGAAACATTATCGGTGTTCCCCCATCAAACTAGAATATACAGTGTTTGAAATACTCAGTTCCTTTATACTAGTTATCTCATTTTCTCAAATTTCAAAATTAATCCACACTCTTCAAAGTGAATCTATTATATCCATTAAGCAACCCTCCCTCTGTGTATCCGGCTGCCAGAAGCAGCTCCAGCCTGAGAATGCACTTTACATTGTTCTCTGTCAGTGCCCTAGGGCCTCCAGGCTGCCAATACTCACAAAGATCTGGCCACCTGCTTGAGGTTATCAGCAGACTGAGGGCTGAGAACAGCACACGTCTGAAAGAGTTCTAGGGATTCTTGGATATTTCCTTCCAGGCGAAATATCAATGCTGCCAAGAAAGAGAAAACACAGAAAATAAAATCATGTTCTAGGAAGAATGGAGCCTGACATCTGAAAAATTGGAGGAGAGGGAGGTAGGAAATCATATCAAAGAAATCCTTTGGATAATTGTGTCTAATACAATCAGATATGACTTCAGATGGATTGAAACAAGCAGCAAAGTTGTTGATGAGCTATAAACCTTTTTTTTTTTAATTAATTAATTTATTTATTTTTGGCTGTGTTGGGTTTTCGTTTCTGTGCGAGGGCTTTCTCTAGTTGTGGCAAGCGGGGGCCACGCTTCATCGCAGCGCGCAGGCCTCTCACTATCGCGGCCTCTCTTGTTGCGGAGTACAGGCTCCAGACGCGCAGGCTCAGTAGTTGTGGCTCACGGGCCTAGTTGCCACAGGACTCGAACCCGTGTCCCCTGCATTGGCAGGCAGATTCTCAACCACTGCACCACCAGGGAAGCCCTAAAACCTTTTTTTTAAGGTATCTGGAATCTACCTATTCCTCCACTCCCAGCTTCCACCACGCAGATAATCGGGTGCCTTGTAAATTATCCCACAAACTCTTCACTATAAGAACATTCTTATAGCTCCTTATCAGATGCTCTATTTATCATGATAATTCCGACATCCACCTGATAGTTTTCAGAGAGTACACCCAAATGGGGCAAGTGCAATCAATAACTCAAGTCCAACAAGGAGATGCTGGCAAAGAATGCAGTAATATTTCAGACTTGGTTTTCAGTATAGCAACCAATCAGAATAATCATTTTTCAGAAGAATTTACATGCTTAACTACTACCAGGCACTATAAGTCTGGAACTTGTGATATTGGGAATAAAAGAGCATTATTTGGGCTTCCCTGGTGGTCCAGTAGTTAAGAATCTACCTGCCAATGCCGAGGACACGGGTTCGAGCCTTGGCCTGGGAAGATCCCACATGCCGCCGCGGAGCAATTATGCCCGTGCGCCACAACTATCGAGCCTGCGCTCAAGAGCCTGCAAGCCACAACTACTGAGCCCACGCGCCACAACTACTGAAGCCCGCGTGCCTAGAGCCCGTGCTCTGCAACAAGAGAAGCCACCGCAACGAGAAGCCCGCGCACCACAACGAAGAGTAGCCCCTGCTCGCCACAACTAGAGAAAGCCCACACACAGCAACAATGACCCAACATTGTGAAAAATAAAAACAAATAAATAATTTATTTTTAAAAAAAGAGCATTATTTGCCATGATGTCCTAGATATGTCAGTATCTTACCAATTATGTCAGAAAATTATATATTAATCTGAAGACTACAAATACAATGAATGGTAAACAAAACTATTCATTTACATCACAGAGTCAAAAAGATAATTCCTGGGAAAACTAAGGATGCTACTTTGGGCACTACAGAGTAAAATTCCAGTCCATAGTTCCTATACTTGATTTCTGTTGAATTTCATTTATTCTCTGTTTTATCCTGTATACCTCTAGGCTTCTTCCCTTCATCCTGACTCACCTTACAAAAATTCCTCAAGCTTTTCCTTATCTCTTTTAGCTTGACTACAAGGAACCGTTCCAAAAGCCTCTTCTGCACCTGAAACTGCTGCATGAGGCAGGGACCCTAACAACTGTTCTGAAAAACACTAGCCGGAAACTAGAATAGGGGTGAAGGACAGTAGCAAGTTTTTTTAAGAGAACTAGTCATTTCTGAGGTCAAATCCAGCACAATAATCATGTTCCGATTTCAAAAAACAGTAATATTGAATAAGAGATTTGTGGAACATTTACTTGAATTTAAGTATTTTGTAAGTTGTTTGCTCTTTTTCCAGAACCTAGGCAGAGTGTGCATTTCTCTGGCAAGAAGAGAAGAAATATATGTCTTACCTTGGACATAGATAGCATATTCACATAACCCCTGAGTCTCCTGAAGCTGTTCTTTGATAACATCCTGAAAAAGAAACAAACAATACTTCTGAGTAGTGGTTAAGTGTCTTCAAGTGTTTTTAAGAAAAGGTAAACATGGACAAGGAGTACATGTAAGAAATCTACAATACCAATGATGACTAATAAAGTAGTTCATTCAGATTTTTAAAATTTATTTGACCCCTAGAACAGGGGTCAGGAAAGTACAGCCCACAGGCCAAATCCGACTCACATAGCCTATTTTTGTACAGGTCTCAAGCTAAGAGTGTTTTTTTTATTTTTAAAGGGTTATTAAAAAATAAGAGAAGATGAAGTATATAAGACAGAGACTATCTGTGGCCTGCAAAGCCTAAAGTATTTACCATCTGGCCCCTTAACAGAAAAAGTTCACCAACTCCTATCTACACTCTAACTAGGCAGGCTAAGAAAACTATGAAGAGATTTCCATGCACCATTATAGATGCTAGGAGCTCTCTGATGAGCAAAGTACAGGCTCTACCTTTGTCCTATGATGGGCTAAGACCAGGGAGCTATACAGCTCAGAGGGCAATCACCTGATTCTAACCTGGAGAATCAGGGAAGGCTTTCCAGGGTAGTGAACAGTTTCAAATCCTGTGTTAGCAAGGGATGGAGGAAAAGCTGAGGTGGCCCAGAGAGTCAGAGAGAGAAGGGCTTCAAATGCCATGCTAAAAAAGGTCGAGAGCAATGGGAAAATCGTGATAAATTTTAAGTGGGAAGTAACCTGATTCTATTTGCTCCATTTTTGGAACATTGTGGAAATAGATGGAAAGGAGGCAAAATTAGAGGCAATGCTGGCATAAGAACTCTTGTGGTTAATTTAAATAAAAATGACAGGGATTAACTAAGGCGTGGCAGGGGTGGACAATGTCTTGAGATAGTAAGAGAAGGATCTCTAGAACTTGATGATTATCTATATTATATTAGGGAAAGTGGGTCAGAGGATTCTGACACAGACAGCTGGGTGAATGATGGTACCTATCCCCGAGACAGGGAACAGGAGAAGAAATAGGTTTGGAAAGAAGAAGATAAATTCAGCTACAGAAAAGATGAATTTGAAATGCCTGGGAAGCACTCAGTACGCATCTCTAAGATCAGGAAGAAGTGTGTGGAATGAGCAGAGAAAGGAGTCAAGGACAGAACCTAGAAATAGCCCCAACTCTTAAGAAAAAAGCAAAAGAAGAGAAGCCAAAAAAAAGGAAACAGAGAAAGTGGTCAATAAAGGAAAAGGGAAATAAGAAAAGGATAATATCACAGATGAAAAAAAAATCTTTCAAGATCCATGCTGGAACATTGCTAGTTCTTTACATTGTCATAGGTACAAATGTCACAGGTATAAAAACTACAACCTTAAAAGCATTACAAAGCTCCGAATGCCAAAAACCGAGAATACCAGGGATATATTTTGCATGATGATACTATTCTCTGCCAGCAAGTATGTAATGTACATAGTAAGTTACCAAAGATACCGTTTAGAGAAAATACAAATGGTTTTAAAATATATAAAGGACCAAGCTCACCATAGTAAGAGAATTATAAAACTCAATGAAATACCATTTTCCACCTATCCAGAGATCAAACAGTTAAATACTATGCCATATTGAACATCTGCTCTCCACTATGAGACCAACAAGTCCCAGAGAGTGGCTGCTCCTTCAGCCTGGTCTTGAAATGAGAAGACACATGGAGCACACCTGAACCTGACCCACAGCCTGTGGTCAAACCCAGCCAACCTAACAGCCAATCTGAAGGCCCATGAGTAGTAATAAGTATCTGTTGTTAGAGGCCACTGACATTTTGAGGTTGTTTCTTAAGCAGCATTATCATAGCAAAAGCTAACCAATACACAAAATGCAGAGAAATGAGATTTCATACATTTTTAGTGAGAGCTAAACTGTCACACAAACTCTGAGTGACAGACACAGTTAGTTGCCTAACCAAAGCCTGCCTCTCACGTTTCCTATCATTGGCCTCTCACCTTGCATGCTTCATAATCCTTCCGGATATAGTGGAGATGTATCAACCAGTTCTGCTTCTCCAAAATAGGAAACTCTGGAGCTGGGTAGCATGTTTTGACAAAACAAACAACACAGTCGTCGTTAGGTTTTCTCCTTGAGCACTGTCCTCAGCTAACCACAGGCATATACTGTAATATCGCGTTAAATTCTTCATGCTGCTGACCATGAGAACACAGTGCATCAACAATGTGTGGATTACCAAATTAAGAGATACTTGTCCTACTATTACACATTGAATATACACTTCTGTTCAGTTTTGGTCATTTATAATGTCAGTTTCTCAACTGATAACTTGCCTGAAGAGAAAAACAGAATCATTCTTTCCCTCTTTCCTCTCTCTCTCCTTGGTTTTAGAACGTGAATAATATGACTTTCCAAAGGATATTTCAGGAGTGTTACTAACAAAATATACCTACCATAGTTAATATCACATCTGATAGATCACAGGACCAAAAATAGCTAAACACAGTCTTAGCAATAGCTCAAATGTGAAACATTATACTGTTGTCCAGGAATAAGAAGTCAACAAGGAGAAAACTACTTGAGCCACTGAAAACGGTTCATGATACAGAAACCCTGAGTTACTATCCCTTTGAATTCAATTAAAATATAGGTAAAAATTCATTAAGAAATTATTTTTCTATGGTAAAAAGGAGGGCAAGTATTCACACCAACCTCAGAACAGTGGTGACCTCAAGGAAGGAGGAGGGAAGAGTAGAATTACGAAGCAATAAAAAGGAGATTTCAACTGTTAAATGCTTTATTTATCAAAAAAGTTAAAAGCTCTAAAGTATACATGGCCAAGTGTATTTATTTATTAAATCTGGCCTGTAAGTACACAGGTGTTTGTATTTTTTATGCATTTTAATACATGCTTGAGGTAATCCCTGTTTTGTTTTGTTCTGTTTTAATGATCATTTTCTTTTTGTTGTTTTTTGTTGGCCACACCACGCAACACGCTGGATCTTAGTCCCTGACCAGAGATGGAACCCACACCCCCTGCAGTGGCAGCACGGAGTGTTAACCACTGGACCACCAGGGTACTTCCCTGATTTTTTAAAATGTAAAAGAAAGGGTATAGCAGGGGAAGAAAGGGAAATGATTTGTGATCATTTGTAATTGCTCTGTTCCAGAACCTTAGGCGATATATCAACGGAAAACCCAAGACTTATATGTCCGTAGTATGATGGGAAGGAAAAAAAGCTTACTGTGACCCAGAATTAACACTGCAGGAACACAAAAATTAAGAATGCTGCTTAGTCTTTCCCAAGAATAAGGAACAGCAACAGAATCTGTGAAGTGAAATTATGACAAAGTATGGATATGATTTTATATACCGGAAGAAAGAAAAAAAAGATAAAATGTTAAGCAACTAACTCTTCATCTTCTGATTACCCACATTCTCTGACTGAGACCACCCTTCTTCTAGTCAGCAAGGGCCTATGTGAGATTCTTCAATGACTTTTGTCTCCTTCCTTCTCTTCTCCCAAGCCCCAACAATCATCAGATATTAGCCATTCATGTTCTACCTAACTAACCACTTCCAGAATTAAATTTCCTACTAAAGACCACACAAATCACCAAGCTTAAAGATGGATGTGAGGGACTTCCCCTGGTGGTCCAGTGGGTAAGACTCCACGCTCCCAATGAAGGGGGCCCGGGTTCAATCCCTGGTCAGGGAACTAGATCCTGCATGCATGCCTCAACTAAGAGTCCACATGCCACAACTAAAGATCCTACATACTGCAACTAAAAGATCCTGCATGCTGCAAAGATTCCATGTGTCGCAACTAAAACCCGGCACAGCCAAAATTAAATAACTAAATATTTAAAAAAAAAAACAAAAAACAAGACGGATGTGAGTGGGTGTGCATGTAATCTTGGATCAAGTCTCAATTGTATGGCCTACCTCAATGTTACCTACCCTCTAAAGCAGCAGTCCCCAACCTTTTTGGCACCAGGGACCAGTTTCATGGAAGACAATTTTTCCAGGGACCGGGGGGATGGGGAGGGGATGGTTTTGGGATGATTCGAGCGCATTTCATTTACTGTACACTTTATTTCTACTATTATTACATTGTAATACATAATGAAATAATCATACAACTCGCCATAATGCAGAATCAGTGGGAGCCCTGAGTTTGTTTTCACTTGCCACTCGCTGATAGGGTTTTGATATGAGTCTACAAGCAATTGACTTATGATGGTCTCTGTGCAGTCAAACCTCTCTGCTCACGATAATCTGTATTTGCAGCCGCTAGCATCACCGTCTCAGCTCCATCTCAGATCATCACCAGGCATTAGATTCTCATAAGGAGCGCGCAGCCTAGATCCCTCACACGCGCAGTTCACAGTGCAGTTCCCGCTTCTAAGAGAATCTAACGCTGCCGCTGATCTGACAGGAGGCGGAGCTCAGGTGGTAATGCAAGTGATGGGGAGTGGCTGTAAATACAGATGAAGTTTCACTCGCTCACCCACGGCTAACCTCCTGCTGCGAGGCCTAGTTTCTAATGGGCCACGGACCATTACCGGTCCATGGCCCAAGGGTTGGGGACCCCTGCTGTAAAGGGAAGGAGACAACTGAATCCTTTGAGTTTACAATATCACTTAGTATCATTGCTTCCACAACCTAAAAGAAAATTTATAAAATGCAAATTTGAGTCCTGTCTATTATTACAATCTTATAATAAAAGATGAGGCATTTTTTGTCTTCCATGGGTGAAGAATGGAGGAAAAAAATGTTCAATTTGTAAGGTATCTCAAGGGCCCAGAGGCTCATGAAATGGAGTACTAGGGATGAGAAGAAGGGAAAGCACCACCAAATTCAAGTGCCTAACAGTCATTTCACACTCCTGACGATACAGTTTTTCTAAAAGTTAAAAGAACTTTAGGCTCATCAAAGACTTCATAAATCATTTCAGTGCCCCATAACTGTCCTATTAACTGTGTAGTCTTGGGAAATTTAGTTTCCTCATCTATAAAATAGAGACTCATTCATTCATTCAATAAATATTCACTGAGTACCAACCACATGCCAGGCACTGGGGATACAAGAGCAAACAAAACTGGTTATAAGCTTTCAGGGAGCTTATAATCAGGGCAGGGGTGGGGGGTGCGGGTTCGGAGAGTGCTGGCAGAAGGGATAGATGATAATAAAATCTCCATTATTAGTGATATTCTTCTCACATTTAAATAGGAGAGTCAGGGGATAAAATACCCCACAGAGATGTGAAGATTGAATGACAATACATATAAAGAGGTTCAAGTACTGTCTGGTACACGCTAACCCTAAAGAAGTGTTAACTGTTGTTGCTGTTATTTTCATCATCATTATTATTAGTCATTTTCCAAAATGAGGAAATTCTGGATACCACATAAATCCCTATGAATTCTGAATTTACAGTTAGAATTTTACCTGTAAATGTGTGAGTTGAATTTCCTGTATTCCAAATCATTGCTCACTCCAATTCCCCCTACAAACAGGGATACTGGTTCTTATATGCTTTCACAAGTATTATGAGAATTACCTATTTGAAAGGTCCTCTAAAAAAGATAGGCATGTAAGTGCAAAGTAGAGCCTCCTCTATTTTACAGCAGAGCAAGGTGGTCATCTCCCATGTTACACTTTAGTAGGAGTCTGTATTACCATGGATGTCAGGTGGCCAGCTGACGAGATGACCAGGTAAAGCCTTTCAGTCATCACCAAGGCAGTGGGGGCAGAAGGCTGGCAACCTGGCAACAATATTCCCTTGCCTTTCTCTTCTCCTGCCCCCATTCCACTCTTTTGTGACACCTCTTTCTTTCCTCCTCGATAAGGATGCACAAGACATATCTTAAAACAATTCCATAACTGAACAAACATGACATCACAAGAATTCTTCTTCCCTGTAATTTGCCCTAGGTGCAAAATTCTCACAGAAATAACCAAAACTCAAAACTTTACATAAAACTGATTAATGGTAGTGAAAAGCATCCTGAATATATGAATGTTGAGCAGAAAATTATTGTGCTTTGAATTTTTAGTTGAAAAATTTTCTAAAATGACTAAGGCTTTTGTAAGGACATTGTAAATGAAATCTTCTTTGGTAAAGGATCTCTTCCAGGACCAGAAGACAGGCAGCACATCAAAATTTTATATGTAGAAGTCCAATCTTGATTCAGTACCAGACTTCTATGGGACTTAGAGCAAGTTATTTAAGTCTCTGGGCCTCCATTTTCATGCCTATAATTTTCACTGGAAAATTACGGAAAATCTGAAAGTGATCATTCAATAAAATATTAATTTCCTCATGTTACAATAGGAATTATAACACTTTTCTACCTCAATATATTATTTGAGACATCAAAAGATGTAACAAATCTTGAAAACAATGTAAATGGAAGACATTTTTATTAGTATTGATTTGAGCTCTGTATCAGACAGGGTCTAACAAGGAAACCCAGAAACCACTTGATATAGAACAGAAGGACTTCAAAGCAGTGAACAGGTGAGGGAAGAAATGAGAGGCCCAACAGGGAACGGTAATGCAAATCAGAGGTTAGCATGGGAACAAGTCACTACCACGTCTAGGCTGAAGGAAAAAGGGAGGGAATGTATTGCTACCAGTTTCCAAGGCTGAAGTTACCTGGAGGAAGCTGAAAACAGAATGGCCTGACTGGCAGAAGCAACAAAGAGACGCTTCCAGAAACCACCCCACTCCTCCAACTTTCCAAAGCAGAGAGAAAGAGGGGAAAGCCCTGGCTTCTCCTACTTCCTACCCTCCAATCTCTTGCCAGTTCCTCTCACTTGCTAACCCAGCCAGAAACTGCTGTCACCAGAGCCTGGGAAGGAATGAAGCCCACAAGGGTCAGCTGTTCACAATTCTCAACGGAGAAGGGAAGGGTGAGGAATGGATCTGAGGGCAAACAGGCCCAGGATGAGCAGAAATACCAACTCTGCTCAGGAACATAGATGATGATGGAGGAGGAGGAAACTGGACTGAATCAGTAGTCACCCAAGGATCCACGTTAGAAGATAACTTTTTAAAAAAAATATTAAACTGCTACCTATCCAACTTGTTTGCGTCTCATGAGCTTAAAATGGGATGAGGAAGAAAGGAAAAGGTCATATAAAAGATCAATTATGGTTTTACTACATACCCTAGATCATTTTATTTTACTTTCTCAAATCAAAACTTAATTATATTTTATCCTTCTTAGGGGTGCATGGGTGTGTGTATCCCCCATGTGTATTTATATATGATATTTTTATATATTTATACGATTTACTTATATCTATAATTATATAATATTGATACGTAATTTATATATATATATATTTGATATATATCTATATCAAAGTGTATTCTCCCCTATTATAACGCTGAATGTTCCCATGAGGCTAGTGAGTCATGCAATTCAGGGACTATTCCAACATTACAGATGAGGGAACTAAGACTCCAGAGGTTAAGTGATTTGCCCATACTCAACAACTAATTAATGGAAGAGGCAGGACTATAGCCCAGGTCCCCAAAGTTACTCGTGAAACTATACCAAGTTTCTGCCCCAATTGTAAATGACTTTCTAATTTTAAAATATAAGTGTCTGGGCTATCAACTAGACATAACTTAGCAACACAAAATTAATAATGATTTTTAAGTTTTTCTATTATTAAAAAAAAGCAGGGCTTCCCTGGTGGCTCAGTGGTTAAGAATCCGCCTGCCAATGCAGGGGACATGGGTTCGAGCCCTGGTCCAGGAAGATCCCACATGCCACAGAGAAACTAAGCCCGTGCACCACAACTACTGAGCCTGCGCTCTAGAGCCCAAAAGCCACAACTACTGAAGCCCGTGCGCCTAGAGCCCATGCTCCGCAAAAAGAGAAGCCACCACAACGAGAAGCCCGTGCACCGCAATGAAGAGTAGTCCCTGCCCACCGCAACTAGAGAAAGTCCACGGGCAGCAACCAACACCCAATGCAGCCAAAAATAAATAAATTAAATAAATTTATGAAAAAAAAGCAAAACTGGACTATTAAGGTAGCAAGATTTTCAAATTTTTGAAAAAATTGGTTGGGTTTTTTTTTTTTTTTAAATACATACTTATGGTAAGACAAAACTGAAAGGACACACAGAGTATTAAAGACTCTCTCCGTTCCTCCTCCTCACTAGAGGTGAATAGTTAGTATTTTCTAAGGAATTTCTATGCCTATGTAAGCATATGGGCAAATGTACACGTGTACATGTACACAAAGGGGATTATATTAAACATATTTGGAAACTGTTTGCTTATATCTACTGAACCTAAGTACATCCTTTCCAGTGACCCAGCAATCCTGCTCCTAGGTGCATGTATACCCAAAAAACATATATTGATACTTCATAGTGGCATATATTGATACTTCATGGTGGCATTATGTATACCATCTCACAATTAAAGTATCCCAAATGTTTATTCAGAGTAAAATGAACAAACTGGAGTATCACCCCACAATGTATTGATTATAATGAAAAAAAACAGCCACTACTACATGGAACAATACAGATGAATACCACAAAGATAATTTTGAGCAAAGAAGCCAGATATTGAAAAGTACATACTGAATGATTCCATCCATTTATATTAAGTTGAAAAGCAGGCAAAACTGATCTACATGGTAGACGTTAGATACAAGTAACCACCTTTGAGAGGAGCGGTTAATGACTGGTAGGGGGCATGATGGAGGCCTCTGGGATGCTGATGATGTGCTATAACTTAGGATCATTAGTACCTGAATATGTTCACTTCGTAAAACTTTACTGAGCTGTACAATTATAATTTATGCACTTTTCCGTATGTATGGCATATGTCAATAAAAAAGTGTCAAGAATCAAACTAAACACCTCCTCAACCAAAAAAATTAATTTCTGCAGGACTTCCCCGGTGGCACAGTGGTTAAGAATCTGCCTGCCAATGCAGGGAACACGGGTTCGATCCCTGGTCTGGGAAGATCCCACATGCCACAGAGAAACTAAGCCCGTGTGCCACAACTACTGAGCCTGCGCTCTGCAGCCCGCGAGCCACAACTACAGAGCCCATGTGCCACTACTACTGAAGCCCAGGCTCCTGGAGCCCGTGCTCTGCAACAGGAGAGGCCATCACAGTGAGAGGCCCGCGCACCACAACGAGGAGTGGCCCCTGCTCCCCACAAGTGGAGAAAGTCCGCGTGCAGCAACAAAGACTCAACGCAGCCAAAAATAAATAAATAAATTAATTAAAACTTCGGATCATCAAAAGATACATTAAGGAAGTGAAAAGGTAAGACACAGGCTGAGGGGTGGAGACAAAATTCACAATATATATAATAGGCAAAGGGCTTGGACCCCAAATATATTAAAGAATTCTTACAAATCAATAATAAGAAAACAAACAATCCAATTTAAAAATAAGCAAAAGACTTAAACGTTTCCTTCACAAAAGAAATGAGTGACCAATAAGTACATGAAAAGGTGTCCAACATCACTAGTCATCAGGATAATGCAAATTAAAGTCACAATAAGATACAACATACCCACCATCATGTCTAATATGAAAAAGATGGACAGTATCAAATGCTGGTTTGAATTTACAGCAAGCAGAACTCTCATAATTGCTGGTGGGAGAGTAAAATAGTACAACCACTTTGGAAAACAGTTTTGCAATCTCTTATAAAGTTAAAACATACACTTTACATATGACCCAGCAATTCCACTCCCTAGGTATTTACCTTACACAAAAATGGAAACACATGCCCCACACCCACAAAAAAATGTATAAGTGTTCATAGAAGCTTTTACATAACTGTTGAAAACTGGAAACAACACAAATGTTCATCAACAGGAAAATGGATAAACAAATTGTGGTATAGTCTTACAACAGAATACTAGACAGCACTTTCAAAAAATAAAAGAACTACTGATATATATATATATATATCTCAACATGGATGAATCTCATAAACATTATGCTGAGTAAAAGATGCCAAAAGCTAAATAGTACATACTGTATGACTGCACGGCAGGAAGTTCAAGCACAGACAAAATTAACTTTCAGGGACAGAAATCAGAACAATGGTTCCCTCTAGGACAGAACTGAAGGAAGGACTGACTGTGAGGAAACTTTCTGGGTGATAAATATGGTTAACTCGACCTGAGTGATGATTACGTAAGTACATATAGTTATCAAAATTCAAAAGTTGGGCACT
The DNA here is from genome assembly GCF_003031525.2 of Neophocaena asiaeorientalis asiaeorientalis. Lineage (NCBI taxonomy): Eukaryota > Metazoa > Chordata > Mammalia > Artiodactyla > Phocoenidae > Neophocaena > Neophocaena asiaeorientalis. The sequence continues at coordinate 3,614,138 of NW_020174938.1, forward strand.
TAAGGTTTGTAGATTTCACTAGCATTGGGAAAAAAATAAAAGTTAAATTTAATTTTTTATTTAAATTAAAAGTTAACACTGTTCCTCATAAAAAAAAAAAATCAAACAGAATTACCACATGAACCAGCAATTCCACTTCTGAGTGTATACCCAAAAGAGCTGAAAGCAGAGAGCCTCTTTCTACAGTTGCTGCTAAGATGCTTCCAAGGAAGCTAAGGCCACACTGGGGTGAGGCCCTGAATAGCACCGATCCTGGCAGCCGCCAGCTGGGCACTTTCACCTTCATCTACTTGGCCTCATTCTGCACTACAATAGGTGACAGTCACAGAGGATAGATCAATGTTCTCATTAAAGCAGCCAATGTAAATGCTGAAACCTTCTGGCAAGGCTTGTTTGCAAAGGTTCTGGCCATCACCAACCTGGGAAGCCTCATCTGCAATGTAGGGGCTGGTGGACCTGCCGCAGCAGGAGGTCCCACCACTTCCACCACTGCTCTCCAGCAAAGAAGAAAGTGGAAGGCAAAGAAAGAAGAACATGAGGAGTCCAATGACAACATGAGCTTTTTGACTAAATCTCTTTTGTAACTTATTCAATAAAAAGCTGAAGTCCTATAAAAAAAAAAAAGAAAGCAGGTACTCAAACAGGTATTTATACTCCAGTGTTCATAGCAGTGATGACAAGAGCCAAAAGGCTGAAACAACCCATATGTCCATCAACAGATGAATGGATACACAAAATATGTACTGCATATACATACAACGGAATATTATTCAGCCTTAAAAAGGAATGAAATTCTGTCTAACATGCTATAACATGGATAAACCTTGAAAATATTATGCTAAGTGAAATAAGTCAGACACAAAAGGATAAATACTGTATGATTCTGCGTATATGAAATATCCAGAATAGGCAAATTCATAGAGACAGAAAGCAGAATAGAGGTTACCAGGGGCTAGAGGGGAGGGGAAATGGGGAGTTATTATTTAATGGGTACAGAATTTGTTTGGGGTGCTGGAAAAGTTTTGTAGATAGATAGTGGTGATGGTTGCACAACATGGTGAACGTAATTAATGCCACTGAATTGTACTTTTAAATGGTTTAAGAAGTAAATTTTATGTATATTTTGCCACAATTTAAAAAAGAATCTTCTATTAAAAAATACTGTGGGGACTTTCCTGGCGGCACAGGTTAAGAATCTGCCTGCTAGGGCTTCCCTGGTGGCGCAGTGGTTGAGAGTCCGCCTGCTGATGCAAGGGACACGGGTTCGTGCCCCGGACTGGGAAGATCCCACATGCCACGGAGCGGCTGGGCCCGTAAGCCATGGCCGCTGAGCCTGTGCGTCCGGAGCCTGTGCTCCGCAACGGGAGAGGCCACAACAGTGAGAGGCCCGCGTACCGCAAAAAAAAAAAAAAAGAATCTGCCTGCCAATGCAGGGGACACAGGTTCGGGCCCTGGTCCAGGAAGATCCCACATGCCACGGAGAAACTAAGCCTGTGTGCCACAACTACTGAGCCTGCACTCTAGAGCCCATGAGCCACAACTACTGAAGCCCACACGCCTAGAGCCCGTGCTCCGCAACAAGAGAAGCCACCACAATGAGAAGCCCATGCACTGCAACAAAGAGTAGCCCCCGCTCTCTGCCACTAGAGAAAGCCCGCGCACAGCAATGAAGACCCAACAGAGCCAAAAATAAATTTAAAAAAATACTCTGAAAACAAACTACAAGGTGAGATTAAGTTTATCACATAGTAAATACCGTCTCAGGTTGTAGATAAAACTCATTCTGGGCTATATAGCCACCCCAAAATGGATACGGTCTTCAATGAAGACTCCTTTAAAGAAGGAAATATGCCCATGAAGTAAATCAATTGACTCACCTCAATTATGGATAAGGTCCTCAATTGAAAGCCAGAAGAAAGTTATCTGAGGTCATATCATGAGGAAAAACGAAGAGGACTTAAGTAGCCCCGTGTAAGACATTTTCTCAGAAGCATCAAGTAATTCTGATAAACAATTCCAAATAAGTTGCTTGTTCTTGAAAAAGTCCTAATATATTTGGACAAAAATCCCAAATAGAAAGTTGTTTATCCCTTCCACAGCTGGCACCCTCAAGACTAGAGTCAAGCTAGGATATGGGCCTCTCAAGCTGAGGAGGGAAGGGGGCAGGATGGGGGACAACATCCAAATCTAGACTCAGAACTTCTCAGTCAAAATGCCATGACTGCTGCTTGTTCAAATAAAGTCTCTCTGCCTGCTAATCCAACTTCTGTGTGAATTCCTCACATTAAACTTACCAACTTCCTACCTTCTACTTTGAAGTATCATACTACTTAACCACAGCAGTGGTTCTCAATCAGGAACAATTTTGTACCCCCAGGGAACACCTGGCAACATCTGGAGACATTTTTGGTTGTCACAACTGGATGTGCTACTAACATCTACTAGGTAGAAGTGAAGGATGCCATTAACATCCTACAATATACAGGACAGCTCCCACAACAGTTATCTTGCCCAAAATGTCAATAGTGCCAAGGTTGAGAAAATCTGAACTACAAATTAAAAAGACATCTAAGGATTTTTTTTTAATTTATTGAAGTATGGTTGATTTACAATGTTGTGTTAATTTCTGCTGTACAGCAAAGTGACTCAGTAATTTATACATATATATATATTTTTTATATTCTTTTCCATTATGATTTATCACAGGATACTGAATACAGTTCCCTGTGTCATACAGTAAGACCTTGTTGTTTATCCATCCTATATGCAATAGTTTGCATCTGCTAGTTCCAAACTCCCAATACTTCCCTCCCCCACCTCCTCCCCCTTGGCAACCACAAGTCTGTTCTCTATGTCTGTGAGTCTGTTTCTGTTTCATAGGTATGTTCATTTGTGTCATATTTTAGATTCCACATATAAGTGATATCATATGGTATTTGTCTTTCTCTTACTTCACTTAGTATGATAATCTCTAGGTCCATCCATGTTGCTACAAATGGCTTTATTTCATTCTTTTAATGGCTGAGTAATATTCCATCGTGTATTATACATATACGACATCTTCTTTATCCAGTCATCTGTTGATGGACATTTAGGTTCTTTCCATGTCTTGGCTATTGTAAATAGTGCTGCTATGAACATAGGGGTGCATGTATCTTTTTGAATCAGAGTTTTGTCTGAGTATATGTCCAGAAGTGGAATTGCTGGATTATATGGCAACTCTATTTTTAGTTTTTTGAGGAACCTCCATACTGTTTTCCATAGTGGCTGCACCAATTTACATTCCCACCAACAGTATAAGAGGGTTCCCTTTTCTCCACACCCTCTCCAGGATTTACTATTTGTAGACTTTTTAATGATGGCAATTCTGACCGGTGTAAGGTGGTACCTCATTGTAGTTTTGATTTGCATTTCTCCAATAATTAGCAATGATGAATGTCTTTGCATGTACCCATTGGCCATCTGTGAGACATCTAAGGATTTCACAGTGAAATGGGGAAGCTTTTTGTTCAAAATACTACTTTGATTTTCACTTTGTCAAAGTTCATTAATCCTTAAGGCTGATTTTTTTCCTGTTTACTTTACACTTCCCTATATTTTCCAAATTTCTATAAGCTTATATTGATTTTCTCGTCAGAAAATCATAAACTTATATTTAAAAATAAAGACCGTTATCCTTTCCTTTTCTGTCATCTTTTTCCCTAAAGACAATTTTCCTTCAGGCTGGCTGTATCTTGGGTTTTTTCTGTTCACATTTTATTCATTATTGTTCTGTAACTGGGGCAGGAATGACCAGTTTACTGCACCATGAGTTTACTGCACCATCTTAATTGGAAGCCCAATTTAACATCAGAATTCAAGAGAAATTACTGAGTAATATTAAACAAAGTTTTATACAAAACAAACTCTTTTCTGCTACCCTATTCTTCAGAGTCAACCAATTCACATACCTGTACAATATAAGAGGCAAAGGGAAGTAAAAGAGAAGTAATCAGTAGCAGTACTACAAGCAGAGTCAGAATAACCACAAAGAAATAAAACAGAGATGGAGCATATGATGATGGAAACAAGCGAGCTAGAATGGCTGCTGATTCCTGAAACAACACTGTGGGGGAGGGAGGACTCTGACAGTTTCCTGTGCATTCTCATTTGCACCTGTATCCTTACAATATTTACATCACTTACTTATCTGACTGCCTGTGCTCTGCAAACAGTAATGATTATCCTTGACTCCTCAAAATCCACTCATCAGTTGATTAAATCAAACTGATTACTAGTAATCCTATATCCCTTGTCCAATGACTGGCAGCCCCTATCAATTTAGCCCAATAAAAAAGTATTCTTAGGAGGTTCTGGGAAAAGTCTTTCTTATTTTTAAAGGAGAACCATGAGAAGCCAGACCATACAGCTGGCACTGGAAAAATGGAGCCTGAATGCCACTGGCAGCTCTAATTCAGGAAAAGGCAGGCACTGGGCAACAGAGTGGAAAGGCAAAAAGAACTTAGGCCCTCATATATATCACTGAATTGCTTGACCAGCCCTGGAGCCCACTCTAATTCTGGACTTCATCTTACATAAACCAATACATTTCCTTATTGTTTAAGGCACTTTGAGTTGGACTTTCTGTTATTTAGTGTTGAAAGCAACTCAGCTAAAACAAAGTCTGAAAAAGATGAACACATCCTTCATACAATACTGTACTCCATATTTCTTACTTTTATTGTAAACATAATAAAAAATAATATAGAGAGAAATGCTGTGGGTACTACATATTAAGGATAAGAATATAAATAGCCAGTTTGGAGAGTAACTTGGTAGAATTATTAAAGTTTAAAATGTGCATTTCCCCCCCACACAATTCACAATGACTCACGTACAAGAATGTCCATTACAGCAAATAGTGGTGAAAAATTAGAAACAACTTACGTGCTATCAAAAAGAGAAGAAACTGCAATATATCCATACTATGGAATATTATATTTAAAAATAATGAAGTGATCTTTACCTACTGACATGGAAAGTCCTCCAAGATACACCAATCTAGCGAAATATGTTACTGTAACAGGAAAAAACAAATCTGACTCCATATTGGATCTGTGTCTTTCACTTTAACCTTTGTATTCTATTGCTTTCGCTTCAAGTTAAGAATGTTCCCTATAGCCTGAAATATAGAGGACAGCCCATTCTCAAGGCTCTGACCTTCAAGGGTATGACACTTTTCCATTCATATAGAAGATAAAAAGTTGCAGAACAGAGCATAACATTTGTCTTGTTTACAGGAACATCTGACCTATGAGGACAGCTGCAAGAACAAAGGATTCCTACACCAAGAAGTCTGAAACAACCAAGCACAGCCCCTTCCCTTTTAGTATAAATGAAGCCTGAATTCTGACTTGGGTAAGACAGTTCTCTGTGACATTAGTCCACCATCTTCCTTGCTCCAACACCTCATCTCCTGATTTACTAGCCTGACATGCAGCCAGCAGAATGAGTTTGGACTTGGTAACATTACCATTTATATGAAACACTCATGCAACAGTAAGCTATATATTTCTATTGCTATATACATACACACATATTATAAAAATCTGAAAGACGCACACTGAATGGTAATAGTGATTACCTATAGACTGGATGGTGATTTAAGGAGTATTTTAGCTTTCTTTCTTTTTTTGGTTAATATTCATTTATTTAGTTGCCCCAGGTCTTAGTTGCAGCAGATGGGCTCCTTAGTTGTAGAACGCATGTGGGATCTAGTTCCCTGGCCAGGGATCGAACCTTGGCCCCCTGCATTGGGAGCTCAGTCTTAACCACTGTGCCACAGGGAAGGATACTTTTATTAGAATAATTCTTAGGACAAGAAGTACTAGGTTAAGCAATATGAACTTTTAAAGTTCTTGAAACTTATGGACAAGCACTTACTTAGAAGTATTGTGTCAATTCATACCTACATACTTCTATGCCTACAAGGGTGCGTAACATGATAGTTTAAAAATAATAAATAACTTATCACTCCAGTTCCACATGCTACTTACAACAGTGAGAGAAAAAGAGGATGATGCTTAGTTAAAACTTTCATTCCGAAATTAAATCAAGGATTTCCCTGGCGGTCCAGTGGTTAAGACTCCATGCTTCCAATGCAGGGGGCACGGGTTCTATCCCTGGTCAGGAACTAAGATCTTGCACGCCACATGGAGCAGCCAAAAAATAAAATTAAATCAAGACTAGACTCTCAATTCCTTTATATCTGCCTTCTTTTTCAGACTGAGAGAGAAAAAAATGTTGAAAAATTGTTGGCTTTTTTTTTTAACCAAATGGTACTGAATAAGGTTCTTTGAGTCAATTTTTTTAAAGGAAATACTGAAATAATTGAAGTATATATTTCTTAAAGAAAAAGAAAGACATAATTCAATCACTATTAAAACAGGCCTAGCCTCAACATAAAGACAAACAACCCCATTTAAAATGGGTAAAGGATTTCAATAGACATTTCTCCGAAGAAGATATACAAATGGTCAATACGCACATGAAAAGAAATGCCAACATCCTTAGTCAGGAAAATGGAAATCACATGCACAAGGAGAGACCACTTCACACCTACTAGATTAGCTATTTTATTAAAAAAAAAGCAGCAGCAGCAGAAAATAACAGTGTTGGCAAAGATGTGGAGAAATTAGAGCCCTCAAACATTGCTAGTGGAAATGTAAAATAGTTTGGATGCTATAGAGAACAGTTTGGTATTTAACCCAGCAATTCCATTCTCAGGTATATATCCAAGAGAAATGGGATTCAAAAAGAAATTTGTACACCAATATTCACTGCAGCATTATTCACAATAGCCAAAAGGTAGAAACAACCCAAGTGTCCACTAACAGATGAATGGCTAAACAAAATGTGGCATATACATCCAATGGAATACTATGCAGCCTTAAAAAGGAATGAAGTTCTGACACATGCTACAACATGGATGAACCTTTAAAACATTACGCTAAGTGTAATAAGCCAAACACAAAATGACAAACATTGTATGATTCTGCTTATATGAAATATCTAGAATAGGCAATTCATAGAGAGAGAAACTAGAATAGGTGTAGGGGATTAAAAGGTACAAAATATTAGGTATAAAATAAGCTACAGTGATATATTGTACAACACAGGGAATACAGCCAATATTTTACAATAACTATAAATGGAGTATAACCTTTAAAAATTGTGAGTCACTATACTGTACACCTGTGACTTACATAATATTATACATCAACTGTATACTTCAATTTAAAAAATAAAAGTAGAAGTTACAGGGACGGCTTGGGGGAGAGGGAAAATGGAGCTACTGCTTAATGGGTAGTTTCTGTTTGGAGTGATGAAAGAGTTTTGGAAATGGATAGTGGTGCTGGTTGCAAAACACTGTAAATGTACTTAATGCCACTGGATTGTACACTTAAAAACGGTTAAAATAATTAACACATTGTAAATCAACAATATTTCAATTAAAACATGGTTAAAATAGCAAATTGTATACTATATATATTTTCCTACATTTAAAAAAAAACAATAATGAGGGAATTCCCTGACGGTCCAGTGGGTAGAACTCAGTGCGTTCACTGTGGTGGCCTGGGTTCAATCCCCGGTCGGGGAACTAAGATCCCACAACCCACATGGCACAGCAAGAGAAAAGTAAATTTAATTAAATTAAAAAAGAAAAACAATAATCTAACATACAAAAACCCACTGAAGTGTACACTTTAAATGGGTGAAAAGTATGGTTTAAAAAAAAGAGGCCTATCTATGTGAGTGAAAATAAACAATTTGTTATATGCTTGTAGATTTTATTGGAAAGTCGATCTCCCATAGCAGCTCCTTTAAAAAAAAGTTTTTTTTATTTTAAATAATTTCAGGTTCAGAAAAAAGCTGAAAAAATAGTACAAAGAATTCCTGCAAACAGTCATTAGGGATCATTTTGGGTGATGAAAATGTTCTAAAAGTGGGTTGTGATGGTCACCACACAACTACATAACTCTACTAAAAACTCATCGAACTGTTCACTTAAAATTGGAGAATGCTATATTGTATAAATTAAACCTCAATAAAACTGCCTAAGAAAACAAACAAATAACCACTTTACCCCAAAAAACTTTATTTCTTTTTTCTTTTTGCGGTACGCGGGCCTCTCACTGTTGTGGTCTCTCCCATTGCGGAGCACAGGCTCCGAACGCGCAGGCTCAGCAGCCATGGCTCATGGGCCCAGCCGCTCTGCAACATGCAGGGTCCTCCCAGACCGGGGCACGAACCCGTGTCCCATGCATCGGCAGGTGGACTGTGAACCGCTGCGCCACCAGGGAAGCCCAAAACACTTTCTTTCTTAAAAAAAGAATATCCTTCTTACATAACCATAGTAAAATTATCAAAATTAACATTGATACGATACTATTATCTACCATACCAACCTTATTCATATTTTAACAAACATCCTAATAATTTCCTTTGTAGCAAAACTCTTTAATTTTTAAATATTTTAAAAGATGTTTCTCTGCTCTAGTTAGGACCAGGTGCCACATTCAGCTATCGTGTCTCTTTAGTCTTCTTTACTCTTTCATGACCTCGACAGCTTTTTTTTTTTTTAATTTTATTTTTTTATACAGAGGGTTCTTATTAGTCACCCACTTTATACACATCAGTGTATACATGTCAATCCCAACCTCCCAATTCATGACACCACCACCACCACCACCCCGCCGCTTTTCCGGCTTGGTGTCCATACATTTGTTCTCTACATCTGTGTCTCAATTTCTGCCCTGCAAACCGGTTCATCTGTACCATTTTTCTAAGTTCCACGTATATGCATTAATATACGATATGTTTTTCTCTTTCTGACTTACGTCACTCTGTATGACAGTCAATAGATCCATCCACGTCTCAACAAATGACCCAATTTCGTTCCTTTATATGGCTGAAAAATATTCCATTGCATATATGTACCACATCTTCTTTATCCATTTGTCGGTCCATGGGCATTTAGCTTGCTTCCACAACCTGGCTATTGTAAATAGTGCTGCAATGAACATTGTGGTACATGACTCTTTTTGAATTTTGGTTTTCTCAGGGTATATGCCCAATAGTGGGATTGCTGGGTCATATGGTAATTCTATTTGTAGTTTTTTAAGGAACCTCCATACTGTTCTCCATAGTGGCTGAACCAATTCACATTCCCACCAACAGTGCAGGAGGGTTCCCTTTTCTCCACACCCTCTCCAGCATTTATTGTTTCTAGATTTTTTGATGATGGCCATTCTGACTGGTGTGAGATGATATCTCATTGTAGTTTTGATTTGCATTTCTCTACTTCCTTTAGGTGTAAGGTTAGATTGTTTATTTGAGATTTTTCTTGTTTTTTGAGGTAGGCGTGTATAGCTATAAACTTCCCTCTTAAAACTACTTTTGCTGCATCCCATAGGTTTTGGATTATCGTGTTTTCGTTGTAATTTGTCTCTGGGTATTTTTTCATTTCCTCTTTGATTTCTTCAGTGATCTCTTGGTTATTTAGTAACGTATTGTTTAGCCTCCATGTGTTCGTGTTTTTAATGTTTTTTTCCCTGTAATTCATTTCTAATTTCATAGCATTATGGTCAGAAAAGATGCTTAATGTGATTTCAATTTTCTTAAATTTACTGAGGGTTGATTTGTGACCCAAGATGTGATCTACCGTGGAGAACGTTCCATGCACACTTGAGAAGAAAGAGTAATCTGCTGTTTTTGGATGGAATGTCCTATAAATATCAATTAAATCTATCTGGTCTATTGTGTCATTTAAAGCTTGTGTTTCCTTATTTATTTTCATTTTGGATGATCTGTCCATTGGTGTAAGTGAGGTGTTAAAGTCCCCCACTATTATTGTGTTACTGTCAATTTCCTCTTTTAGAGCTGTTAGCAGTTGCCTTATGTATTGAGGTGCTCCTTGTTGGGTGCATATATATCTATGATTGTTATATCTTCTTCTAGGACCTCTGCCTTTTCATCTTGTCTTTCTGTGAATGTGGTTTTTGTTCCACAGGCTGCAGGATTGTAGTTCTTCTTGCTTCTGCTGTCTGCCCTCTCTCAACAGCTTTTTTGAAGGTGCAGGCTAATTATTTTGTAGACTGTCCCTCAGTTTGGGTTTGTCTATTATTTCCTAATGATTAGATTGAAGGTATTATTTTTGGCAGGAATACCACACAAGTTATTTAGAAGGCACAATATATCAATCTGTCCTATTATTGTGACCTTTTACTTTTTATCACTTGGTTAGGGTGGTATCTGGTAGGTTTTTCCATTATAAAGTTACTAGACTATAATCAAAATGTATCTTATGGAAAGATACTTAGAGACTCATGTAAATAGCATGTTTGGGTTTTTGTTTTTTTTTTTTAATATTTATTTAGTTATTTGACTGCACCAGGTCTTAGTTGCAGCACTTAGGATCTTCATTGTGGCGTGCGGGATCTTCAGTTGCAGTATGCAGGTTCTTTTACTTGCAGTATATGGGCTCTTAGTTATGGCATGCAGAACCTTGTTCCCTGACCAGGGATCGAACCCAGGCCCCCTGCATTGGGAGCGTGGCATCTTAACCACTGGACCACCAGGGAAGTCCCATAAATATCCTGTTTTTCATCAAACTTTTACCCACTAGTTTTAGCATCCATTGAGGAGTCTTGCATGATCAGTTATTACTATAATGGTTGCCAAATGGTAATTTTCTAACTCTATCATTCCTTCTACATTTATTATTTATCACTCTATTTTATAAGGGAGAGTTTTTCCTTTTGCTTCATTTATTATTTACTAGTATATTTATATCAGTATGGACTGGTGTATTCTTATTTTATTCAGTGTGTTATAATCCATTGCTATGATTATTTGAGGCTTCAGTCACTTCAGAACTGGCCACTGGCCAGTGAAAGCCCTTCAAACCCATGCCTGCATCTTTCCAACAAATACCCAACACTATGTAAACTATTCCTCACTTGCTGGCACAAGATGTCCCAGGTTCATTCCCAGCCTTAGCCATGGAATTAGGCATTTCTCCAAGGAACCCGTCCGTCTTCCTTTTACTGCAGAATAATGTCTAGAAACTAAGGTCTGGGCACTAACTGTACTCACTGCTACTACTAGGGTGTCATTGCTGCTACCCCTTGTCAATGGACAGAATTAAGAAAAATATATATTTTATATCTACATATCTATATTAAAAACCATGTATTCAACACTGATAACTGCCATTTCCAATCCAGTATATCAGGGTTTGATCCCATCTCACTCCTTTCTGTATTATGTAATTCCCTTCTCCAACATAAGAAAATTTGACTCCAATAAACCACCCAATATGTGCTTCTTCTTATATTTTATTTTTAAGGTTTTTGTTTGCCCAATCTTTGTTGATATGAATATATGATTTCAAAAGTCAGAACTACACAGAAAGACATACTCGAAGAAGTGTTACATCCTCCAACCTTTCCACTGCATTTCCATGCAAGGCTTTGTAAACAGCCAATCCCATTTGTTTCTGAGATATCCTTCTGGTGTTTCTTTTTATAAAAATAAGCTCATACATATTTTTAATTTCATTTTTTTAATAAAAATGTAGCATATGGCAAATACTTTTTTGTACTTTTTTTTTGTATTTTGCTTTTTTATAACATACAATTTATCTTGAAAACGGCTTGGAAATATCTTGTATCAAATCATAAAAATCTTCCTTAAGTTGTATAGTATTCCATTATGTGGATATACTACAGTTTATTCAAGAACTCTTTTATGTATGGACGTTTAAGATGTTTCCAACATTTTACAATCACATACAATATTGCAGTGAATAATACTGTGAATAAATATTTGTTTATTGTCAGAGATATATCTTCAAGGTTAAGTCCTATAAATGTAATTATGGAGTTTTATTGGATATTGCCAAATTCTCTTCCACAACAGCTGTAACAATTTATATTCCCACCAACAATATAAGACAGTGCTTGTTTCCTGCAGCCTCACAAATTGAATATGTACTCATATTTCTTAATTTTAGCCATCCTGATAGGTTATAAATGGTATGTTACTATAGATTTATATCCTGTGTGTGTGTGTATGTGTAAATATTTTATGTTACTATAGATTTATATAATGTGTGTGTGTAAATTCTGATTATGCTTTATCCATTTTTCTATTGCATGTTTTTTTGTTTTTTGCGGTACGCGGGCCTCTCACTGTTGTGGCCTCTCCCGTTGCAGAGCACAGGCTCCAGACGCGCAGGCTCAGCGGCCATGGCTCACGGGCCCAGCCGCTCCGCGGCATGCAGGATCCTCCCAGACCGGGGCACGAACCCTTGTCCCCTGCATCAGCAGGTGGACTCTCAACCACTGCGCCACCAGGGCAGCCCCTATTGCATGTTGTGGTCTCCTTCCCACCCACCCTATCCGTAAGTTATAAGAGTTCTTTATATGTTAGTGATTTTAGCCATTTACCTGTGATATATGTTGCAAATATGTTCACCTAGAATGTTATTTCTCTTTTGTCTTTCCTTATTGTGCCTTTTGCCATACATAAAAAATTCACTGTGAAGTCATATTTATCAACTTTTACTGCCTCTGGTAATTTTACCTCTGGTAAAATACTCTGGTAAAAGTATTTCTTTTAATACTTGCAATAATTTTCCTTTTAGATTAGATTTCTGATCCATTTGGAGTTTATTCTAGTGTATGTCTAATTTTTTATTTATCAAAATGGCTATCGAGTTGTCCCAGCACCATTTATTAAAAAGTACATCTTTAACTCCAGTAATTTGAGAAGCCATATACATTATCATATATTAAACTGCCAAATGTATTTGAGTCTCTTTCTGGACTTTTCCTGTTCTATCACACTGGTTTCTCTTCTATTCATGTACCAGTATTATACTGTTTTAATTATAGAGACTTTACAGTATCTTTAATATCAGTTAGGTAAAACTGTGGACTTTATGCCAATAAATTTGACAACTTAGATAAAATAGAAAAACTCCTTGAAGAACATAAACTACCGTAGAAAATTAGTCAATTCTCCACAGACTTTTCCAGGAAATTAAAGAGCAGAGACTATGTCTCAAATCATTTATAAGGTGGTCAGCATTACCCTACACCAAAATCAAACAAAAATATTATATGAAAAGAAAACTATATGCCAATATACTTCAGGAACACTGACGTAAAAGTTCCTAACAAAATTTTAGAAAATCAAATCCAATAATAAATAATAAGAAAACTACATCATATCTGAATTGGCTTTATCACAAGAATGCAAGGCTGGTTCAGTATTAAAAAACTGATCAAGGGACTTCCCTGGCGGTCCAGTGGTTAGGACTCCACTCTTCCAATGCAGTGGGTGCGGGTTCGATCCCTGGTTGGGGAATTAAGATCCCACATGTTACACTGCATGACCAAAAAATAAAATAAAAAAAAAATTTTTTTTTTTTAAATTTAAAAAAATTGATCAAAGGGGAATTCCCTAGCAGCCCTGTGGTTAGGGCTCCACGCTTCCACTGCAGGGGGAACAAGTTAGATCCTGGTTGGAGAACTAAGATCCCTGCTGCATGCTGCACAGCATGGACAAAACAAAATAAAACAAAACAAAACAAACTGATCAAAGCAATTCACTACATCAATGACAAGGAAACTACATGATGATCAATGGATAAATAAGATGTGGCATATATATACAATGGAATACTACTTAGCCATAGAAAAGACAAAATCTTGCCATTTAAGACAACATGGGGACTTCCCTGGTGGTCCAGTGGTAAAGACTCCGCCTTACAACACAGGGGACTCGGGTTCAATCCCTGGTCAGGGAACTGGGGTGCCACATGCCGCAAGGCAGCTGGGCCCACGTGCCACAAATACTGAGCTCGCACACCTCAACAAGAGCCTGCATGCTGCAAAATACAGAGCCCACGCACTCTGGAACCCACATGCCACAACTACAGAGCCCATGCACCCTGGAGCCTGCATGCCACAACTAGAGAAGAGAAAAACCTGCATGGCACAACTAGAGGGAAGCCCGCACACCACAAGGAAGAGCCCACATGCCTCAACGAAAGATCCCACGCGCCTCAACGAAGATCCCATGTGCCACAACTAAGACCCAATGCAGCCAAAAATAAATAAAATAAATAATAAATTAATCTTAAATAAAAGAAGACAACATGGATGGATATGCTAAGTGAAATCAGTCAGACGAAGAAAGACAAATCCTGCATGATTTCACTCATACGTGTAATATAAAAAACAAAACAAAAACAAAATAAATGAACAAACTAAGCCAAACAAAAACAAACACATAGATACAGAGAACAAAGTCATGGCTACCAGAGAGGAAGGAAGGGTGGCATCAGAGGAAGAAATGGGTAAACAGGATCAACTGTATGATGAGGGATAAAAAATAAACTTTTGGTGGTGAGCACGCTGTAGTGTATACAGAAGTAGAAATATAATGTTGCACACATGAAACGTATATAATGTTATAAACCAATGTTACCTTGATAAAAAATAAACTAAAAATATAAAGTGAAAAGTTGGAAAAAATAGAGGAGGGGTTAAATATAAGTTATCATACAATGGAATTCAACTGTTAAAAAGTGAGGTAGAGATGATACACTTGCAATGGGTGATTTTTCAATTAAGCTGTTTAAAAAGTGAAAAATTAATTAATCAGGTAGTGTTACAAAAAATAAAGAAAAACCATATGATCATCTCAGTTTATGAAGAAAAAGCATTTGATAAAATTTCACAACCATTCATGGTAAAAAGCTCTCAACAAAGTATGAACAGAGGAAATTTCTCAAGAAACTGAAAAAAGAAGACCAAATTAAATGCAAGAAATATTAGATACGAGCCAAAATCAATGAAATTGAAACAAAAAAAAGCAATAGAGGGGGCTTCCCTGGTGGCTCAGTGGTTGAAAGTCCACCTGCCAATGCAGGGGACGCGGGGTTCGTGCCCCGGTCTGGGAAGATCCCACATGCCGTGGAGCGGCTGGGCCCATGAGCCATGGCTGCTGAGCCTGCGCGTCCGAAGCCTGTGCTCCGCAACGGGAGAGGCCACAACAGTGATAGGCCCGCGTACCACAAAAAAAAAAAAAAAAACAATAAAATCAAAGGCTGGTTCTCGGAAAAGATCAATAAAATGTATAAACCTCTAACCAGACTGATCAAGAAAAAAGAGAATTACTAAATTCAGGAACAACAGAGGGAACATCACTATACATCCTAGACATTAAAAGGAAAATAAAGGAGTATTATGAATTTTATGCCAATAAATTTAATAACTGAGATGAAATGACAAATGTCTTTGAAAGAGAAACATTATCAAAGCAGTCTCTAAAGAAATATATAACCTGAATAGTCCCACATCTATTAAAGAAATTTAGTTTATACTTAAAAACTGTCCAACAAAAGCAAAAAAATCCAGACCCAGACAAGCTTCACTGTCACATTCTAGCAAACATTTAAGAAAAGAAATAACACCAATTCTATACAAAATTTTCCAGAAACTAGACGAGGGAATAGTTCCCAACTCGTTTTAAGGCCAGCATAGCCCTGATACCAAAAACATACAAAAGCATCACAAAAAAAGAAAACTATAGACCAACATCCCTCATAAATACAGATGCAAAAATCCTTAACAAAACATTAGCAAACCGAATCCAGCAATATATAAGAAGTTTAATACACCATGACCATGTGGAGCTTATCCCAGAAATGCAAGGCTGGCACAACATTCCAAAACTCAATCAGTGTGATTCAATAGATAAAATCTTGGGTCATGGAAGCCCAAAATCTAGGGCAGGATAAGAACGGGTTATACCCTTGACATTTTACATGCCTGTGTCACCACCTTGCACAATTCCAAAGGCATCATTTATATTGAAGTCTTTGTGTTCTACACGAATCATACCCCTGGCACTATGCAATATAGTGTTATTGCAAATGTGTAAAATGGTTGCCCAAAAGGCAATGCAACCTTGCGTTGGACTAACAGAAATGAAAGATCCAGATGAACAGATTTTATCTTCCAGACATTACACCTGGCCCTGTTCACACAATACCTGGAATATTCTACCTAGTCCTGAACTCTAATACTTCCAAGAGGGCCAACGAATTTCACTACAGGACCAAAGTAATAATGGCAAAAGAGTTCTAAACATTTTATATGAAAAGAGTTGAAGAAACTGGAAATGTTTAACCTTCAGAAGGAAGGACCTATGGAGTATACACTATAATTATATGCCTTTATTTTCTATGCCCTGAAGACACAATATGCCCTATTTATCTGTGTATTGCAAATACCTATCACTGGTCCTGGAACCGACTAAGTACTCACATGTATGAGGGGTTCAAGAACAGGAAAAACTAAACTTTAATAATAGAAGTCAGTGGTTGCTCTGCAGTGGGGAAGGGAGAAAGAAATGATTGGAAAGGGCATTATGGCACTGTTACATTTTATAGCATCTTGTCAAATGTGCCCCTTCTCCCCAGAGCTGTAAAGGTTTTATCTCATTAGCCTGAATTGGGCATGGGCCAGTTCTTGATTGGTGTATACTAATTACAACTCTCCTGGACTGGGAGTCAACTGAACCACAGGGTTTGACCCTGGAGGAATTATGGAAAGAACACTGGAGAGATGATTACAATACCCACAAGCCCCACCACCGGACTAGCCAAATCACTCTGGTGATGAAATGAAATGACAGATACCACAGCAAGATGATTCTCATGTTCAGAAATGGTGTTTAAATTATTAACGATGATGTTAGACATCGGCAGAATTCATCCAAATTTCACAAATAATCTAAATTGTACATGTACTGCTCTTTACAGTGTTTTCCTAAAAAACTCTTTGAAAGTATATTCCTGAAAGTTAATATTTTCCAACAACTTGTATTATAATTTCAAAGTGTAACTGAAATGCCCCAAATAAACACTTTATTGACAAAATCAACTTTAAAACTCTTAGCATACAACAGGAAAACACATGCTGCAAAAGGGCATATAGCCTGGTGCTCAGGTATGCAAACAAAAGCAACACACAGGACCCTGGGCAAGTCACTCCCCTTCCATGGTTTCCTCATCTAGCAAATAATAAACAAATGAATAAATAATAAAACAGATGGTCTCTCCTGCTAAACAAAAAGTTCAGGTGTTTTCCAATGCCTGGCAAGTAGCTAGGACATCCAGTCCTTTAGACGTGGAAGAACATCCAGTATAGTCACTGACAACTTGACGCAAACCCTCCTAAGACTTCATAGGTTAACAAATGAAAAAATCCTATTCCTCTATATAAAATATATATATCTCTATTGGATTTTATTTTATTTAAAAAAAATTTTTTTGGCTGCGCCGCACGGCATCCTAGTTCCCCGATCAGGAATCAAACCCGGGCCCCCGGCAGTGAAAACACTGAGTCCTAACCACTGGACTGCCAGGGAATTATCGCTGTATCATATTTTTAAAGGCAGTTCTTTACAATACAGGTCCTCACCTAGTTAGGCTTCCCAGACTCAATTTTTATAAAACCTCACACTTATTTAACATATGTATATATGAGATTATTTGAGGCCCGATATGTACTATAGGAACTTTAGAGTGGTTTTTCCACAAGTAGAAAATTAGTACACATTTATATAATAATAAAACCCCATTTAAACATATTTATAGGTAGGGACTTCCCTGGTGGCACACTGGATAAGACTTCACGCTCCCAATGCAGGGGCCCTGGTTCCATCCCCGGTCATGGAACTAGATCCCACATACATGCCGCGACTAAGAGTTTGCATGCCACAACTAAGGAGCCCGCCTGCCGCAACTAAGACTCAGCATAATGAAATAAATAAACAAACATATTTATAGGTAAAATCAATCCCGTAATATCTAACAACTTCACAAAATAAAAGCTAGATATGGGAGAACATTCAGACTACTGCTTTTCCCAACAATCATATTTGTAAAAGCTCTAGTGGATACAGGATAGAAGAATCAATAAGACAGAGAAATTGTGCAAATATACACACAAAATGAAATTATATACAGACCTTTTTTCAGCCGGGGTTTTAGAGATTCAGCAGATGCAGGAAACTGAGTTCTCTGAAATGAAAGAAGTCTGTTAAAACACCACCATAAATCTTGCTAGCTTAAAGAAGCATTAAAATAACAATCATCAATAGCTCTCCAATCATGCAAGTAATCCATTACCTGCATACATGTACAAAGAATTATTTTGAATATGCTTTAAAAAACAAATGTCAGGTCATACTTTTGCTGTCCAAACTATTAATAATGTATAATTCATATTTATAATATATAATTACTTACAGTATATACTTATTTTAATTATAATGCATGATATAATGTATACAAATTAATGTCAACATATTAGTATTATACTTAATGCTATACTTCTTAGCAGCCAACCAAAAAAGTGATAATTTTGATAAGAGGAAGCTTATGAGGTCATCTACACAGAGATGCTCTAGCACTCAGTTCTAGGAGGGAGTATTTTAAAAGGGTCATTATTTAATATTATAGATACTATACTGTACTATAACTTCGCAGAAAATCTTCAAATGAATTTTTCTTTTATTTACCTCCCATGTTATATATGATAAGGTATGATATAAGCAAAAATAATGGCTGAACATTTCCAGAAGTATACAAGACACACTAATCTTTAGATTCTGGATGCTCAACCAATTCTAACCAAGTTAAATGAAAATAAATCCACACTTTAGATACATCATAGGGACATGCACAGGGACAATAATAAGTTCTTAAAAATAACCAAAGAAAAATAATATCACCAGATTACATGCAACGAAAGGACAGTTAGATTGACAGCTGACTTCTCAACAATTAAAAATGGAAGATAATATCATATGACATTATAAGAATAACTATCCCCAAGAGTAAAGTACTAAGTAAAATGAATATTAACCTAGGCATGAGATCACCAAACTATGGCTCACAGGTCAGATACAGCCTATGTTTATGTGGTCCATAAGCTAAGAATAATTTTTATATTTTTCATGGTTAAGAAAAATTTTAACAATATTTTATAACACATGAAAATTATATGAAATTCAAACTTCAGTGTCTACAACCAAAATTTTATCACAACAGTCACACTCACGTGTTTACATATTGCCTATAGTTGCTTCTGCTCTACAACTGCAGAGTTGATTTACTTGTGACAGACAATATATGGCCCATGAAGCTCAAACTATTTACTATTGGCCCCTTAAAAAACAGTTTGCCAACCCCCAATCTGAACTCTTACACGAATCAAAACTAACATTCACGAATAATAGCAAATTTTAAGAGGCTTTCAGACAAATAAAATTTGACTTTTTAGAATCCCTAAATAAACTTTTAATGGACATATTTACATTAGGAGAAAGGAAAACAACCCCAGAAGGAAGGAGTGGAACATGCAAAGGAATTGGTAAAATATGGACATATATTATAAGCATCTACTTACTGAATAAAACAAAGTATAATTTGTGGTGCTGAACTGAGAAACACAAAAACTAAAAAACTGAACAACAGCATGAACTGGCAGAAAGCAAAGGGTAACAAAACATTCGATGATCCCTGTATTATCAAGGTTTACGTTTGAACTTTAAGTTAAATATCTATTATTTTTAAAAATGTGGATACTCACTTAAGGAAGATTAAAGTAAGAAAAGAAGAAAAATTGAAATTCTCTAGTTAAAAGACAGATTATCGGAATGGATTTTTTTTAAATCTAGATATATGCTATCTGTATGCAGATATCAGAATGCGGAGAAAGCTCTGACCCTCTGAAGATGCTGGGCTGGCAGGTTCATGCTGCTGATTAGCAGGTGTGTTGACAAGCTTTCTAGAACCTATCTGGGGTGAGAAAGAGGGCTGTGGGGAAAAAAAGACTTCTAATGTTAAGAATAGCTAAGGAACTTCCCTGGTGGCGCAGTGGTTAAGAATCCACCTGCCAATGCAGGGGACACAGGTTTGATCCCTGGTCCAGGAAGAGCCCACATGCCACGGAGGAACTAAGCCCATGAGCCACAACTACTGAGCCTGCACTCTAGAACCCTCGAGTCACAACTACTGAAGCCCGCATGCCTAGAGCCCGTAGTCTGCAACAAGAGAAGCCACCGCAATCAATAAGAAGCCCACACACCACAACGAAGAGTAGCCCCCACTCTCCATGGCTAGAAAAAGCCTGTGTGCAGCAACACAGACCCAATGCAGCCAAAAATAAATAAATAAATGAATAAATGTATTAACAAAAAAAATCTGGGTACTCACTTAAGGAAGATTAAAGTAAGAAAAGAAGGAGAAAAAACGAAATTCTCTAGTTAAAAGATTATAAGAATGGATTTTTTTTAATCTAGATATATGCTATCTGTATAAAGAAACATCTAAAACATAAGGTCAAAGGAAAACAAAGTAAAAGGATGAGAACAGATACAGCAGGAAAACAGAAGCAAAAAGAAAAAGTAGCAGTATTAGCACTGAGACAAAACAGACTTCAAGAAAAAAACCTTCATCAGGAAAATGAAAACAAATTAAAAGACTGAATATTAAAATGGAAAGAGCAAATTTTAAAAACTTTAAAAAATACACTATAGAGAATCCTAAAGATGATACCAGAAAACTACTAGAGCTAATCAATGAATTTGGTAAAGTAGCAAGATACAAAATTAATGCACAGAAATCTCTTGCACTCCCATACACTAATGATGAAAAATCTGAAAGAGAAATTAAGGAAACACTCCCATTTACCACTGCAACAAAAAGAATAAAACACCTAGGAATAAACCTACCTAAGGAGACAAAAGACCTGTATGCAGATAACTATAAGACACTGACGAAAGAAATTAAAGATAATACCAACAGATGGAAAGATATACCATGTTCTTGGATTGGAAGAATCAACATTGCGAAAATGACTAAACTACCCAAAGCAATCTACAGATTCAATGCAGTCCTTAACAAACAGAACTAGAACAAAAAATTTCACAATTTGGGGCTTCCCTGGTGGGGCAGTGGTTGAGAGTCCACCTGCCGATGCAGGGGACACGGGTTCGTGCCCCAGTCCGGGAAGATCCCACATGCCGCGGAGCACCTGGGCCCTGGCCAGTGAGCCATGGCCGCTGAGCCTGCGCATCTGGAGTCGAGAGAGGCCACAACAGTGAGAGGCCCACGTACCGCATAAAAAAAAATTTCACAATAAAGAAAAAAAAATGTTTCTGAAGAACCTAGGATCAGGACAGGAATAAAGACACAGATGTATAGAATGGACCTGAGAACACGGGGAGGGGGAAGGGTAAGCTGGGACGAAGTGAGAGAGTGGCATGGACATATATACACTACCAAATGTAAAATAGCTAATGGGAAGCAGCCACATAGCACAGGGATATCAGCTCGGTGCTTTGTGACCACCTAGAGGGGTGGGGTAGGGAGGGTAGGAGGGAGACGTAAGAGGGAGGAGATATGGGGATATATGTATATGTATAGCTGATTCACTTTGTTGTAAAGCAGAAACACATCATTGTAAAGCAATTATACTTCAATAAAGATGTTAAAAAAATACATACGGTAGGGAAGGATTACTTCCAACAAGATACAAAAGCACAAACCAATTAAGAAAAGATCTAAACATTCAACTACATTAAAATTAATAACTTCTGGGGACTTCCCTGGCAGTCCAGTGGTTAGGACTTGGTGCTTTCACTGTCAGTGTCCCTGGGTTCAACCCCTGGTTGGGGAACTAAGACCCCATAAGCTGCGCAGCTCAGCCAAAAAAAAAAAAATAAATAATAATAATAATAATAACTTCTGTTCCAAAGAAGAAATAAAGACAGAAGACTAAGAGAAGATATTTGTAATACAAAACAAAACCAAAAAATGACAAAGAATTAACAGCCCACAACTATAACTAACTATAAATCAATAAGAAAAACAAATAATGAGGTAGAAAAATAAGCAAAACATAAGAACCAGGCATTGCACAGAAAAGGAAATGGAAACAACCAGTGATGCTCTACCTAATTACTAATCAGGGAAATGTAAATTACTATCACATTAAGAGCTCATTTCATAGCCACCATGCTGACAAAATTTAAAGCTATATCAAGGAGCAACAGGAGCTGGTGGTAGAAGCATAAATTGTTACAATCACCGCAGAACCTCCCATAAGTTATAAAGTTGAAGATGTACGTAGCCCAGAAACCAGCAATCCACTTCGAGGAATACCCTGGGGAAATTCTTAGATCAGGAGACATATACGAGTGTTCACAGCCAGGTCTGAGATACTCTTACTCCTTAAATTTTGCACCCTAAGCGCTTCAGTTGCCTTACCCTAGTCCTGGCCCTGTTCATAGCAGCATTCTTTTTTTTAAATTAAAAACCAGAAGGAAAAAAAAAAGTTGAACTTACAGAAACAGAGAGTAGAAAAGTGCTTGCCAGGGTTAAGGATGAATGTGGTCTAAGGATCTAATGTATAACATGGTGACTATAGTTGATAACACTGTACTGTATAATTGAAATTTAAGAATATAGAATTTAACTGTTCTCACACACAAAATAGTTATACATGTGAGGTGATGAGTGTATTTAATTAACTCAGTGGTGGGAATCCTTTCACTGTGTGTTTATAAAATCCTCATGTTGTACACTAACTTTATTTGTCAATTATACCTCACTAAAGCTGGAAAAAAATCAGAAATAACCCAAATCTCTATCTAATAGAATGGACATATTGTAGCATTTCCCTATAATGAGATACTTCACAGCATTAAAAAATGAAAAAACTAAACATTAATTTTTTTTAAATCAATATATTGTTTAAGGGTATTAAGTATGATAAAAGCTATAAAGAAAACCGAAAGAGGGATTTCCCTGGTGGCCCAGTGGGTAAGACTCTGCACTTACAATGCAGGGTGCCCAGGTTCGATCCCTGGTTGGGGAACTAGATCCCGCACACATGCTGCAACTAAGAAGTATGCATGCCACAATGAAGATGCCGCATGCCACAACTAAGACCCGGTGCAGCCAAAAAATAATAATAAATAAATAAATGAATAAAATTTTTTTTTGCGGTACGCGGGCCTCTCACTGCTGTGGCCTCTCCCGTTGCGGAGCACAGGCTCCGGATGCGCAGGCTCAGCGGCCATGGCTCACGGGCCCAGCCGCTCTGCGGCATGTGGGATCCTCCCAGACCGGGGCAAGAACCCGCGTCCCCTGCATCAGCAGGCGGACTCTTAACCACTGCACCACCAGGGAAGCCCTGAATAAAAAAATTTTTTAAAAGAAAACCAAAAGAATAATTAACATAAAATTGAGGAAAGAGATCACTTTTGACAGAGGAGGAAAATGAGGTAGGGGAGACATTTAGGTTTCAAAGGTTTTTTTGTTTTGTGTTTTTTATGTATTTATTTTTGGCTGCATTGGGTCTTCATTGCTGTGTGCGGGCTTTCTCTAGTTGCGGTGAGTGGGGACTACTCTTTGTTGCGGTGCCCGGGCTTCTCATTGCAGTGGCTTCTCTGGTTGCGAAGCACGTGCTCTAGGCACGTGGGCTTCAGTAGTTGTGGCTTGCGGGCTCTAGAGTGCAGGCTCAGTAGTTGTGGCGCACGGGTTTAGTTGCTCTGCGGCATGTGGGATCTTCCTGGACCAGGGCTCAAAAACCCATGTCCCCTGCATTGGCAGGTGGATTCTTAACCACTGTGCCACCAGGTAAGCCCCAAAGTTATTTTTAATGACTCATTTCTTAACATGTGAGGTAGGAACACAAGTTTTCATTATAGAGTTGATGCTTGAACAACAGGGGTTTGAACCTTGAAGGTCCACTTATATACGGATTTTATTCAATAGTAAATACTACAGTGCTACATATTCCAAGGTTGGTTGAATCCACAGATGCAAGGGAATCCACAGATGCAAGATAGGGAGGGCCACTGTAAGTTTTACTTAGGTTTTCAACTGTGCAGAGGATCAGTGCCCTTAATCCCCATGTTGTTCCTAGGTCAACAGCATTGTTCTTTAAAACTTACAAATAACCTTTTATTCATTCTTTTAGAAGTATGATATATTTCATAACAACCAAAAAATCCTCAAAATAAAAGAGAATACATAATTTGTTCTTTTAGCTATTTTATTACCTTGATTTAACATATACACAAATCTTAATAATAAAAGAAATAACCCATTTTTAAATGGGCAAAAGATCTGTAGAGACACTTCAAAGAGATATAGATGCATAAGCACATTAAAAAATATTGAATATCATTATTCATTAGGGAGATACAAATTAAAATCACAATAACCACTACTACACATCCACTAGAATGGCTAAAATCAAAAAGACTGACAATACCAAGTGATGACAAGGGTGTGGAAAAACTGAATCCCTCATACACTGCTCATGGGAATGTAAAACGGTAGAGTATAGCCACTTTAGAAAACAGTTTAGCAGGTTTTTTTTTAAAACATAAATTTACCATACAACCCAGCAATTACTCTCCTAGAGAAATGAAAACATATGCATGCAAAGACTTGCATGCCAGTAACAACAGTGACATTATTCAAATAACCAAAAACAGGAAACAATTCAAATGTCCATCAATTTGTGGATAAACAAAATGTGTATGTTCATATAGTGGAATTCCATATAGTGGAATTCTGCTTAGAAATAAAAAGTTACAAACTACTGCTAAATACAACAATATGAATGAACCTTAAAACACATACTAAGTGATTCCATTATATGAAACTGTAGAAAAGGCAAAACTATGCAGACAGAAAGCAGATCAGCCATGGGCTGGGGTTAGGATTAGAGATTGGCTGCAAGTGGTTACAAGGGAACTTTCTGGACTGACAGACAGATGTAACTGGATCATGGTGACAACTGTTCAACTATATAAATTTACTAAAGCTGACCAAACTGCATACTTAAAATAGGTAAATTTTACAGTATGTGTATTATACCTCAACAAAGCTGTTTTTTTCTAATATTTATTTATTTATTTGGCTGCACCAGGTCTTAGTTGTGGCATGTGGGATTTTCCTTGCTGCATGCGGGATCTTCAGCTGCAGCAAGTAGAATCTTTTAGCTACAGCATGCGGGATCTAGTTCCCTTATCAGGGATCCAACCTGGGCCCCCTGCATTGCAAGCGCAGAGTCTTAGCCACTGGACCACCAAGGAAGTCCCTCAGCTACTTTTATAATGCAAAAGAACGCTTTTTTTTTTTTTAATCTAACTGGGATTTTTTTTTTTACTTTGGGGAAAAGTAAGAATCTTAAAGGGTCAAAAAGCATTTTCATGAGTCAGCAATGCTTTCTTCTGCACAAAGTAGAATTAAAATAAATTATAATTTTTTGATGAGTCTCTTTCTCAAAACATCTTCTAGGACATTCTGAGATACAAAGGATTCTATTAGCCCACTCAATCTCATTCATAACTGGGATATATATAGAATAAGTTCTTTACTTTTTTTGGTTCTTTCATTTTTAAGTATTCTGTGATGATTTATTCATCTAACAAATATTCATGTAGCACTTGATATGTGCTAGGCACTATATCTGAGCCAAATCAACTAGTGCAGTAGTAATTTTTGCTTTCTGTTCTGAAAGGTTTAATCTTTTAATTTACAGGAAGATTGATGGGTATTTATACAAATACACCAAAAAATAGTAATTAGGGAGTTATAAAAATGTTTATAAGTATAAAGCATAGAAACCAGAGTTATTTGCTTGTTTTTTTTTAAGATCTCTAAACTATTTATTATATTTATTCTTAAATAAAACATAAATATCAGTCCCTAGTTTTCCTAAGGAATAGGTAATAATCCTCAGTAGTTTGGTAGCATATTAGAATTTCTGTGTGTCCCACCTTGAACTAGTTTTACTCCATTTTGCTGGGATGTCTCCTAGTCTCAAGGCCTTTGCTGCAGAATTCTTAGGTTTTTACTTATGAATTTGTTCAAAATTCTCTGAGTTTTAAGTCTTTTAGTCTTCTCTCATCCACATCTATGTATATCCATATCTATAGATCTACATGTTTTTCCTTTGTGTCACAAACAGATAACAAAATATACCCTTGTTAAAAACAAGACAACAGGCCCAACATGGAATCATATTTGCTAAGCCTCATGTCACCAAACGGAGACTTAATTACAGTTTCAGCTCTCCCAGAAATGGAATTTTAAACCAATCAGGAGTCATCTGATCAGCCCTAGTTATATAATATGACTGATAAACCTCTGCTAACCCCTAAAGGAAAGTGATCTTGCAATAACCAAGGCACTTTTTGTCTGTAACTTCCTTGTTCCTGTTCCTTGTTGCCTATAAAAGTATTCTATTTTGTACAGCTCCTCAGAGCTCCTTTCTATCTGCTAGACTGGATGCTGACTGATTCGTGAATCACTGAATAAAAGCCAAGTTGAACTCTTTTTTTAACACCCCACTCCACAACTAGCTTTTATTTAAATGTAAACCATGGAAATCTCTCCACATCAACGTATATAGTTCTAACATTCTTTTTAATGGCTGCATACTATTCCTCAGTGTGGGCATATCAGAAGTCATCCATTACCCTACTAATGGGCATTCACTTTGTTTCCAGCTTTTTGCCATTATAAACAGTACTGCAATGAGTACCTTGGACTGGGTGCTTATGTTTTGCTTTTATTTCAACGGGATACAGGTCTAGGAGTGGCACTGCGAAGTCCTTTTAATTCTATTACAAAATGCCATATCACTTCCAAAAAGAATAAAATTCAAATTTCCATGCAGTGGTAACCTGAAAGATGAGTTACTATAACACTGCTAGCATTAAACTTGATAATAATGGAAATGATTTGTTAACTTGCAGCTGAAGTGCTAAAGTCATATCAAAAAAAAAGCCAGACTTCGCTGGTGGCATGGTTATTAAAAACCCGCCTGTTAGGCTTCCCTGGAGGCACAGTGGTTAAGAATCCGCCTGCCAATGCAGGGTATACGGGTTCGAGCCCTGGTCCGGGAAGATCCGACATGCCGCGGAGCAACTAAGCCCTTGCGCCACAACTACTGAGCCTGCGCTCTAGAGCTCGCGAGCCACAAGTATTGAGCCTGCGTGCCACAACTACTGAAGCCCGCACGCCTAGAGCCCAAGCTCCACAACGAGAAGCCACTGCAATGACAAGCCCGTGCAACAAAACGAAGAGTAGCCCCCACTCTCCGCAACTAGAGAAAGCCTGCGTGCGGCAACAAAGACCCAACGCAGCCAAAAATAAATAAATAAATTTATTAAAAAAAAAAAGAATCCACCTGCCAATGCAGGGAACACGGGTTCGATCCCTGGTCCAGGAAGATCCCACATGCTGCGGAGCAACTAAGACCGTGCGCCGCAACTACTGAGCCTGTGCTCTAGAGGCCATGAGCCACAACTACTGAAGCCTACGGGCTCAGAGCACGAGCTCCGCAACAAGAGAAGCCACCGCAATGAGAAGCCCACGCACCGCAAGGATGAGTAGACCCTGCCCACCGCAACTAGAGAAAGCCTGCATGCAGCAACGAAGACCCAACGCAGCCAGAAATAAATTTTAAAAAAGAACAAAAACGTCATCCTCTTTAATACACTACCAGGGATTCAAAAGTATAGAACAATTCTGCCATCACGTTCCTATTCCGTTCATGAACCCCTATCTATACCTGCAGTGAGGACTAGAGGATAAGCTATATTTGCAACAATGTCATGTTACCCTTACATGTTACCTTACATTTAAGACTATGTAGCTGAAGTATTTTCTTTAGTATGTTTTCAATGCCTAAACTCTAGAAACATTAATCATGCTTTTAATTTTTTTTTAATTCGTAGCTTAACAAAAATCTTTGCTTTGGGCCTCCTCCTGGTCTGTATTCAGAGTTTTCTAATTACACTATAATAATTTGATTTCGCTGCAAATGAAGAGAGACTAGAAAAAACAAACAGGCCCCCTGACAAGGTAATACTGGCCTTGCTCCCTAGCAGCCAAAACTAAGTTATAAAACAGTCTGTTAAAGGCTGCTATTTTGTCTCCTAAGTTTTCCAGGGGGGTTTTCAAAGGGCAATAAATCCCGAATAAATAACTAAAGTCATTCTAATAAACGCGCAGAACATGCTCTGAAATGCAATATTAAAACAAGGTAGACAAGGTTTCACACTTGGAAATTTATAGAAATTAGATCCAATTATGAATTTACGCCTCAAAAATAACTACTACTGGGTCATCCCGAATTCACCTGAGTTACTCTGTATTAGCAGTTCTGTGGAATTTAAATCAGCGACTAACTCAGGCCAGGTGAATTCCTAAACTTGCGAAAACATGCTCTCGCCCCATCCGCAGAAAGTACTGACGCTGAAAGCTTCCAGGATTTGTCTCATTCAATGCCTAATCCAGGGGATTAACAGAAACTGACTCTGCACGGGTGGTAGTGCCTTCTTTCCAAACCTCATGAGACAGAAAACATGGAGCTAGGAAAAGAGCCATTTCCGATGAAAATCTCCTAGCGCACCCCAAGAAAGACCCCCGTCCTAGCACAGGCCCAGAGCTGCAAAGAACTCAGCAAGGCCCCAGACGGAGCAGTTCCCGGGAGTCGAACCGTGTTGCCCCGGCCACCCCGAGGCGCTCCAGCCCCGGCCACGCATTTCCCCAGAGGCAGCTCCGTGGGACACAGGCCGACCGCCAGTCCCCCTCTCCGCTCCGCCCGGCCCTGCCCAACCCCGCCTGGCAGCCGGGACACCAAGCAGAACCTCAACGCTCACCATCGCGAGCCTCTGCTCAGCCATCTTAGCTCCGCCCGCCGCTGCGAGGCCGGAAGTCGGCGGTTTCCCAAAAAACCAGGCAAACGGAAGTCGTAGGATTGGGGAAGTGGGGAGGGGCCTGAGTAGGGAAAGAAGTAGATCGCCGAGCGGAAAGCGGAGGGTCTTCTGGAAGCGGGGAAAGGGTTGGGTGCTTTCCTGCGGTCCACTTGGCTCTAAAGAAGCCGGTGAGGGAATGCGCAGCCAGTCGTCCCCTTTATCCCGGCCAGCCCCTACCGCCCTACACCATTGTGTGGACGCTGCTTCAGAAACCCCCAACAGCGCTGGGTGGAGTGGCCAGCCACAACTGGGACGGCAGCGCGCCCTCCCGCCGCCTGGCCCTGCTCTGCTTTGATGCCACCCAGCATTTATTTCCAGCGTCTTTCCGGGAGTCACGGCCCCCAAACCCAAACCCTACGGCGGAGAACCTCATTCTCGCCTTACATAAAAATTACTTGTTTCTCGGCTGTCTTTGTCCAACTAAGGTATTACCCGCCTCATCAGCCTCCCACTTCTGTTTACGCTAGAGTTTGCAAATCCGCTGCCGGTGGGCTGCATTTGAAGGCAGTCTTGTTTTGACTGGAAATACTTAAAAACCAGGAGATCTCGCAAGAAAGCCAGAAATCCGGCCTCGGAATAAATAAAGATCCGACAATGGGCCTGCATTCCTCCTTGGCGGTAAAATAGATCTGAAAACAGCTGCTACTGTAGTTAGGCATTTATTGGCCTTTTTGCCACAGTCCTCTCTTCCCAGCACACTTCAGCCGTTTTTACATTACCTTTCTAGCCCCTGCTGTGGTGAATTAAATGCTCAGTCTTTCCACTGGGTGGTCGTGGAAATACGTGGGCTTTCGAGTCAAACATGAGTTCCGTATGTGACTACTGCATGACGTGAGCCAGTCATTTCTTTGAGCTTCATTCATTCCAGTACCAGGAGCTATGCGACAAGCGAAATACGCGGGATCCCTGACCTTCGAGTGTAGCGAGGAAGTCACACATTAAATAACGTAAGCAAAGTTTATGAAGAAACAGTTCACTAAAGAAGAAATACAAATGCTTCTTGAACATACGAAAATATAACTTTGCAAGGAAGAGAAAACATGCAAATTAAAGTTTCCAAGAGATATTTTCCACCTCTTACATTGTCAGAGAACAAAAATTTTCATTGAGTTGTGAGTAAACATGCATTCTTCATCTGTGGCTAGAGGGAATGTGAACTGGTACAACCTCCATTGACAGCAGTTTGGAAATTACTACCCAAATTTAAAATGCACATAACCTTTAACTTCTTTATTTTAATTCTAGGAATATATTCTATAGGTATAAATGTGGAAAATGACTTTAAATACAAAGTTATTCAATGCAGCATTGTTCGTAATAACCAAAGCCTGAAAACAACCTAAATGCCCAATAATTAAGGTTAAAGAAATAATGATAAGCCCATACTGTATGGTACATGAAAAAGAAACCATTTACATAGCGATATAGAAGAATTGCCAAGATATATTAACAGGTAAAAACAAAGTGCAGAAAAATGTACATAGGATCTGTGTTAATAAGAGAAGGCAAAAATAAAGATGAAAATTATGTACATAATTGCTTATATACTCAAAATCTCTGAAAGGATATTCAAAATGCTAAAAGTAGTTACTTGTAAGGAAGAAAACTGGGTAGCAGAGGGACGGGGAAGGGAAGAAACTCTATACCCTGTTACAGTTTGAATTTTGTATGAAATGGATGTATTACCTATTCCAATAACAGAGAAAATTAAAAGAACAACATAACTATATAATTAGAATTGTGATAAATGCTGAGGAAAAATACAGAGTAGTAAAAGCAAATAATAACAGGGAGATCCAATCTAGACTTGTTTGGACAGGGAAGTTTCCCTGGGTAATATATGTTTAAAATGAGACCTAAAGGATAAGGCATTAGCTTGGGGAAGGGGGATGAGGAAGTGGGCAGGCTGGGGAAAAATTCTAAGGCAAAGGAAAAGCTTGTGCAAAGGCCCTGAGGATGGAAGAAGCTTGGCCAGTTTGCAGCACAGAAAGACCAGCATGGCTGGAAAGAGGAAGGGGAAAAGAGTTGGTTGCAATAGGTGGAGAGGTAGGAGAGACTAGTGGTGCAGATCCACAGAGGCCATGCGAGGGATTTTATTCTAAGGACGTTGGAAAGGCACTAGAGAGTTTTGGGCAAGGAGTGACATAGTCAAAATTAACATTTAATTCATGTTAAATGGATTAATGTGTTCATGTTAGCTAATGAGTAGAGAATGAATTGAGTGGGGGACAAGAATTGATAACCTAGGGGTGACTAAAAGGATACTGCAAATGAAATGATAAAACAGTTCACTTGGACTAGAGTGATGGGAAAAGGAGAAAAAGTGAATGGATTCTCACGAATTTTAGGAGGTAAAACAAATTTCCTAAGGTGTAGAATTAGATATGAGAGAATGAAGGAAAAGGATATAGATGTCACAGAAAGATTACGACGTTTCTAACTTTAAAAGCAACTGAGTGAATAGTATAGTCAGTTACTGAGATGGGGAGCCTTAGGGAAGATGATGTTGGTAGAAAGCTCATGAGCATACTTCCTAACATATAAAATCTCCCTGAAAGGGGTCCTGTGAGAAGTAAATGACATTTTTTGTGCCTATGTTATTAAATAAGTAGAAGCCATTATTATATGCTTAAAAATCTCTCCTTTGACCCCAGATCTTAGAAAAAAGAGCACTTTCTGTGCAAGGGTCTTTTTCATGAGAAAGCACATTGGTTTCTCAGATGTCAACAACCAAACTTAATGTGCTAATTAGGTAGGTAATTAGAAAAAAATCTCAAAAAACATAACATCTTCACAGGAAGATCCCAGAATCACATAGATAATGTTTCTTGTATAACATATAAGTCTTCATTTCCCTTAGAAAACCTCCTTGGATGTAATCTTGTTTATCAGGATCATTCAAGTCATATAGCTGGGTAAGACATTCCAAAGAAAATGGTATTTATCTTTTTTACCCCATGGTGGGGACTGAGGAGGCAAGCGAGCAATGTGACATCAGTAACTTTTTAACATCCCCAATATAT
Source organism: Neophocaena asiaeorientalis asiaeorientalis (assembly GCF_003031525.2). Classification (NCBI taxonomy): domain Eukaryota; kingdom Metazoa; phylum Chordata; class Mammalia; order Artiodactyla; family Phocoenidae; genus Neophocaena; species Neophocaena asiaeorientalis. The sequence continues at coordinate 3,646,075 of NW_020174938.1, forward strand.
GTATAAAGAAGGAATTACAGTTGAGTTTCTACATCTTAAATATTTTAATATGTCACTCCTTACTCCGGTAGGGTCTATAGCCAGCTTTGTTCTGACGCCACCTGCCAGGCAACTCTCCAGCACCTCATGAGTCTTTTGCAGTATCCAGTCTTCCCCAAACCCATACCACCAACTGCTGAGAGCCCAGCCAACACCTTGAGAAACACTGTGAATTAATATGAAGCTCCAGGGGCCTTCATGAAGCATTTTAAATATGCCCATTCCTGATACTACAGATACTCAACCACAAATGTGGGCAAAGGCATATATACTGCAATGTTTGTGAGAAAAAAAAAAAAAAACTGGTAACAACCCAAATGTCCATCACCAGGGACCGTTCAAATAAACCACAGTACATCCACACGAAGACATATTATGCAGTCTGTAAAGGACTTCAAGATGGTGAAACAGTTAAATGAGAAAAACAAAGTATAGAAGATATAGTATGGTTCTATTTGTATTAAAAAAAATAAGGGGGGAAGATATGCACACTTTTTGTATACAGAATTTTGAGAAACAAGAAACTGGTAATGATGTTTGTCTCTGTAGAGGGAGTAGAGAGGACTTGGGAACCTATAATGGGAAGGTAATTCGCTTTTCATTGTTCACCACTCTATAAAATTTAACATTTTATTATCCATGTATATATAATTTTAAAAATTATTTTTAAAATATGTAAATGAAACTTTTTTTTTTTTTTTTTTTTTTTTTTTTTTTTTT